>NC_073306.1:107818858-108149483 GCF_027595985.1 Sorex araneus
AGAATATACTAAAAATGGAGAGACATTGGTAATTTGGTTAGTGGTGGGTAGGAGAGCACCAGTATGTTAATAAACATTTTGAATTTGTATTAAATTAGTGGTATTAAACTGTACTCCTCAAACTTGTAAACCAGTTGGCATACTTAACTGAAAAATATCTTAACTGAAAGATTATCTTAAGATAAGATAAAAATATCTTAACTTATTGTATCTTAACTGAAAAAAATTAACTAAATTAAATTTTAATCATTGTAAAAATATACAATATAGTATCTCTATAGTTATCATGCTCTACATAATCTCTGACATTTATAACTAGAATTTTACACCTTTGGACCCCTTTCTCTCATTTTGCCTACCTCCTACTTCTGGCAACCACAGATACATTCTCTGTATCATCTATTATTATTGTTGTACATTTGTTTTATTTTAGGTTTCATATCAAATAATATCTTAGGTATTTGTCTTTTTACTATTTGATTTATTTTAACCTGCAAAATGCTCTCACATTCTAACCACAATGTTGAAAATGGCAACGTTTTCTTTTTTCTTTTTTTTGAGCTTTTTTTTGAGTGGTTGAGCTTTCTGCTTTCCTTTGTAATTTTTAGACACTAGAATTGTTAGCAGATATTACTAAGTACTAGAATCCAAAAATATGAGAGGTTAGGGTACCAAATAATTAACTCATTAAACTGATATCAAGTCCCAATTACTATTCCAAATATGTATTTTTCCTGTCTTTGACCATCTCCCACAACTCAAAATTTCATGAAGAAATTAATTCCCCCATTTCAGAATATTTCATAAATGTGAATTTTAAGTCTTTAAACCTTTTCAAGTATACAGATAAATATTTCAATTTTCTGTCAATAAAAACAAGAAATCTAGAGGAAAACCCACAAAAGAAAATACAATATTTTTATATAAGTTTTAGATTTCAAACTAGACAATCTATAAGGACTAAAATCCAGACCTGCCTAAGGCTCCAAAACAATTTAGAAACAGAACCTGACCAAGAAATTCAATCTTCTGCTTCTTAAGATCTTTCCAATGTGCATTAACTGTCTCTTACATTCTAATCCAAAGGATTCTACATTGGGTTTCATAAAAAGAACACAATGCTTTGCTTCTTAGCTTTCGGAAAATAAACAAAAAGTTTAATAACTGTTTTTTCTTCTTCTATGCAATGTGGTTCTTTCCCACAAAGCAAGGTCAACAGTTATTTTATGTACCTATAAAAATTATAAGAGGTTAACTGGAAAATGTGGTACAAAGTTTTCACTAAATATGCCACCCCTCAACATATCACCACCTTCTTCTCTACTGTTCTTTGCATTGAAAAATAGCACATTTTAACTGGTATTCTTGTATCCTCTGCCTTTAGAAATTACATGAATAACATAAGAAAAGACTATAGACTCAACCATTTCTTTATAAGTCCTTTTAAAATATAAACAGCAAGTATTGGCTTATACTTATAAGCCAATAACCTATACCCAGATATGGCATTTTTTCCATTCCTGGTATTTGAAGCCCTGTCAGTAATTTTTCTGCTATCTTATTTTATTTCTTTTTATTTTTTATTTGTTAAAAAACAAATATTTTGTTAAAAATATTTATTTGTTAATTTGTTAAAAGATTTGTTAAAAAACAAATATTTTTATTTGTTAAAAAACAAGTATTTTTAGGGGCTGGAGCGATAGCACAGCGGGTAGGGCGTTTGCCTTGCACGAGGTCGACCCGGGTTCGAATCCCAGCATCCCATATGGTCCCCTGAGCACCGCCAGGGGTGATTCCTGAGTGCATGAGCCAGGAGTAACCCCTGTGCATCGCCAGGTGTGACCCAAAAAGAAAAAAAAAAACAAGTATTTTTTAACTTTATATCCACAAGTACACATGATTCCAGGGAAAATTAACCACAGTTCTCCTCCCTGAGTCTCCTAGATCCTTAAAGAGCTCTTTGTTACTTAGTAAGAAAGAAAATATTCCATACTTTTGAAGTATGATATCACAGTATAACATAATTTTTAGGAAAAAAAACCCAAATTACTACTTGAAGAAAAGTAGTAATTTTTTTTACTACTTTTAAATAAAAGTAGTTAGTTATTTAAATAAAAGTAGTAACTTTTATTAATAACCTAATAAAATTGGGGGTTATTTTTAGATAAAAGTAATTAGAGAACATTAGAAGTTACATGTCATAGTTTTAAGTTTTCAAATGCCACACACCTTTTAGGGGCACAGCATCTTCGGTTACTGTTTCACTGTGAAAATAACCCCATCACCTATGTGTTGTGTAGAACAATTGATATATAGTATGACTTAACCTGTTATCTTGAAATCCATTAGACCTGATTTAATTGAAATTGTATATTTCTTTCCACATGCGCTGCCAATGCGGTGAGTGTCCCTGTTTAGGGCAGTGCAGTGGAGGGAGGGAAGGTCCAGGCCCTAGTACTCGGCTGGCTGGACCACCCGGCTAGACTTACAAGAGTCCAGTGTTTCTACCGAAGTCCAAGCAAACAAGGCAAGATGGAATGCCAAAAGGTTTTAAAGATTAAATACTAACTTATCTTCACACTTAATTCTTCTGCCTTCATCACTGATTACCCATAGTGTGATATTTTACTGTACATGTAGATGATATAAGGAAAAATCTAGGATCTATTCTCTTGGAGTTCCCTCCCCAAAGAAGGTAGTTTCTTTGGAAATTCTGACCTGAGCCACATGTAGTTACCACTTCCTTGCTTGGAAATTTCCATGGGGGTACTGCTAACCAACGGCTTTTTAATAATTTTTAAAAATATCTATTTATTTATTTGCTTTTGGGGTCACACCCAGGGGTTCTCAAGGGTTACTCCTGGCTTTGCATCCAGGAATTGCTCCTGGTGGTGTTTGGGGGACCTTATGAGATGCCAGAGATTGAACCTGGGTCAGCTCGGCACAAAGCAAATACCCTAACTCTGGCCCATTCATGATTTTTTTAAAATCACTAAACAGTAGAAAAAGACTGAAAATATTATTTTAAGTTATTGACTTTAAAATGGACTGGAACCATAGCACAGTGGGTAGGACATTTGCCTTGCATGCAGCCGACCCAGGTTCAATTCCTCTGTCCCTCTCGGAGAGCCTGGCAAGCTACCGAGAGTATCCCGCCTGCACAGCAGAGTCTGGCAAGCTACCTATGCCCAAAACAGTAACAACAAGTCTCACAATGGAGATTTTACTGGTGCCCGCTTGAGCAAATCGATGAACAATAAGACAACAGTACTATTTTTTATTTATTTATGTAGGATCTATTAAAGAAATACAGCTATGTTATAAAACTGTACATCAGATTCACACATTCACTGAAAGTTCTTTGGTAACAACTTTAATACTTTGAATTATTGTGTTATTGTATTGCATTTATTTCATTTAAATAAATAAATCACATTTTTTGCTCACAGAAGTTGGTCTACCAGTTGTTCGTCAAAAATCAATATCTCTTCGTTTCATACACACTTGCCAGCTATGAAATATTTTCAAATTTTTCTAAGATTTTTTATCTAGTTATTTCTTGAGATGCCTACAAAAATAATACGATAATTTTCATGATCAAAATATTTGTATTAACACAAACATGGCCAGAGTAATACAGGTAGTAGGGCATTTGCCTTGCATACAGTCAATCTGGGTTTAATCCGTGGCATAATCCCCTGTGTCCTGCCAAAAGTGATTCCTGAATACAGGTCAGAAGTAACCCTGAGCACTGCTGGGTGTGGCCCAAAAACCATTAAAAAACACAGAGCAGAAAGTATTGAAGTTTGTGGTATAACACAAAAATGACCCACTGGAGAAATTTTTATTCGGTTGCATTTTTTTTTATCATTTTCCCATGAACTTTTTTTTTTTAATTTTATTGAATCACCATGAGATAGTTACAAGCTTTCATGTTTGGGTTACAATCACACAATGATCAAACACCCATCCCTCCACCAGTGCACATTCCCCACCACCAATATCCCCGGTACAACCCCTCTTTCCCACCCTCCCCCTGCCTCCATGGCAGACAATATTCCCCATACTCTCTCTCTACTTTTGGGTATTATGGCTTGCAACACAGACACCGAGAGGCCATCATGTTTGGTACATTATCTAATTTCGGCACACAACTCCCATCCCGACTGATTCCTCCACCCATCATTTTCTTAGTGATCCTTTCTCTATTCCATCTTGCCTTTCCCCCTCTGCTCATGAAGAAGTCTTCCAGCTATGAGACAATCTCCTGGCCCTTGTATCTACTGTCCTTGGGTGTCAGCCTCATGTGATGTTATTCTAGAATCCACAAATGAGTGCAGTCCTTCTATGTCTGTCTCTCTCTTTCTGATTCATTTCACTTAGCATGATACTCTCCATGTCTAATCATTTATAAGCAAATTTCATGACTTCATTTCTCCTAACAGCTGCATAGTATTCCATTGTGTAGATGTACCAAAGTTTCTTTAACCAATCATCTGTTCTAGGGCACTTGGGTTGTTTCCAGATTTTTGGCTATTGTGAACAGTGCTGCAATGAACATATAGGTACAGACGTCATTTCAACTGTGCTCTTTTGCATCCTCGGGATATATTCTCAGAAGTGGATTGCTGGGTCATATGGAAGCTTAATTTCTAGTTTTTGAAGGACTGTCCATAATGTTTTCCAGAAAAGTTGGACCAGTGGGCATTCCCACCAACAGTGAAAGAGTGCCCCTTCTTTCCCCACATCTATGCCAACACTGGTTGCTTTTGTTCTTTTGAATGTGTGCCAGTCTCTGTGATGTGAGATGATATGTCATCGATGTTTTTGTTTGCATCTCCCTGATGACTAGCGATGTGGAGCATTTTTTCATGTGCCTTTTGACCATTTGTATTTTTTTTTTGAGGAAACTTCTGTTCATTTCTTCTCACCATTTTTGATGGGGTTGAAGGTTTTTCCTTGTACAATTCTACTAGTGTCTTGTATATCCTGGATATTAATCTCTTATCAAATGGATATTGGATAAATATTCTTTCACATTTTGTGAACTCTTTCTGTATTTTGATCACTGTTTCTTTTGAAGTACAGAAGCTTCTTAGTTTGATGTAGTCCCATTTGGTTTTTTGGTTTTTGTTTTTGGGTTGTTTTTTATTTTGCTTTTTTGGGTCACAACTGCTGATGCACAGGGGTCACTCCTGGCTCTACTCTCAGGAATTACCCCTGGCGGTGTTCAGGGGACCATATGGGATGCTGGTAATAGACCCTGGGTCAGTTGCATGCACGGCAAACACCCTACCCGCTGTGCTTTTTCTCCATCCCAATAGTCCCATTTGTTTATGTTTGTTTCCAAATAGGTCGATATAGTTAAGTGGCAGGCTATAAAATCAACAGCCAAAAGTCCATGGCTTTCTTATATGCAAGTAATGAAAGAGAAGAAAGAGACAAAAAAAAATCCCATTCACAATAGTACTTCAGAAAATCAAGTACCTTGGAATCAGTGTAACCAAAGAGGTGAAGGACCTACACAAGGAAAATTACAAAACAGTACTTCAAGAAATAAATGAGGACACTAGGAAATGGAAACACATCCCTTGCTCATGGATAGGGAGGATTAACATTATCAAAATGGCAATACTGCCCAAAGCACTATACAAATTTAATGCAGTCCCTATCAGGATACCCATGACATTTTTCAAAGAAATAGACGAAACACTCCTGAAATTCATATAGAACAATAAGCCCCCACGAATAGCTAAAGCAATCCTTGGGAAAAACAAGATGGGTGCCATCACCTTCCCCAACTTCAAACTCTACTACAAAGCAGTACTAATTAAAACAGCATGGTATTGGGCTAGAAACAGACCTTTAGACCAATGGAACAAAGTTGAATATCCTGTCACAGACCCCCACTTAACCTTTGACAAAGAAGCAAAAAATGTGAAATGGAACAAGGAAAGCCTCTTCAACAAGTGGTGCTGGGAAAACTGGATAGCTACCTGCAAAAAAATGAACTCTGACCTGTGTCTGATGCGAGGCACAAAAGTCAGATCAAAGTGAATTAAAGACCTCAATGCCCCATGAACTTTTTAAGTTTATTTTTTCAGTATTCAAAACAGACTTAGCAATGTATAATAAGACATACATAAAATTTGGAGGTTCAAAAAAAGACTAAAGTCTTTAACGGAGCAGCTCAGAGAGAGGTGGGTTGGGTTTCCCTCCCCACCCCAACAGCACCCCAGCAGCTGAAAACCTCCAGAACCCAACTTCCACCATGCTCATGGCCACGCTCCACAGGTTCAGATGAGCCTTACCCATGAGTGACCTCTTATACTCTAAACCATTGATGTACTAAGCTTTGGGGGGGCACAATTTGGGATTTGGGGTGGAAAGATTTGAAATACAGTGGTGGGATTGGTGTTTGAATGTAATGAATTGTTGCGAACGGTAGCATTGTCGTCCCGTTGTTCATTGACTTTTGCATTGATTTTGGCTCGAATGGGCACAAGTATCATCTCCATTGTGAGACTTATTGTCACTGTTTTTGTTATATCAAATAAACCATCGGTAGCTTGCCAGGCTCTGCCGTGTGTGGGGGGGGGATACTCTCAGTAGCTTGCTGGGCTCTCTGAGAGGGATGGAGGAACCGAACCCGGGTCGGCTGTGTACAAGGCAAATGCCCTACCTGCTGTGCTATTGCTCCAGTCCTATGAAAATAAAATTTAGAAAAATAAAATAATAAAATGAAATAAGTCTAAAGTCAACTAATAAATGTATATTATTTAAATTATAACAGACAAACTTGTAGTTCTCAGTATAATTGAGTTCAAGGTTTATTCATGAGATTCCTGGCAATATCGTACTCATCACAAGCTAGAGGTGAAACCACTAATTTTTTTTCTATCATTACAATTAATACAAATAGATTTCCATAAGGAAGTAGTACAGGACAATGACAAAGGTATATTCCTTCCACATAAGTGATAAAATTGTGCTTCATCAAAACAGATGCAGAGAGGGGCTGGAGCAATAGCACAGTGGGTAGGGCTTTTGCCTTGCACGCAGTCGATCCAGGTTCGATTCTCAGGATCCCATACGGTTCCCTTTTGGGGTCTCAGCAGCTAGCCTGAGACTTTGACCAAATTCCCCTGCCCCTGAAGCAAGAGCAAGCCCTATTTACAAAGACCCAGAGGCTCACTCTAGCACTCCTCACACAAAGGCACTCTGATTGAGGGTGAGGGGTGTGACTGTGACCACCTGCCCATACTGATAAGTGGCCCTAAGCAGGATATGCAGATCATTAGCTGATACCTGTAAGAGCCCCACTGAATGTGACCTAAGTTCCTTGCATGAGGAACATCCCATTTATACATCCCACCCTGAAAAGATGTATAAATACCTCTGTGTAAGGATAATAAACAAAGACTGCTTGACCACCACATTCCCCCCCACCTAGTGTTCTTTCTTGGCATCTTTCTCAATAATGAGCAGAGGGCCAGGGCAGAGGCTTCTCCCCTACCCACACCCTCCCCTTTAGGGAGTAAGTCCTGTGACTTCGGGGGATCATACTCCAGTTTGCTGGGTTGACTGGCCAAGACCCTGACAGTCCGCTGAGCAGTGCCAGGAGTAATTTCTGAGTGCAGAGCCAGAAGTAACCCCTATGCATCGCTGGGTGTGACCCAAAAATGAAAAAGAAAAAAAACACAGATACAAAGATAAATGAAATAGAATTACAAGTCCAGAAATAAATCCAAGTATTTATGGACAAATAATTTATTACAAAGGACACTAAAGATTTCAATGGAATGAGGACAGTATGTTCAATAATTGTTGGGAAATTGGCAAGCCATAAGCAAAATAATGAAACAAGATCCAGGCCTAATATATGTACAAAATCTAACTTCAGATTAAAGAATTGAATGTAAGAACTGAAATTATGAAATAAATAGGAAAAAACAGACAATCTATTCTCTAGCATCCTCCCAACAGGTGTGTTTAGGAAGTCAAACTCGACCAAGATAACAAACAAAAGCAATAATATACACATAGGACCAATGAAACAAACCAAAATATCTGTAGTGAAAGAAACTTGCCATCAAAATGAAAATACCTCCTACAAAAAAACTCAGGACAACATAAAAATATCTTCATCATCTCTTAGGGAATGCAACTCAAAACAGTGAGCTACCACTTACATCTGTGAAAAGGGTTATCAGGTAGGGATCAAACTAAGGTCTCACACACATACATGCTTACTATTCTATTAGGCATGTCAGCCATATCCCTTGCCTCTTTCCTAAAGTTTTAATGTTCTGGATCGTTTGCCTAAAATATGTTCTAAAGAGTAAACAATGCCTTAATTCATAATATCATTAATCTAACAAGAAGATGAAGAAAGGGGCCGGAGCTATAACACAGCGGGTAGGGCGTTTGCCTTGCAAGCAGCCGACCGGGGTTTGATCCCCAGCATCCTATATGGTCCCTCAAGCACCGCCAGGAGTGGTTCCTGAGTGCAAAGCCAGGAGTAACCCCTGAGCATCGCTGGGTGTGACCCAAAAAGCAAAAAAAAAAAAAAAAAAACAGAAAGAAAGAAAAGAAGATGAATAAAGCCAATCTGTCCATGACCTACCCTTGTTTTCTATGCATTTAGCTATTTACTAGTTCTCACCACAGTGTTCTAGAAACTATTACCATACCAATTTACAGATGAAGGAACTAAATTTCAGAGCTTTATAGTGATAATAATGACCATATTGGTAAGAAGCAATGTTTGAAATTTCCTAAATGCAAATTAATATTCTTACCACCATGTGATGTGGCCTCAAAACAAGTATTAACTGATCATTTATTTAGCAAAAAAAACCCACTTAAAATATTGTATAGAATGAGAATCAAAACTAGAACATGGTCCTTGACATTCAAGAAGCTTATATTCCACTCAACTTTACTAATCTTACTAGAATTATGGTAGATATTGGAATTGACTGGCTAGTTAACAAAAAATAACATGTATGATCATCCAGTAAAGAGGTATATGAAAAGCACTGAAATATAACTAACTGAATTGGGAGAAAATATTTGCAGTTAGCACATCAGATTAAGGGCTTATACAAGGGTATACTAAGTTCTCACAAAGATCTGCAACAACAACAACAACAAAACATCAAAATTGGAGAGAGGAAATGAACAGGAACTTCTCTGTGAAGACCAACACATGGCCAACAGGCAAATTATAAAATGTTCACCACCACTTATTATTAAGGAAATCCAGTCAAGACAACAATAAGACACCATCTCACATCAGTGAGAATGGGACATATTAAAAATGATGGGAAAAATCTGTATTGGTGGGGATGTAGTGAAAAAGGAACTCATCCATTGTTGGTGGGAATATTGTCTGGTTCAATCCTTATGGAAAACAGTATGAAAAGTTCTCAGTAAACTTAAAGTTTATATACCCTATGACCCCAAAGATCCACTTTTGGGTATCTACCCCCAGACAGAAAAAGATTCATTCAAAATGACATCCTATATCACTATCCATTTCAATACTCAATATAATAACTAAGATTTGGAATCAGTCTAGATGTCCAACAATAGATCAGTGGATCACAAAGATGTGGCATATATATATATATGTATATATATACATATATATATACACAGTAGAATGTTACACAGCTATAAGGAATGATGAAATCATGCAATTTGCTGCAACATGGATAGAACTGGAAGATATGTTAAATGAAGTAAGCAGGGGCTGGAGCGATAGCACAGCAGTAGGGTGTTAGCCTTGCACTTGGTCAACCGAGGTTCGATTCCTCCACTCGGAGAGCCCAGCAAGCAACCGAGAGTATCTTGTCCCCACGGCAGAGCCTGGCAAGCTACTCATGGCGTATTCAACATGCCCAAAACAGTAACAAACAAGTCTCACAATGGAGACGTTACTGTTGCCTGCTCGAGCAAATCGATGAGCAACGGGATGACAGTATGGCAGTATGAAGTAAGCAGAAGAATAAGGACAAGCACAAAATATCACTTATATGTGGTATTTAAAGCAACTGGACAAGAAAATGCAATGGTTTGAAGTGGATAATGCTTAGATCACCCTTGTTCCCAGAGAATAGGGTGGAGGATAGAAATAGAATTCAGGGGAAGGGGAGAAGAGATACATAAGTAGCAACAGGGGTAGGGGTCAAGGGGGTTCAGGTACATTGACGATGTTAATAAATAAAAGAGCTAAATATCCAAATCAGAGTTAACAACACTGAAATAACAAGACCCAAACCTTAATAACCAAATTTAAAAGGTGCTTGTTAAGATGTCAGGTGAGAGGCTGGGGCAGATGAAGGGAGCTGGGAAAAAAGGTGGAGGTAAGTTGACATTGGTGGTGGGATTGTTGATAGAATGTTATATGTAAAAAAACTATGAATAACTTTGTAATCCATGGTGCTTTAATAAAATAAAATTAAAAAAAGAAATCTATTGAGTATAATAATGAAAAAATTAAACCACTTAATAACATCAAACATTGATATTCCCTAAAACCTAAGATTTAGTCAATATTGAAGTGAAAAAAGAATCTGTATATTTTTAATATTACCCTCCAGACAAGAAAATTTCTGTTCTACCTAATGTCAGAACAGTTTTTCTGATTTATTTCTTAGTCAGGATTAATGCCCAAAGACTAAAGACCACTAACTGGTTCCTTTTTTGTTTGCACCATTAAATTCTAGAGAATTAAGATAAATCTACACTTATGCTTGCTGTTTTACTCTTCATCATAATTTACATGTTTATACATTAGCTTGTACCAGAAAGAATATAAAATGACTTATCAGGACATATAAAATACAAATTATCATAAAATAAAAGTTGGTAGAAAGAAAAAAATTAAAATAAGGACAAACTGAGCTATAAAACATTGTGGTCTACCACAAATCTATTCTTTTATTTTAGTATCCAACTTTAAATAGAAAACATCACTCACAGAACAATTCAAGGGATTTTTTTCATTGTTTAACAAAAATACATGTTAATATGTTTTAGTGATTCCTCCAAAATATGTTTGAAAGTATATGCAAGTTAATAAAAACCTATTTTCATTTTCTTTCATATAATATATGCAACACTATTTTATATACTGGTTTTTATAGTTTTGATAACAAAATACAGTAGCAATAAGTCTATAGTTTTGTGGATTATCTAAGAGAACAGAATATCATTTGTTTAACCAATTCACAGATCCTTCTCCATTAAAGTCTGAATAGCACAAAAGGAGCAGGAAAATTGAATTGGTCTCTGGGACTGGACTCTATTAACAAAATCTCTCATTCAGAAAAGAAAGGGAGAGATTCAGAGAATCTGTATTATCCAATTTTGAAAAAGTTTTTTTGAAACATAGGGTGATGGGAGAGGGAATTATCTAGCTATTTTATAAGGAAATTCTATTATTTTAACTTTTGTATTGATTGAGCTTCTGTGATTAACTGTTATGAAGGTTTACCATGCACATAATTCCAACACCACACCCATCACACACCATCACCAGTGTACATATGTGAATTCTCTAACTTGAAAGAATTAGAAAAATATTTAAGATAACGTTATTATGTGGTCTATAACTGCTGAATAATAATATTCATTATTTTGGAATAATATTCATTATTTTGGATGCCACACTGTTGTTTCATCAAAAGTGAACTATGATCTGATTTGCTTTATGTAGCTTAGATTCTAATGACCTCAGTATAGAATAATAGCATCCCAGGACCCCTGTGGTCCCAACCATCTGTCCACTGTCTCATAGCGAACAAGAAGGGACTCTCCATCTGTCCAGAATTTACTTATGCAAAAAATGAGACTTTTTAATTTTAAATCCTTAGAAGTTTGCTTTCAGAAACTACAGAGCGTAATGGAGGGATTTAGGCACAAAAAGTGCCCAGTGAGCTATCTGTCCAGTCATCAAATGTAATTTTTAAAATGTTTCTACTCTGCAGAGATCAAGAACCTTGCAGTGACCATGCACTGAAGTTGTGGTTTCCAGTCTTCATGAGTGTTTAATTGGAAGTACCAATTTCCCATCCTTCATTTTTCTCCTCTTCACTAGCCTAACCAAGTCTGCAAGAGGAATTTGAGAATTCAAATCTCCAGACAGCAGCACCATCAGTGTAAGATAGTTTTGTCCAAGAATCACATTCCCACAGAGGGTTTGGCAACTGGTGTAGTCCGTAGTACCTTGTGGGAATCCATCCTGCAGGATATTAAATATAAGTGGGGGGGGGCTGGAGTGATAGCACAGCGGGTAGGGCGTTTGCCTTGCACGCGGCCGACCCGGGTTCGATTCCCAGCATCCCATATGGTCCCCTGACCACCGCCAGGGGTAATTCCTGAGTGCAGAGCCAGGAGTGACCCTTGTGCATCGCCAGGTGTGACCCAAAAAGCAAAAATAAATAAATAAATAAATAAATAAATATAAGTGGGGTTGTGTTGGGGGGAACATAGGCATTCAGATGACATCTGCAGCCCTGGCAGCAGAGACTTAAAATCAGTATAGGCTCTAGATACACTCAGAGTGGTCAGAAGATATTTAAATCACATACAAAATGAAAATAGCATCACCTGACCTGATTATGTCTCCATGTTGTTGTAGATTTGAAGATTAAATTAAAAAAAAATAGGCACTCAGACATTATAATGTACAATATAGCACTGTAGCACTGTCATCCCGTTGTTCATTGATTTGCTCGAGCAGGCACCAGTAATGTCTCCATTGTGAGACTTGTTGTTACTGTTTTTGGCAAATTGAATACACCATGGGTAGCTTGCCAGGCTCTGCCGTGTGGGCAGGATACTCTCGGTAGCTTGCCAGGCTCTCCGAGAGGGACAGAAGAATCAACCCAGGTCGACCGCGTGCAAGGCAAATGTTCTACCTGCTGTGCTATCGCTCCAGTCCATTATAAGGATATGGAACAGTTAAAACTAACTTCCAAATTTCAAAATGTTGCTTATATACTGAGTATAATATTAACCCTGGCTATGAATATCTAAACTTCCATGAAAGTCACTTCTAAAAATAGAAAACAAATTATCTATATGTTCTGAGCTCAAGCATGGAGAATTCTAATGTTACACATTCAGACACTGAATTTTACTTTATTGATTTATGTTCAGTCCTGTTTTCAGCTATTTGAAAATTTCTCTAAACAGAAATCTTCCCTTACATGGTCCTATTTTGCACACAGGTGTCAGGCACCACGTTTTCCTCCAAGTCTATCTCCTCCTGCTGTTCTGCCATAGCTCCAACCTTTCTTATATTTACCTACCTTAAGATCTGATTTTTAAATTGTTTTTGAACAATGACAAAAGATTTCAATAAATACCAGCAAAAGTGGACTGGACTGTGGCTAAAAGTTCAGGGGGAAGCAAAGGGGAGAAAACTAGCATTAGGGAATATCTTCTTAAGTACTGTGAAAAAAATACATATTTTAGTTGCAATAGTTTTGGTGTGTACATTGAGAAATGTGATCGCAAATATCAAACAGGGTATAAAATTTGCTTATTTGTAACTAAAACTGAAAAGCATAAAGGTACAGTATTGTTCCTGTTACTAATGACTTTAAGCATTAATTTCAGTTCGGCATTAACATGAATCTCAAATAAGATACAAATTCCTTTAGTGATTATTCATGTCTGATCAAAAACAAAATCTTCACAAAAGTTAAGCATTTGTTAAGACCTCATTCCAAAATGTCCAGCCTATCTACCTAACCCCTTCGAAGTCATGTAAAATCTATAAGAAGTTCATTAGCAAGGAAGGTAGGAATTGCTATCAATAGTACTTCATATTAGTGGTCCAAAACATAGAAAAACTTTCATAAAATGGAAAAATTTGAATATCTGTAAGAGGTATCCTTGCTTTGTAATATACATCAGGGAGATGGAGAGATAGCACAATGAGTACGGCACTCGCCTTGCACATGAATGACCCTGTCTCAATCACCAGTACCACATATAGTTTCCCAAACACCACCAGGGATGATGCCTGAATACAGAGCCCTAAGAACTGCCCCCACGTCCAAATGAACTAAACTGTACCTCAGGCATCTTAATTCACATAGTGCCAACACAAAAATGACCTTTCAATGAAGAGAGAGCAAATCTCCCAATATTAAAATATTTCTGCACAATAATGGTTAAGGTGATATTGTTGTCTTTAGTAGATGGCTCAGTCATTTGTTGACTATACTATTAGAAAGCTAATTTTCATCTCTCAGATGATAGTCAAACAGAATTCTGATTACTAACTCAAATGAAAATATAGGGAAGGAGCATTAGTATCCCTTAAGAAAACTGTTTACAATAACTCTAGTTATTCAAGTTATTTCTAAAGAAAACCTATCCATCAGTCAATATTTTTTGGTATTTTCATCTATTACTACATAGTTCAAAAGTGTCTTTCATGCTCAGCAGGCACGTAATAGGCAAAGTACTGATAAATTGAAAGACTACCATAAAATATAAATCAGAAATTTTATAAAAATTTGGCTTATGTGCCCAAACATGTCAAAAACATGATATACTATACCAGTTGTTTGCAATCAACAAAAAGGAAAATTGAAAATATAATTTTAATCCTGATTTTTACCCATATAGATTTCCCCAAACTTATTTATCTTAGATGATATTCTGTGCAATATTTTCTCTCTCAAAATACACATAAATTAGTATCTTCCAGTAAACAAAGAAAAATCATAACAATTTCTCCTCAAATATAAAAATCTTTTAAGTTTTAAAAAATGGCCAATTAAAATTTTGTCTCTAAAACTAAATCAAATTATAACCACAGGGTCTATAATGCATCAAAGAATCTTTCTAATTTGAACAATAATAGATGGGATATCTCTCTTAAACAGCAGCACAAAGAGAAACTTATGAGGCAGTCTGAGACTCCTTGTTAGTAGAGGAAGCTTAAGGTATACCCCAAGAAAGATTCATTTATAATAATTTCTCCCCCAAATAATTTAAAGCTGGAGACCAGAAGCCAAGTGAGGGCAGGGGACATACCTCCCACTGAGTAAGAACTAAGATAACCAGCTTTATATAAGCAACACAGGTCCAATTATTCCCACAAGTTCCCTTCACAATGTTAATAAAAAATAGCAACACAATGGTACTGATTGCGGCAAACAAGAAAGTGGTAGAAAATTTAGATCCAGAGCCTGCCTTAAAATGAGCTCGGTATACATAGTGATGGCTATTAGGAGCGAACAAAAATAAATAGAAATTTTATCATATAGTTTAGAAATAGGAACAGCAGGAAACACTTGAAGTTCATAATAACATGGATACTATTACAATAGCTAAGATTTTAAAATTATGTACATTAAATACAACGTGCAATTTTATCTCAACAACCTATATGGATCAAATTATTCCTCCAGTTTACAAACAAGAAAATTGAGGTTTTCTTAACGACCTCAAGGCTACAACTAGTTTAGTGGCAAGACCCACAAGCCTCTGGGTTCCATTTCAAAGATTTTTCAAAATATGAATTTGCTTCTCATATTATAAGTAAAGGTAAAATTTAATATACTATCACTATAAGAAAAATTAAAAGTTGTCTAATATAAATATCAACATTAACATCAAATAATCAATTATTCAGGGAATATGTACAATATAGCCAAAGCTCAAACTCAATTTTAATATAGAAAAATAGGATTACATATTTTAACTTATAATTCATTTGACAGAAGACTATTGAAGCAAACATTCAAATTGAAACATTCAAAATGAAACATTAAATGAGATACTTTCAGAATTTGTCCTGAAATTTATAAGTACTGTGATTGTTAATATAGTACTAGTAGTATCAACATAATCAAAATCAAGAATGATTTTACTGGTAATTTATTTAAAAGTTTGAGACTCTCAGATTTGGCCCTTTCTATCCTTTTAGATACATTTCCTTACCTATAGTCCAAACATACCGAATATTTTAATGCCTTTGCAGTTTTACATATTTTTGATCGGGGTTTCTACCAGCTAAAACACCTTTCATTACTGCTTGTATAAATCTTAACTCATTTTCAAGACCTATTTTACATGTTGTATCCTTTGTTATGGCTTCCTTGACTCTGTGAACTATCAGATGCCTTTCATTATTGAAGACCCTACCAAAGTTTGTCTAAGAATTGTTATATTCCCCAAATAACAATTATGGTAACATTGTTACTTCTGTGTCCAATAGATCACTTATTTCATTGTTTTGGGTGAAGTATACACATTCACTAGCCTTTATGTACTATCAAGTTAGAAAAAGTAAAATAATTTATACCCTGATTAAAGTTCTCTAAATGAAATAAACTTTTGAAAATATATACCAACATCTTCAAAATGTCAATAAGATTTTTAACTTTGAGCTGGAGTGATAGCACAGTGGGTAGGGCGTCTGCCTTGCACGTGGTCACCTGGGGTTCAATTCCCAGCATCTCATATGGTCCTCCCCCCGCAGCAATGCCAGGAGTAATTCCTGAGTGCATGAGCCAGGAGTAACCTCCGTGCATCGCTGGGTGTGACCCAAAAAGAAAATAATAATTTTAACTCTGCTATAAGGCTTGTCATTTATAATTAACTTGTTCCTGTACCAAACAATTTTATCACCCACAAATATTCTGTACCACTAGAAGATGTAAAAAATAATTCTCACATGTTTTGAACAGATTTACTTTTAAATAATTTTTACAAGTTACTACTAATAAATCAAAAGTAAGGAGCTATAACTCCATGCCGCCCAGGGAGGGGCAAGAATTTTCTCTCTCAACCCTTTCTTTCTGTGGGAGAGATGGCAGCAGCGGCAGCAGCGCCCACGTGGCGACCGCCACCTTCCAGAACTCACAACCAGAAGTATGAGTTGCAGTGACAGGCGTGCAGGAGATCATGGGGATTACCGGCGTGCTCTCTGCCCAGAGGAGATCCGGAGCAGCCACGCACAAAACGGCCCCTCCGCCCCTTAAGGACTATGATCCGGGAGGTCCATGGAAAGTACACTTTAAGGGAAAATGATGCTGACAGCACATCATACCACATTAATTACCAAGTAAATGTTTATCAGGGGAAAAAAAATGTCCAAAGCTAATAAAATACCCATTAAAAATAAAATAATGCCGAGCTGGGGAGATAGTACTAGAGTTAAGGTGCTCGCCTTTCATGTGGCTCTCCCAGTTCAATCCCTGGCACTCCCAAGCAGCACAAGGTATGATCCAAAAATAAAAAAGAAATAATTAGTAAATAATTAAAAAACCGAAGCAATATACACAAAATAGTAGACTTTGCAGCAATATACAATATACATTTATTTGTATGATTATACTTTCTCTATTATAGGCTTTTGACTCATTTATCATAAATCAACTGTATATGTTATGTGAGACTTTAATTATGGGCTCTCAGCTGTATTCTGTAGAACTACATACCTACTTTTTATTCTAAAACCAGAAGTGGATTTTAGCCTATGTGTGCAAAAGCTATAGGCAGTTCTACTGGCTTGACTACTACTTACTAAAGTGGTAATACACTATCCTATAGGGTAGCGTAGGAATATAGTTTTATTAAACTTTTTTTTTTACATGCAAAACCACAGAGGCTATATTTCAACTACTGAAAAAATAATTGCAGAATTAAACCACAGGATGATTCAATCATAAATTAAGAAACTGTCAATTAAAAGTCTTTGCTAGCATCCTAACAATGAGCACTCATATAATAACAGCTCTGAACTACTAAAGATTATATTTGCTTCAGTTTGCCTCTTTTTTTTGTGGAGCGGGGGGCGGGGGGGTGGCAGGACAACTGGAGGGGGCAGTGCAAAAAATCAACTCAGAGTTTCATACATCTAAGACTCTACTACTGAGTAACCTACATGGCCCCAGTATTTCAGACATAAAATTTTCAAGTACACATTTTCATATAGAAGCTTTAAGTTAAAAGAACCAATGGTAAAAGGAAACAAGACACATACTGATTACTAGTTACCATATGTTACAATAAAAACATCATAACCATGTACACAATAAAACCAAAATTTATCAAAAGAAAAGCACTAAAATACATGATAAAGATCTAAATAAAATTAATCTCTTAGGTAGAAATATTAAATCGGGATCTGAGTTTTCAGAGTGAATCCATCCAATCTCAAATTTTATGTAGTAAGAGAATTTAAGTTTTTCTATTACAAAATGATGCTTCATCCGGAAGAGATTTTAAATCCAACTTACAAAAGTCAATTAATTTATAATTATAAGAAAAATGTTGGTCTTTTTCTTTTTAAAATTTCATCATATGATGAAAAATACCAAATTTACACCCAAGTATCAGTATAAATTATAGCACAACTTGAAAATATATGTGCACATAAAGATGTGTACACAATTTCTATAGTCATATTACTCTCTAATAGCCAAAAAGTAGAAAGAATCCAAACATTCATAAGTGGAAAGGTAATATGTGGTATATGTATGGAATATTACTTAACAATATGTAAGCATAAGACACAGGAACATGCAATAACAGGGAGAATGTCAATCAAAGAAGAAGCAATAAAAGAAGTTCAACCAAAAAAGTCAAATAGGAAATCCACACATATTATTCCATTTACATGAAAGGTCCAGAAAATGAAAATCCATAAATACTGCAAGTAGATTAGTAACTATTTAGGGCCACAGGTAAACATAAGAAATAACTGAAAATGGGCATAAATAGTCTTTTGGGGGTATGAAGTGTTCTAAAAATCAGATCGTTATCATGGACTATAGTTATGCACAACTTTGTAAATTTACTAAAATAATTTAATTGCACACTTTAAATGAGTGAATTTATTTTTATAAGTTATATGGAAGTTTAATATTTTATATTTTCTATTTATATTTATATAAAGCCCAAACATTATATAGAAGTATCTGCTAATATCACACAAATCACGAAAATCTTGTTAATCACCGATTTCTCGGGTGGACTCAGTAACCTCTCATTTCGTCCTTTCCCTGAGATCTTAGAAGGCTATCTTGACTCGGCCCTCCCAATGATCTTGTACTGGGGGCTCTTTCAGGGTCAGGGGAATGAGATCCAGCTTGTTACTGGATTTAGCATATGAATACACCATGGGAAGCTTGCAAGGCTGTCCCATGTGGGCAGGAAACGCTCAGAAGACTGCCAGTTTCTCCCAGAGGGAGAAGCGGGCTACATGATGCACTTCTAAGAGCTTGCTTTTAAGCAAGCTAATATACAGTCTAACAAATTTAAAATTAATGTCTAATAACAAAAACTATTTCATCAAGCAAGACATTGATTTTCCTTTAACAATACAGTGAAAAAAAAGTTCTTAAAAATAAACTTACATATGATATTTCAGTTAATCCTCACAATAGCATGGTGAACTGAAAGGAGGGCATTATTAGCTGCATTTATAGGAATCAGGAACATGAGGTTTAGTTTAAATTTAAGATTTTACATTAAAGTCGAAAGCTAGATTCACTACCTGGCTTACAATACAATACTGCATTCCTGTTTATATAAAATGATACTCTGAAGACATTTAATGAAAAAATTCTAAATGGATTATTTAATTAGATTAGATAATGCTGTAACATGCATCACTTTTCCCTTCAAACCAAAACATTTTTTCCAATCTTCTATATAGGCCTTTAGAGTAATTCTTTTGTCAACTTAAAATAAATTAAAGCACTTTCTCATGTTCAGGCTAGAACATAAGTGAATACCAGCACAACACTTGGTCTTCAGAATTTAATGAAATTTTAATTCTTCCTTTTCCAGGAACATATCTGTTCAACTGACAGCCATTTATGGGAATGATAGTGGTAAAAAGTTTTATGTTTCTTTTTTTTTTTTTGCAAAAAGGATAATTTGTAAAAACAGAAAAATACTTTTTACATGTAGATTTTTACAAATAAAGATAATTCTTTAATTTAAAGAAAAATTAAAGTTGTTCAAATTTCATTCTTAAAAAAATAATAGAAGTCACAATATTCATAAAATTTCTTAAACACATATCCATTATTCTAGTAAACTTCCAGGTAAAATATGATATGTAAAAAGTCAACATCAAAGGGATAGAGCAATAAATACAGTGGCTAGGGTGCTTGCCTTGTATTAGGCTGACCCAAGTTCAATCCCCAGAATCCCACATGGTCTACCACACTTACCAGGAGTGACTAGTGAGCACAGAGCCAGGAGTAAGCCCTGAATACGTCTGGATGCTTCTCAAAAACCAAAAAACTAAAAATGATAAAAATAAATAACTAAAATCAAGTTCAATTAACAAACCACAACTCTTTACTAAAGAAAAAAGAATTTGTTTTAATTTAAAAGTATTTTTCTTTAAATTGAGCGCCAATGTAATTCTTAATTTTTAGTTTTAATATTTTCAAAAATTATTGTGCTCAAAGATATAGTAACTTTTTTAAGTTCCTGTAGATACTCCAACTAAACTCCAATTATTTGACTTTTTCTAAATATAAGCAATTTCACATTTTTTTAATTTTAGTTTTTACATGTTTTAAGTGACAGGAAAGAGGACAGCAGATACAGCTAACGGCTGTGGTGTTGGAATTATTTGCATGAGAAACTATCATTAACCATATTGTAAATCATAGTACGTCAATCAATAAAAAATAAAAAGCAAAACATGTAAAAGTATGACAAATTTAGATTAGACTAAAGAATCATATCTATACGTTTCTAAAAAAGGACTGTCTTTCAAAAATAATATGATTCTCAAATTTAGCAAAATAGAAATTCCTAGAATCAATTTAATTGGTATTCAAATTAAATATACCAGATATCACTACACACGCATTAATTATTCAAATATTCAAAATTCAAAGATGAATTCAATCATGATTAAAATTATTCAAATTGAGATCTAATCAAAGACTACAACTTACATTTAAATATTTTCAAAGTTCTTTTAAAATGTTGAGCTTTATAGATGTATGATTGACATGCAAAATATCTATTTAAATGCAGTTTATATTTTCTTCTGTGTTTCACATGTTTTTAATCTACAATTTAAATTTTTTTATTTTTTTAATTCCTCATAGTTTAACTTATAGTTTTGTAATAGTGTTGACATTTATTGTCATGAGTTACACAACTACCTCACTACCACCAAAGTGCCCCAGACCCTTCCCCTATGTCCCTGTGCCAACTTTGTTCCATGTCACCCCCCTACATTTGTATTTTCAATCCCCTAAAATCATTTTTAGTATTAACAAGTGGCTGTAATAAAAAATTGTTCTGATGTAAGTTTTAGTTTATTGAAAGTACATAATTTAAAATGTCTAAATTACAAATTATTTTGAAGGATAACATAGCATTAAGTGTTGCACTGGTAAATTAGTTTTTTTTGTTTTTTTGTTTTTTGCTTTTTGGGGTCACACCTGGCGATGCACGGGGGTTACTCCTGGCTCTACACTCAGGAATTACTCCTGGCGGTGCTCAGGGGACCATATGGGATGCTGGGGATCGAACCCGGGTCGGCCGCATGCAAGGCAAACGCCCTACCCGCTGTGCTATCACTCCAGCCCCTACACTGGTAAATTAGTTTAATTGGTAACTGAGGAGAGAAATGTGTTAGAGTTAGAAATACTGGATTTGAATCCAAGCTTTGCCTTTTATAAATGTCTGATTTTGAAAAGTTATTAAACCTCTTTGTGCCACATTTGAAAATTGAGAAAATGTTAGCATCTGTTTCATAAAAGGTTTAGAATGATCAAATGAACTAATAAAGATTATATACTTAAAATATTTCCATGTTAAGAACTTCATGAGTGAGAAACTATATTGTTTTCTTAGTGCTTAGATTATTTTAAGACATAAAAGCAAACGATAAGGAGGCTGAAGGAATCATACACTTTCCTTGTACGAGACTGCTTTGGCTGATGCTGGCTCTATTCCTAGTACTACATATGGTCCCCTAAGCACTACCGCATGACCCCTGAGTACAAAGCCAGAAATATCCCCTGAGCTCAGCTCAGGCTCTCTCTCTCTCTCTCTCTCTCTCTCTCTCTCTCTCTCTCTCTCTCTCTCACTCTCACACACACACACACACACACACACACACACACAGAGTTAGTGCCAACAATTAAGTCAAAGGACTGGAGCACATGCTTTGCATGCAAGAGGCCCAGATAGGCCCTGATTTGACAACTTAACATTACCTGGACCCACAATCACAACCCATCAGCCCTTGCATTAGGGGTAACCCATGAACACTGCTGGGTGTGGCCCAAAATAATAACTAGCAAGTAGTTGACTTCCCCCTTCTTACTGGCAGAGTAGAAGGTTCATTAGATAAGAATTAGAGTCTCGGTTAAGATAAAGTTAATTTTTTATCAATACTAGCTGTTTTGTTATTGCTAGGAAAAACATTCAAATTCATTTGGTATAAAATAATGAAGTATGCCATAGACACAGTGTACGTGTAAAAATCTTTTTTTCATAATGAAATAACAACCCTTTTCTTATAATTTCAGAACATTGCCTGATAATTTCTCTTCAATAAAGAAAAAAACTATGAGGTGGAAAATGAAACATGATTTTCAATTATCCAAATAAAATTCCACCAAATAAATATATAGAGCATACTACCTAGATGTGTACTGTGTTTTTAGGTACATTAAACACTCAATTCACACAACCATTTTTTTTTTTTTGGCTTTTTGGGTCACACCCAGCGATGCACAGGGCTTACTCCTGGCTCTGCACTAAGGAATTACCCCTGGCGGTGTTCAGAGGACCATGTGGGATGCTGGGAATCAAACCCGGGTTGGCCACGGCAAGGCAAATGCCTTACCCACTGTGCTATTGCTCTAGCCCCTCACACAACAACCATTTCTGTGTTTATTTAATTAATTTAAGACTTATTTGCACTTAGACTGCCTATGAATCTCAATTATATTTTTTAACCAAAGAAAGAAAACAATTTGATTAATAACATTTTTAGAGCGATATTTTTCTCCCACACTTCCTAATATCTCTGGAGTGACAAATAAGATGCTTTATGTATTATACTGATTTTAAAAGATACAGGCTGAGAGCCTGGCAAGCTACTGAGAGTATCTCACCTGCACGGCAGAGCCTGGCAAGCTCCACATGGCGTACTTGGTATTCAACATGCCAAAAACAGTAATAACAAGTCTCACAATGGAGACTTACTGGTGCCCGCTCGAGCAAATCAATGAACAAAGGGATGACAGTGACAATGACAGTGACAGTGACAGGCTGAACAAATAAGTGTATTGATATTGGTGACATCAGAATTAACTCATAGTCTTTATATAAGTAGATAAGAACATTAGATGTATATTTGTGTGCATATAATATCACTAATATTGGGGGAGGCAATGCCATGTACTCTGAGGACTCAATATCACATATTTTGCTGTTCCTATCAAAAAGTCATGGTCTGAATCAAATCATGAAAACATGAGATGTATCCAAACTTAAGAATGTTCTTGCAAATGTATTCTTAAAAATCAATAGGCCAGGGGCTGGAGAGATAGTACAGCAGGTAGGGCATTCACCTTACACGCAGCTGACCCAGGTTCGATTCCCAGCATCCCATACGGTCCCCCGAGCACCACCAGGAGTAATTCCTGAGTGCAGAGCCAAAAGTAACCCCTGTGCATTCCTGGGTGAGCCCACAAAAGAAAAACAAAACAAACAAACCAAAAAAACACAAAAATCAATGAGCTAGGAGCCCTAGGGAAAGCACATACTAGTATTACAATTAGTTCAATCCCTGACACTGCATACCTCACAATTAGCACCACGAATGTGGTCCTGGTGTCCCCTAGCACCACCAAGAACAAGTAGCACCATACACCAAATTACCAGGGTTGCACTGCCATACACCTGTGGTAGCCCTTAAGCTCCTCTATAAAAATAATGAAAAAAATAAGGTCAAGAAATACACACAATGAAAATAAGTATACACAAGCCTTTTTGACTTGTATTTGAGTGTAGTACTAATTAGTAAGATCTGGAACAATCTATGTGCCCACCAACAGAGGAATGAATAAGAAGTTGAAGCATACAAACACACTAAAAAACTACTCAGCTACAAGAAAAGATGAAATCTTGGGAACAGAGAGATAGTACAACAGGTAGGGGCACTTCCGTTGCATCTGGCTGACCGGGTTAGATACCTGGAATCCCATATAGTACTGAGTACTGAAAGGAGTAATTCCTGAGCACAGAGCCAGGAGGAACCAAAAAAAAAAAGGATGAGTTCTTGCCTTTTACTATCTCATGAATGGAACAGAACAGTGTCATATATAGCAAAGTAAGTCAGAAAGAGAAAGACAAATGCCAGATGATTTCACTCATTAATTATATATAAAGAAACAGTGCAAGGTAACAGACAACACCCAATGAAAACAAACCAATATAAACTGACAACAGAACTGAGGCTACTTAAGTGGGTGAGGGGGAAATAAGTATCTTATGGAAGGTGCTGGTGGGTTATGGTAGGTGTGATATGGTAACACTGCACTACCAAGAGATACAAATTTTACACTTCACCTCAATAAAGTAATAATTATTTTTATTTTTTTATTTTTTTATTTTTTTTTGGTTTTTGGGTCACACCTGGCGATGCACGGGGGTTACTCCTGGCTTTGCACTCAGGAATTACTCCTGGCGGTGCTCAGGGGACCATATGGGATGCTGGGATTTGAACCCGGGTCGGCCGCGTGCAAGGCAAACGCCCTACCCGCTATGCTATCACTCCAGCCCCATAATAATTATTTTTAAAGAAACATGCAAAATCAGTCTCTTCCATATTAAAGGATACTGAGGAAAGAAAGTGTATGAACCTGGATTTTCTTGCAGACAGTGAAAAATATCAATGGTCATAATTTTAGAATAAGTAACAAAATACAACTACAAATGGACTACAAATTAAATAATAACTAGCATTGTATTAGTACTAAACTTCCTGATTTGGGCTCCCAAACCACAAGGCTACAGGTGAGAGCCAAAATCCTTGCTACTTCACCCCACCACTGTCCCAGAACCAGATCTCATCCCTGCCTATGCACCCACTTACCACATGAATCGCATAACTGAGGGTGAGAGCCATTCTCTGGCCGGCCTCATAACTGGATTCTTCCCTAGCCAGGCTTCCCCTTGATCCAGTTAACATGCAGCTTCCCTCCTCTTCACGTAATCCTAAATCCTCAGTTTCATTGTAGCTACACCCATCCCCCAAACAGCAGCAGTCTCATCCACTCTAAGCTGTTTCGCTCTCACCAGTCCTGTGAAGACTCAGTAAATTCAAAGAAAAAATGTAGCACTGTAGCACAGTCCTCCTGTCCCTTTGTTCATCAACTTGCTCAAGGGGACACCATTAACATCTCCATTGTGAGACTTGTTGTTACTGTTTTTGGCATATCAAATATGCCACAGGTAGCTTGCCAGGCTCTTCCATGTGTGCAGGATACTCTTGGTAGTTTGTCGGGCTCTCTGAGAGGGACAAAGAAATCAAACCCGTGTCGACTGTGTGCAAAGCAAACTTCTACCTGCTGTGCTATTGCTCCAGTCCAAAAAAAAGATGCAAAAAAATAATTCATCCAAATAACACTAAAGGAGCTAAAGAACACAAGCAAAAAGTCATAGCAACAGAATGAAAGAAGCTGAAAATAAAAATAGTGACCAGTGACCTTGAGAAAAAGCACAGGACATCATAAAAGTGGAATCAATATAGAAATAATTTTATAAGGAAGAAAATAAAAATTAAAAATACCTAATGGAAAATAACAATAGAAACAATATAGAAACTTTGAAAACTATGTCATTATTTAAATAGAAAAGGTGATGGATCAATATTCTACGTTCATGGATTAGAAGAATTAACATTGCCAAATTGACCATCCTATCCAAAGTATCATACAGATTCAATGAAATTTTCATCGAAATTCTGATGACATTCTTTTTTTTTCTTTTTTTTTTAAAAATTTATTTATTTATTTTTATTTTAAATTTATTTATTTTTGAATTAGAGAATCACCGTGAGGGTACAGTTACAGATTTATACACTTTTGTGCTTATACTTCCCTCATACAAAGTTTGGGAACCCATCCCTTCACCAGTGCCCATTCTCCACCACCCGTAAACCCAGTGTCCCTCCCACCCTCCCCAATCCCATCTCCCACCCACCCCACCCTGCCACTGTGGCAAGGCATTCCCTTCTGTTTTCTCTCTCTAATTAGCTGTTGTGGTTTGCAATAAAGGTGTTGAGTGGCCACTGTGCTCAGTCTCTAGCCCTCATTCAGCCCGCAACTCCCTTCCCCCACATGGCCTTCGACTACAATGTAGTTGGTGATCGCTTCTCTGAGTTGACCTTTCCCCGGAACGTGAGGCCAGCCTCGAAGCCATGGAGTCAACCTCCTGGTACTTATTTCTACAGTTCTTGGGTGTTAGTCTCCCACTCTGTTATTCTATATACCATAGATGAGTGCAATCTTTCTATGTCTGTCTCTCTCTTTCTGACTCATTGCACTCAGCATGAAACTTTTCATGCCCATCCACTTGACTACAAAATTCTTGACCTCCTTTTTTCTAACAGCTGCATAGTATTCCATTGTATAGATGTACCAAAGTTTCCTCAACCAGTCATCCGTTCTGGGGCATTCGGGTTTTTTCCAGATTCTGGCTATTGTAAACAGTGCTGCGATGAACATACATGTGCAGATGTTGTTTCGATTGTACTTTTTTGCCTCTCTGGGATATATTCCCAGCAGTGGTATTGCTGGGTCAAATGGGAATTCAATATCTAATTTTTTGAGAGTCGTCCAAATTGTTTTCCAGAAGGGCTGAACCAGTCGGCATTCCCACCAGCAGTGAAGAAGGGTCCCTTTCTCCCCACATCCTCTCCAACAGCGGTTGCTTTTGTTCTTTTGGATGTGTGCTAGTCTCTGTGGTGTGAGGTGGTATCTCAAAGTTGTTTTGATCTGCATCTCTCTGATGATTAGTGATGCAGAGCACTTTTTCATGTGCCTTTTGGCCATTCGTATTTCTTCCTTGGTAAAGTTTCTGTTCATTTCTTCGCCCCATTTTTTGATGGGGTTGGATGTTTTCTTCTTGTAGAGTTCAACCAGTGCTTTATATACCATTGATATCAACCCCTTATCTGATGGGTATTGGGTGAATATCCTTTCCCATTCTGTAGATAGTCTTTGTATTCTGGTCACTGTATCTCTTGCGGTGCAGAAGCTTTTTAGTTTAATGTAGTCCCATTTGTTGATCTCTGTTTTTACTAGATTGCTTAGTTCCGTGTCACCTTTGAAGATACCTTTATCTTCAATATCGTGGAGGGTTTCGCCGACCTTGTCTTCAATGTACCTTATGGTTTGTGGTCTAATGTTGAGGTCTTTAATCCATTTTGATCTGACTTTTGTGCATGGTGTCAGGTCAAGGTCTAAACCCATTTTTTTGCATGTGGTTGTCCAGTTGTGCCAGCACCATTTGTTAAAGAGGCTTTCCTTGCTCCACTTCACATCTCTTGCTCCCTTATCAAAGATTAGATGGTCATACATTTGGGGTTGTGTGTAGGGATATTCCACCCTGTTCCATTGGTCTACGGCTCTGCCTTTGTTCCAGTACCATGCTGTTTTAATTGTTACTGCTTTGTAGTAAAGTTTGAGGTTGGGGATGGTGATGCCTCCCATCATCTTTTTCCCAAGAATTGTTTTAGCTATCCTTGGACGTTTGTTATTCCATATGAATTTTAGGATTGCTTGATCCATTTCTTTGAAGAATGTCATGGGTATACTTAAAGGGATCGCATTGAATCTGTATAATGCTTTAGGGAGTATTGCCATTTTGACAACATTGATTCTCCCTATCCACGAGCAGGGTATATGTTTCCATTTCCTCATGTCCTCTTTGATTTCATGGAGTACCGTTATGTAGTTTTCTTTGTAAAGGTCTTTTACTTCCTTGGTTAAGCTAATTCCGAGGTACCTGATTTTCTGGGGCACGATTGTAAATGGGATTGCTTTTTTCATGTCCCTTTCCTCTGCCTCATTGTTTGCATATATGAAGGCCATGGATTTTTGGGTATTGATTTTGTAGCCTGCAACTTTACTGTATGTCTATTGTTTCTAAGAGTTTCTTAGTAGAGGTTTTAGGCTTCTCTAGATATAGTATCATGTCGTCTGCAAATAGTGAGAGTTTGATTTCTTCCCTTCCTATCTGGATGCCCTTAATCTCTTTTTCTTGTCTAATAGCTATCGCAAGTACTTCCAGTACTATATTGAAGAGGAGTGGTGAGAGTGGGCATCCTTGTCTTGTGCCTGATCTCAGAGGAAAGGCCCTTAGTTTTTCCCCGTTGAGGATAATGCTTGCCGTAGGCTTGTGATAGATGGCTTCGACTATCTTGAGGAAAGTTCCTCCAAACCCCATTTTGGCGAGGGTTTTCATCATGAAAGGATGTTGGATCTTGTCAAATGCTTTCTCTGCATCTATTGATATGATCATATGGTTTTTATCTTTACTTTTGTTGATATGCTGGATTATGTTGATTGATTTCCGAATGTTAAACCATCCTTGCATCCCTGGGATGAATCCCACTTGGTCGTGATGTATGATCTTTTTGATGAGTTGTTGGATCCTATTTGCTAGTATTTTGTTGAGGATCTTCGCATCGGTGTTCATCAGGGAAATTGGTCTGTAATTTTCTTTCTTAGTGGTGTCTTTGTTTGCTTTTGGTATTAGGGAGATATGTGCTTCATAGAAACTGTTTGGGAGAGTTCCTGTTTTTTCAATTTCCTGGAAAAGTTTGAGGAAAACAGGCAATAGGTCTTCTTTAAATGTTTGGAAGAATTCGCCAGTGAAACCATCTGGGCCTGGGCTTTTGTTTTTGGGGAGGTTTTTGATTACCGTTTCAATTTCCTTAACATTGATGGGTCTATTCAGGTATTCCAGGTCTTCTTTCTTCAGTGTTGGGAGATTATAGGAATCGAGGAATCCATCCATTTCTTTTAGGTTCTCCTTTTTTGTGGCGTAAAGACTTTCAAAGTAGTCTCTAATGATCTTTTGAATCTCACTGGTTTCTGTTATGATATCCCCCTTTTCATTTCTGATTCGATTTATTAAAGTTTTCTCTCTTTCTTTCTTTGTGAGTCTTGCTAGCAGTTTATCAATCTTATTTATTTTCTCAAAGAACCAACTCTTTGTTTCATTGATCTTTCGGATTGTTTTTTTGGTTTCGATGTCATTAATTTCTGCTCTAATTTTTATTATTTCTTTCCTTCGGTCTGGTTTGGGGTCCTTTCTCTGGTCCTTTTCTAGGGTCTTGAGTCGTGAAGTCAAGCTATCTATGTGGGTCCTTTCTTCCTTCCTGAGGAATGCTTGGAGAGCTATAAATTTTCCCCTTAACACGGCTTTAGCTGCGTCCCATAAGTTTTGGTAGCTCGTGTCTTCATTCTCATTTGTTTCTAAGTATCTTTTGATTTCTTCCTTGATTTCCTTCTTGACCCACTCATTGTTCAACATGGAATTGTTTAATTTCCAGGTGTTTGATTTGATTTTCCGTATTTGTGGGTGGTTAGCTTCTATCTTCAGCGCATCGTGGTCTGAAAAGATGGTTGATACAATTTCTATTTTTCCGATTCTATTGAGGTATGCTCTGGGGCCCAGTACATGGTCTATTTTTGAAAATGTTCCATGTGCACTGGAAAAGAATGTGTATTCTTTCTTTTTGGGGTGTAAGGCCCTGTATAGGTCTATTAGGCCTCTCTCTTCAATTTCTTCATTCAGAGTCAGTGTTTCCTTGTTGAGTTTTGTTCTTGTGGATCTATCTAGAGGTGATAAGGCCATATTGAAGTCTCCGACTACAATTGTGCTGTTAGTGATGTCCTCTTTGAAGTCTGTTAGGAGTCGTTTTAAATATTTAGCCGGTCGTTTGTTAGGAGCATATATGTTTAAGAGTGTGATTTCTTCCTGTTGTACATATCCCTTGATAAACAGAAAATGACCTTCGATGTCCCTTTTGATCTTTTTCATCCTGAAATCTATGTTGTCGGATACCAGGATGGCCACTCCAGCTTTTTTAAGGGGGTTGTTTGCTTGCAGGATTGTTTTCCATCCTTTGACTTTGAGTCTATGTTTACTCTGTTTGTTCAGGTGTGTTTCTTGCAGGCAACAGAATGTTGGGTTTAATTTCCGGATCTATTTAGCCACTCTGTGTCTTTTGATAGGTGCATTTAGGCCATTGACATTGAGAGAGATTATTGTCATGTGGTTTTGTGTCATCTTTCTGTGGGATTTGTTGTTCTTATGGGGCTCCTCCTTGTCTTACAGTAGCCCCTTTAGACCTTCTTTCAAGATTGGTTTTGAGTCTATGAAGTTCCTGAGCTGTTGTTTATCCGAGAAATACTGTATGGTTCCTTCGAGTTTGAGTGAGAGTTTAGCTGGATAAAGTATTCTTGGTGAGGCATTCATTTCGTTGAGTCTTTTCACTATGTCCCACCATTGTCTTCGGGCTTGGAGGGTTTCTTCTGACAGATCGGCCGTAAATCTGAGGGGTGCTCCTTTGTATGTGATTTCCCTCTTTGACCTTGCTACTTGTAGAATTGTGTCTCTATCTACAGCATCCGCCATTCTGACTATGATATGCCTTGGAGTCTTTTTATTTGGGTCTCTTTTTGCTGGCACTCTTCGGACTTCTTGTATCTGGACGCCTGCCTTCTCCTGCTCTGGGAATTTCTTAGCAATGATGTCTTTGACTATGTTTTTTTCATTGGGGTTACTTCCCTGTGGTTCTGGTACTCCAATGATTCTTATGTTGTTCCTCTTGAAGTCATCCCCCAGGGCTCTGATTCGCTCTATAGCCATTTTGAGGTCTTTGGCCATTATTTGTTGCTGTCTGTAAGCTTTCTGCAGCTCATCCTCAAGCTCGCTGATTCTGTCTTCGGCTGTAGTCATTCTGCTGTTGAGGGCATCTAGTGAGATTTTTATTTCATCTACCGATTGCTTTATTTGTGAGACTTCCGTTCGAAGGTTTGAAATTTCTGCTCTCATTTCTGCTCTCATTTCTTCCTGTATTTTCTTGGTAGACCGTTCCAGCGCTTGATTCATCTCCTCCCTTAATTTATTGGATGTCTGTTCCATAGTTGCTTGGAGTAGGTCGACTCTCCTCCATATTTCCTCTCTGAATTGTTTATCTGAGAGGTCGTAGATGTTGGGAGACTCTTTTGAGGTTTCTAGTATCTTTTCTTCTCCCTCTCTTGGTGGAGGGGATTTTCGCTGTTTCTTCATATTGTCACGGAAGTGCAGAGTTGGAACCTTGTAGTTATTTATTCCTCTTCCTTTTTGTGGGAAGAAGGGGCTCCGATTGTGCTAGACTTCCCTTATTCACTGATAGCTTTTATACTGTCAGCCTAGGCTAATGGCTATTTTGCGTAAATGTTTGAGATCGCAAAAGTGAGTTTTCAAAGGAATACACAGTACGGATTGAGCTGAGGTAGCAAAGAATAACTGCGGCCGCGTTAGCGTTGGCCGCTCTGAGAGGAGGCCATGCCCACTTTAGACCATGCCCACTAAGACACAGGCCACGCCCCCAGTGTCTTCCTGTTGATGGGGGGGACGTGCAGAGTTACAAGCCGGTTCGGGAGACAGGGTGCGCCGGGCGAGCAGGGAGTGACTTCAGAAACTCGGGAGACGCAGACGGCAGCGGGAAGTGGGGGAAAGGGAGGGCCTCAGGGAGTTCTTTGAAGGAATGAATTCTATCAATTGTGGCCAAAGGATAAGGCATGGAATGGTAAAAAAAAATAACTGCGGCCGCGTTAGCGGCCGCCGCTCCGGAAAGAGGCCACGCCCAACTTTTAGGCCACGCCCCCTGAGATGAGGACACGCCCCTAAGCAGCAGAGTGGGGATTGGTCAGGATTGGACGGCAGCGGCGGAAAGGTGCCAGGCAGGGGCTTCAGGAGAAGCCCCGAGCCGCGGCGGGCAGGGGGCGGGGAGGGGGGCTTCTCCGCGCTGAGGCAGGCTCTCCAAGGGATTGCCTGTTCACCTGCAGGATGGAGATTGGTCAGGATCCGACGGCGGCGGCGGAAAGGTGCCAGGCAGGGGCTTCAGGAGGAGCCCCGAGCCGCGGCGGGCAGGGGGCAGGGAGGGGGGCTTCTCCACGCTGAGGCAGGCTCTCCAAGGGATTGCCTGTTTACCTGCAGGATGGAGATTGGTCAGGATCCGACGGCGGCGGCGGAAAGGTGCCAGGCAGGGGCTTCAGGAGAAGCCCCGAGCCGCGGCGGGCAGGGGGCGGGGAGGGGGGCTTCTCCCTCTGATGACATTCTTAAAAGACATAGAATGAACACTACTAAAATGTATTCAGAAACATAAAACCCTCCCAAATAGCCAAAACTATTCTGATAAAATAGAAATTGGTACGCATTGCATTTCCCAGCTTTAAAATATATTATAACATCATAATAATCCAAACTGAATGGTGCTGGAATAAGAAAAGATTGTAAAACAATGGAATAGCATTAAGAGCCTAGAGATAAATCCTCAAGGTTTTCGGATACTTAGTCTATGACGAAGAAGCTGGATGCATGAAGTGGAATAAGGAAACTTCAGCAAGAGGTGCTGGGAAAACTGGAAAGCCACATGAAACAAAAAGAAGAAAAGAAAGGAAATTGATGTGTATCACACATGATACACAAAAATTAATTCAAATTGGAGTAAAGACCTCCATATGAGGCCATAATCCACAAGATATGTTGAGAAATATGTAGGCAGCATTCTCCAAGACCTGAACCTCAAAGATTTAGCAATGATTTTGCTCCAATGAGAAAGATAACAAGAACAAAAATAAACAGCTGAGACCATGCCCAACTAAAATGTTTTATATGGCCAAAGAAATCTGAACTAAAATGAAAAGACATGCTACTGATTAGGATAGAATATTTGTGCACCATAAAGCAGACAAAAGAGTGATATCCAACATACATAAAGCACTTGCAAAGCTCAGTAACAAATAAATAACCTCATCCAAAAACTGGGGAGATGACAAAGGCAAGAAAGGAAGAGAAGACAAACTGGTCCTTCAGAGGAAGCTTGACCCTTAGGGATAGGGGCTAAGTATGGGATAGTTCAGGGAAGGAACCACTGTGACAATGATAGAGAGAAGTGGTCACTCTGGACCAGGACTAGGTGCTGAAGGAAAGAAAGTAAAATGCTTGATACCCTATTACTGACAGTACTGTAAACTAGAATGTCTGAAAAAGTGGAAAAAGGAAAAAAGGGGAAAAAAGTGCCTGACATAGAGGCAGACAGGGAGAGTGGGGCAGAAGGGATATCGGGGACATGGTGAAGGGAAGTGGACACTGGTTAAGGTATTGGTGCTGGAATATTGTACATCTTAAACAAAATCATAAATAACTTTGTAATTATGTAATTCATGGTGATTCAATTAAAAAAAATTTAAATGGTGAGAGGAGACAAAATAGAGGAGGGAATACAGATGGCCAATAGGCATATAAAAAACTACTCATTATAGCAATTATTAGAGAATAAAATATATTCTCATTATAACAGATGAGAATGTCATATATCAAAAAAGGCTACAAAACAACCAGCGAAGGCAAGGACGTGGTGAAAGGAATTCACATTCACTGTCAGTGGGAATGTCGTCTGATTCATCTCCTAAGGAAAAAATGTATGGAGACTTCTCAAAAAAGCAAGGACAGAGCTTCAATATGACCTAAAGATTCAAATTATTATGTTTACGTCCAAAACACAAAAACATTAATTTGAAAAGATATATGCACACTACTGTTCACTTGGGCACTTTATACAATAGTCAGGATCAGCAAACAACCCAAATATTTAATGACAGATAAGTAAATGAAGAAGATATGGTATGTGTGTGCAGTGGAACAGTATGCAGCTCATTCACTATATCGCTATATCAGTGTCATCCCATGGTTCATCGATTTGCTCGAGCGGGCACCAGTAGCATCACCATTCGTCCCAGACCTGAGATTTCTAGCAGCTTCTCCTTACTCGACGTTCCAAACTGTGCCATATTGGAGGCTCTTTCAGGGTCAGGGTAATGAGACCCATTATTGCTACTGTATTTGGTATATTGAATACACCACAGGGAGCTTGCCAGACTCTGCAGCTCATTAAAAGATAAAATCATGTAGTTTGCTAAGCAAATTGGAAAGAACTTGAGTGAATCATGTTAAATGAAATAAACCAGTGGGAGTAAAAATACCAATGATATTACTTATATGTACTATATACAGAAGCAAAACAAGGATATAAACAATTCAACAGATAATAAACCCTTGGCCTGGGATCAAAGAACTGAGAGTACTAGACTAAGTAGGGGCTGAGTCAGTGAAATTATAAGGTGGATTAAAAATAACACCAAGGGCACTTTGTTGTTTGTGAGATGAGTAAACTGCATACACCAAAACCATAAATGTTAATACTATTGTAAATATATATTAACTGAACTATAACAATTAAAAAAAAGACAATAGCAGAAGTTCATGGCACTTTTGTCATGATGCAATAACTTTGTAAAGAAACAAGAACCCTACTGAGGAATTGAGACAACTGGAATGAATGGAGGGTAACTGTGTACCATGACTAAAAATGTTAACATTATTGTAATCATGTTACCTAAAAGAGGAAAGAAATTTACAAACTTCCTGACTTTGATTTTGATAACTATATTGAGTTTATTGAAACAATGTCCTTGTTTTTAGAAAATATGCAATAAATTGGCCAAAGAGATAGCTACAGCAAGTAGAGCACTTGCCTTACGTCTAGCCAACTCAAGTTCAATCTCTGGAACCACACACAGTTCTCTAAGCTGCCTGAGCACTGCCAGGAGTGATCTCCAAGCACTTCCAGGTGTGGATACCCCTCAAAAATAGGAAAGGAAGCGTGCAATAAAATATTTAAGTGTGAAGGAACATAATATCTTTAATTTACTCTCCAAAAGTTGAAAGGGTAGAATAATGAAGTAAATGGTAGACAATTTTCAAACATATAACAAATTGAGGTAAAGTATGTCTGCATAAACAACTATGCCATGTAATATTCCTGCAATTTTGGTGATTTTGAAATTATACTAAAATTGAGTTACTCCAAAATTTATCTATCAAAGAGAAATAGAGATCTTCTCTTGTTAAAATTTCTTCTCTTATTAATATTTAACAAAGAAGAAAATGTATTTTGTCTTTTGAGTAGAGGTGGTTTCTAATATAAGTTAGAGTTTCCTATTTTACATGCTTTGGTTACATTTACTTTGGAAAGTGATGTAATATTCAATCTAGATTACTTTAAAAATACTTAGAAGTTTCTCAGATAACTTCAAAAACAACTTACTGTCACATGTATTTGTGGTAGACATCTGCTGTTTTTGTCTCACAGCATTCTTTTAGTCCTTATTTGGGAAACAGTGCCTTCCCCCTCCCCCAACTAGCACACTATTTTAGCCTCTCTTTATGTGATTCTATAAAGGCTGTCAATATTTTCACCTTCCCTTTCCCTCTTCCAATATGGAAAGAGATAGATTAACCAAACAGAACCTAATCATGGTTTTACATAGCCCAAGCAAAAGCAGTCAAAGTTGGGGAAACTCACAGTGAAGAAAGAGAGTAATTAAGAGATAAAACACAAGAATAATGTAAGCCTAGATTTTGCTGTGAGCTGTCTTTGCTACCACATAAAGAATTTTGCTTAAGAATAGAACCAACCCTGAGAAAAGCAAAGTGTTAGTACTGGCTAGTACTGACTACATTCTTAAGAAGCAGACTTAGGGCTGAAGCAGTAGCACATCAGGTAGGGTATTTGCCTTACATGAGGCAACATGGGTTTGATCCCTGGCACCCCATATAGTTCCGGAGCCTGATAGGAGTGATCCCTGAGTGCAGACCCACAAGTCATTGCCTGAGCACTACCAGGTGTGCACCCCCTCAAAAAAGGTAGAGTCTATCTAAAAATACACATTATTTTTTAGTTTAAATCAGATCCATAACTGGAATTTGATGTTTATTTTATTGTCTTATTGCAAACTACTCACCAAACATATTACATAAGAAACTGAGTCAACTTAAAAGCAGTAAATGTGACAAAATTAACATTACAAGTGATTACTGATTTCAATTCATTTGTTGAATGAATTAAGACTGAGGACACTCAACTCTCAAAACTACAATTACAGCAAAAATGGAGGTGTCCAGAAAACATAACTTATGAAAATATATATTCTCTTTGAAATGCATTTTAAATTTAGACATATATCTTTCTGGATCTTTACATTAAAAGATTGAATGATTTTTTACCTAGGAAATTCAGTAAACATAAAAATAAGCACAATAAAAATAATTTCATATTGTTTAAAAATCATATGAAAATTGAGTAAAATGGCTGTTAATATAATCAGCACTAATGAGTCTCCTATTACTCTAACCCACCCTTACCCATTGTATCTTTTAATGTGACTAATGAAGGTGTAAGATGAATAGACAAATGGAATACTGACTCTAAATATTTCATATTATCTTGACATTTATTAACAAGCATTCACCATCAATTCTCTTCAACAATAGTTCATAAAATATAATAAAATTCTTCAACAGATTTCCAAATGAATGCTCTTATTATTGTAATAAACAGAATTAAGTGAAAATGAAAGTCAGATATAACAAGGAAACTGCTGAGGAATTTAGAATGTGTTCTCTCCTTTATATATCTAATACCTAGATATATCAGAAATATACTAATACATATTTCATAGATATATACTTACATAATTATCTGAAAAATATTTTATAAATTCTGAGTTCTGTAAAACTAGTATGATATATACACATTTATACATAATATTAACATATACATTAATATATGAGTTTTTGCTCATCCTAAAAACACCATGAATAAAAACTTTAATAGGAAATTTCATTAACTACTCAATCTTCCAATTCCATCCAAACTGCAGAAAACTGAAAAGTTTCATATTTTCTTACGGCTATGTAGCATTTCACTGTGCCACAAATTCTTTATTCATTTATCTGCCATTGGGCATTTGGGTTGTTTCTAAATCCTGTTTGTTGTATTTATGACTTAAATGAACATAGATGTGCATGTTTTTGAATTAATATTTCAATGACATTTGGTATTATTTTGTTCAATACAACAGTTCACTCAAATTATTCTTTTTTTTAATAAGAATTTTATTTTATTGAATCACCATGTGGAAAATTACAATGCTTTCAGGCTTAAATCTCAGTAATACAACGCTGAAACAACCATCCCTTCACCAGTGCCCATATCCCACCACCAAAAATAAAAACCTACACAGTACACCTCCCATTCCACCCCCCCCCACTCCCCCACCTTGTAACTGATAAGTTTCACGTTACTTTCTATTTACTTTGGCTACATTCAATATTTCAACAAAAACCTCACTACTATTGTTAGGAGTACCCCACTAGAGTCAGACCTGTTGTGAAGAGAAAACCACAGCTGCGCGGTTTGGGATTTCTGTACTTTTAAGAACTAAGTCCAGGGAGATTTCTTCCAGATATTGGATCATTGCAAGCTTGTAAACCCCATCTGTAGTCATCATAATATGGTGATCACCACGCCCCTCATCCTTGGAAAGGAAGAGGCGAGAGAGAGAAATACCTTTCCCCTCCTGGGTGGGCATGGGGCCGAGGTTTAGTTCTCAGACTGGAGACATTCTTTGAGGAGCTGCCCATGCCGAAAGTAGTTTAGCTGGGTCTGGATTCACGCTCGTGCAGCTGCGGAGAGGCTGCACACATGTGCGGCCCCCGGAGTCACATCTCGGTGGCAGCTCACTCAAATTATTCTTGATCTGCATTAATTTCTCTTCTTTAAAGAAAGTGTCGATCCTGCAGCTGCCCCGCCCCGTGTCCTGTGCGTCCCGTCTCCCGATCCGCTCTCTTAACTGTGGCCTGCCCACCCAGGTACCGTCACTGACTCTTGGCCGTGCCCTCCCGTCCCCCGCTTCCCGTCGAACTGGGTCCCCGACATCCTGCAGCTGCCCCGCCCCGTGTCCTGCGCGACCCGCCTGGCTGTCTAACAGGAAGACACTGGGGGCGTGGCCTGTATCTTAGGGGGCATGGTCTCAAAGTGGGCATGGCCTCCTGTCCGAGCGGCCAATGCTAATGCGGCCACGGCTATTCTTTGTTACCTCAGCATAATAGTTACTGTCTATTTCTTTGAAAATCACTTTAGCCATCTCAAACACTCATGCAAAATATCCATTAGCTTAGTTTGACAGTATAAAAGCTGTCAGTGAATAAGGAAAGTTTAGCATAAGCAGAGCCCCTCCTTTCCTCAGCAAGAGGGAACAAGAACAGATAACTACAAAGTTCCACTCTGTACTTCCGTAACAATATGAAGAAGCAGCGAAAATCCCCTCCACCAAGAGAGGGAGAAGAAAACATTCCAGAAACCTCAACAGGGGCTACTCACATCTACTCACATCTTAGATAAACAATTCAGACAGGAGATCTGGAGGAGAGTCGACCTACTCCAAGCAACCATGGAACAGACATTCAATAAATTAATGGAGGAGATGAATGAAGCACTGGAACGGTCTACCAAGAAAATCCAGGAAGAAATGAGAGCAGAAATCTCAAACTTACGAACCGAAGTCACACAAATAAAGGAATCAGTAGATGAATTAAAAATCTCACTAGATGCCCTCAACAGTAGAATGACTACAGCCGAAGACAGAATCAGTGATCTGGAAGATGAGCTGCAGAAAGCTTATAGACAACAACAAATCATGGCCAAAGACCTCAAAATGGCTATAGAGCGAATCAGAGCCCTGGGGGATGACTTCAAGAGGAACAACATAAGAATCATTGGAGTACCAGAACCATAGGGAAGTAACCCCAATGAAAAAAACACAGTCAAAGACATCATTGCTAAGAAATTCCCAGAGCTGGAGAAGGCAGGCATCCAGATACAAGGAGTCCGAAGAGTACCAGCAAAAAGAGACCCAAATAAAAAGACTCCAAGGCATATCATAGTCAGAATGACGGGTGCTATGGATAGAGACACAATTCTGCAAGCAGCAAGGTCAAAGAAGGAAATCACATACAAAGGAGCACCCCTCAGATTTACAGCAGACCTGTCAGAGGAAACCCTCCGAGCCCGAAGACAATGGTGGGACATAGTGAAAAGACTCAACGAAATGAATGCCTCACCAAGAATACTTTATCCGGCTATACTCTCACTAAAACTCGAAGGAACTATACACTATTTAACATGTAAACAACAGCTCAGGAACTTCATAGACTCAAAACCAAACTTGAAAGTAGGTCTAAAAGGGCTACTGTAAGACATGGAGGAGCCCCATAAAAACAACAAATACCACAGAAATATGACACAAAATCATATCAGAATAATCTCTCTCAATGTCAACGGCCTAAATGCACCCATAAAGAGACACAGAGTGGCAAAATGGATCCGGAAATTAAATGCAACATTCTGCTGCCGGCAAGAAACACACCTGAACAAACAGAGTAAACATAGACTCAAAGTCAAAGGATGGAAAACAATCCTGCAAGCAAACAACCCCCTTAAAAAAGCTGGAGTGGCCATCCTGGTATCCGACAACATAGATTTCAGGATGAAAAAGATCAAAAGGGACATCGAAGGTCATTTTCTGTTTATCAAGGGATATGTACAACAGGAAGAAATCACTCTCTTAAACGTATACGCTCCTAACGAACGACCGGTTAAATATTTAAAACAACTCCTAACAGACTTCAAAGAGGACATCACTAACAGCACAATTGTAGTCGGAGACTTCAATACGGCCTTATCGCCTCTAGATAGATCGACAAGAACAAAACTCAACAAGGAAACACTGACTCTGAAAGAAGAAATTGAAGAGAGAGGCCTAATAGACCTATACAGGGCCTACACCCCAAAAAGAAAGAATACACATTCTTTTCCAGTGCACATGGAACATTTTCTAAAATAGACCATGTACTGGGCCCCAGAACATACCTCAATAGAATCGGAAAAATAGAAATTGTATCAACCATCTTTTCAGACCACGATGCGCTGAAGATAGAAGCTAACCACTCACCGACACGGAGAACCAAATCAAACACCTGGAAATTAAACAATTCAATGTTGAACAATGAGTGGGTCAGGAAGGAAATCAAGGAAGAAATCAAAAGATACTTAGAAACAAATGAGAATGAAGACACGAGCTACCAAATCCTATGGGACGCAGCTAAAGCCGTGTTAAGGGGAAAATTTATAGCTCTCCAAGCATTCCTCGGGAAGGAAGAAAGGGCCCACATAGATAGCCTGACTTCACGACTCAAGACCTTAGAAAAGGACCAGAAAAAGGAACCCAAACCAGACCGAAGGAAAGAAATAATAAAAATTAGAGCAGAAATTAACGACATCGAAACCAAAAAAACAATCCGAAAGATCAATGAAACAAAGAGCTGGTTCTTTGAGAAAATAAATAAGATTGATAAACCGCTAACAAGACTCACAAAGAAAGAGAGAGAGAGAGAGAGCCCTAATAAATCGAATCAGAAATGAAAAGGGGGACATCATAACAGAAACCAGTGAAATACAAAAGATCATTGGAGACTACTTTCAAGGCCTATATGCCACAAAACAGGAGAACCTAAAAGAAATGGATGAATTCCTTGACTCCTACAATCTCCCAAGACTGAACAAAGAAGACTTGGAATACCTGAATAGACCCATCAATGTTAAGGAAATTGAAACTGTAATCAAAAACCTCCCCAAAAACAAAAGCCCAGGCCCAGATGGTTTCACTGGCGAATTCTTCCAAACATTTAAAGAAGACCTGTTGCCAGTTCTCCTCAAACTTTTCCAGGAAATTGAAAAAAAAGGAACTCTCCCAAACAGTTTCTATGAAGCATACATCTCCCTAATACCAAAAGCAAACAAAGACACCACTAAGAAAGAAAATTATAGACCAATATCCCTGATGAACACCGATGCGAAGATTCTCAACAAAATATTAGCAAATAGGATCCAACAACTCATCAAAAAGATCATATATCATGACCAAGTGGGATTCATTCGGGGATGCAAGGTGGTTTAACATTTTGAAATCAATCAACATAATCCATCATATCAACAAAAGTAAAGATAAAAACCATATGATCATATCAATAGATGCAGAGAAAGCATTTGACAAGATCCAACATCCTTTCATGATGAAAACCCTCACCAAAATGGGGTTTGGAGGAACGTTCCTCAAGATAGTCGAAGCCATCTACCATAAGCCTACGGCAAGCATTATCCTCAACAGGGAAAAACTAAGGGCCTTTCCTCTAAGATCAGGTACAAGACAAGGATGCCCACTCTCACCACTTCTCTTCAATATAGTACTGGAAGTACTTGCGATAGCTATTAGACAAGAAAAAGAGATTAAGGGCATCCAGATAGGAACGGAAGAAATCAAACTCTCACTATTTGCAGACTATATGATACTATATCTAGAGAAGCCTAAAGCCTCTACCAAGAAACTCTTAGAAACAATAGACTTATAGAGTAACGTTGCAGGCTACAAAATCAATCCTCAAAAATCCATGGCCTTCCTATACACAAACAATGAGGCAGAGGAAAGGGACATGAAAAAAGCAATCCCATTCACAATCGTGCCCCAGAAAATCAAGTACCTTGGAATCAGCTTAACCAAGGAAGTAAAAGACCTCTTCAAAGAAAATTATAAAATGCTACTCCATGAAATAAAAGAGGACATGAGGAAATGGAAACATATACCCTGCTCTTGGATAGGGAGAATCAATGTCGTCAAAATGGCAACACTCCCCAAAGCATTATACAGATTCAACGCGATCCCTATAAGGATACCCATGACATTCTTCAAAGAAATGGATCAAGCAATCCTAAAATTCATATGGAACAACAAACGCCCATGGATAGATAAAACAGTTCTTGGGAAAAAGACAATGGAAGGCATCAGCCTCCCGAACCTCAAACTTTAATACAAAGCGGTAACAATTAAAACAGCATGGTACTGGAACAAAGGCAGAACCGCAGACCAATGGAACAGGGTGAAATATCCCTACACACAACCCCAAATGTATGATCATCTAATCTTTGATAAGGGAGCAAGAGATGTGAAGTGGAGCAAGGAAAGCCTCTTTAACAAAAGGTGCTGGCACAACTGGACAACCACATGCAAAAAAAAATGGGCTTAGACCTTGACCTGACACCGTGCACAAAAGTCAGATCAAAATGGATTAAAGACCTCAACACTAGACCACAAACCATAATGTACATTGAAGACAAGGTCGGCAAAACCCTCCACGATATTGAAGATAAAGGTATTTTCAAAGGTGACACGGAACTAAGTAATCTAGTAAAAACAGAGATCAACAAATGGGACTACATTAAACTAAAAAGCTTCTGCACCGCAAAAGATACAGTGACCAGAATACAAAGACTATCCACAGAATGGGAAAGGATATTTACACAATACCCATCAGATAATGGGTTGATATCAATGGTATATAAAGCACTGGTTGAACTCTACAAGAAGAAAACATCCAACCCCATCAAAAAATGGGGCGAAGAAATGAACAGAAACTTTACCAAGGAAGAAATATGAATGGCCAAAAGGCACATGAAAAAGTGCTCTACATCACTAATCCTCAGAGAGATGCAGATCAAAACAACCACGAGATACCACCTCACACCACAGAGACTAGCGCACATCCAAAAGAACAAAAGCAACCACTGTTGGAGAGGATGTGGGGAGAAAGGGACCCTTCTACACTGCTGGTGGGAATGCCAACTGGTTCAGCCCTTCTGGAAAACAATATGGACGCTTCTCAAAAAATTAGATATTGAACTCCCATTTGACCCAGCAATACCACTGCTGGGAATATATCCCAGAGAGGCAAAAAAGTATAATCGAAATGACATCTGCACATGTATGTTCATCCCAGCTCTGTTTACAATAGCCAGAATCTGGAAAAAACCCAAATGCCCTAGAACGGATGACTGGTTGAGGAAACTTTGGTACATCTATGCAATGGAATACTATGCAGCTGTTAGAAAAAAGGAGGTCATGAATTTTGTATTTAAGTGGATCGGCATGAAAAGTTTCATGCTGAGTGAAATGAGTCAGAAAGAGAGAGACAGACATAGAAATATTGCACTCATCTATGGCATATAGAATAACAGAGTGGGAGACTAACACCCAAGAATTTTAGAAATAAGTACCAGGAGATTGACTCCATGGCTTGGAGGCTGACCTCACATTCTGGGGAAAGGGCAACTCAGAGAAGGGATCACCAACTATAATGTAGTCGAAGGCCATGCGGGGAAGGGAGTTGCGGGCTGAATGAGGGCTAGAGACTGAGTACAGTGGCCACTCAACACCTTTATTGCAAACCTCAACAGCTAATTAGAGAGAGAGAACAGAAGGGAATGCCCTGCCACAGTGGCAGGGTGGGGTGGGGGGAGATGGGATTGGGGAGGGTGAGAGGGATGCTCGGTTTACTGGTGGTGGAGAATGGGCACTGGTGAAGGGATGGGTTCCCAAACTTTGTATTAGGGAAGCATAAGCACAAAACTGTATAAATCTGTAACTGTACCCTCACGGTGGTTCACTAATTAAAAATAAATAAACTTTTTAAAAAAAAGTGTCACATTGTCCTAATTCTCCTTAAGTTGAGTAAACATGGCCTGTATCTTAGATATTTCATATATTTCATTTAAAGTTTCTTGGCACTGTTTTTCCCTTGAAATGTATGCTTTGATTTCTTTATTTTCAGATTTTAACTCATTTGTACTTAATACTGCAAAGTCTGTATCTTGGAGAGAAGATCAAATTTCTGCTTAGTTCTTTCATATTTTATTGGGATGATTTCTTTTGAACTGATCATTTGTAATTTAAGGCCAAATAAGATATTTAATTGTAATTTATATACAAGTTTTAGAGCCTTCACATCATGCTTGTTGTTTAACCTCTGATTGATTACTTAAGTATTTTCTTAAATTATTAATTGCTCTAGATCAAATTTTGAACAACAACAAAATAAAATTAAAGTGATGACCTCAAGAAATGCAAAAAAGCATTTGATAAAAGTCAACATCCATTTGTGAGAAGTCTTAAATAAATTTAATATAGAATATACCTAAAAATAAAACGTGTCAGATATGACAACCCCATAGTTAACATCATATTGACTAGGGGGAAACACTGTTATTCTCTAAGCTCAGAAACAAGGCAAGATGACCTGTGAGATGGTATAGCAGGTAAGGCACGTGCCTTGCAAATGGTGGCCTGATTTCAATCCCCAACACCACAAATGGTCCCTGAGCACCGTCAGAAGTGATACCTGAGCAGAACCAGGAGTAAGCATCTAATATCATATCACTTAGTGTGGCCCAAAATATCAAGGGGTTAACACAGAGACTGGCCCACATCCCAAAAAACCAAAGCAACCGGTGTTAGCGTGGATGTGAAGAGAAAGGGACTCTCTTTCACTGCTGGTGGGAATGCCAACTGGTTCAGCCCTTTTGGAAAACAATATGGACAATTCTCAAAAAATTAGATATTGAGCTTCCATTTGGCCCAGCAATATATATATCCCAGAGAGGCAAAAAGATATAGTAAAAATGACATCTGCATTTGTATGTTCATTGCAGCACTGTTTACAATAGCCACAATCTGGAAAAAACTGGAGTGCCAAAAACAAATGACTGTGTAAAGAAACTTTGGTACATCTACACAATGGAATACTATGCAGCTGTTATAAAAGATGTAAAAAGTCATGAAATTTGCATATAAGTGGATCAACATGGAAAGTATCATGTTGAGTGAAATGAGTCAGAAAAGAAGAGACAGACATAGAAAGATTGTACTCATATGTGGAATATAAAGTAGCAGAGAGGTACGAGCTTACAATGATGCAACTTCTGGCCCAAATTTCTCTTGACTTAGTTACTAAAATACTAAAATACAGAAATTCAAAACCTTATATCTCTTCATTCTCATATCTCTTCATTCTCAGCAATGGAAAGAAGAGACCTCATATCTCTTCATTCTCAGCAATGGAAAACAAATTATCAAATGCTTCCTTTTCAGCAGGTCCGACTTTGGCGGGTGTGAAACTCCAAACAATAATAGTGAGTTTTTGTTGAAATATTAAATATAATCAAAGTAAAGAGAAAGTAAGGTGAAATTTATCAGCTACACAGGTGGGGTGGGGGGCTGAAGGGGTAGGGGGTGGGGGGAGGTATACTGTGATTCTTGGTGGTGGAATATGTGCACTGGTGAAGGGATGGGTGTTCGAGCATTGTATAACTGAGACTTAAGCCTGAAAGCTTTGTAACTTTCCACATGGTGATTCAATTAAATAAATAAATAAATAATTTTAAAAATATCAAGGGGTTAAAATAAAAAAGAAAAGAAGCAAGATAAGAATGGCCAGTCCTTACATCTATACAATGGAATACTATGCAGCTGTTAGAAAAAAGGAGGTCAAGAATTTTGTAGTCAAGTGGATGGGCATGAAAAGTTTCATGCTGAGTGAAATGAGTCAGAAAGAGAGAGACAGACATAGAAAGATTGCACTCATCTATGGTATATAGAATAACAGAGTGGGAGACTAACACCCAAGAACTGTAGAAATAAGTACCAGGAGGTTGACTCCATGGCTTCGAGGCTGGCCTCACGTTCTGGGGAAAGGTCAACTCAGAGAAGCGATCACCAACTACATTGTAGTCGAAGGCCATGTGGGAGAAGGGAGTTGCGGGCTGAATGAGGGCTAGAGACTGAGCACAGCGGCCACTCAACACCTTTATTGCAAACCACAACAGCTAATTAGAGAGAGAAAACAGAAGGGAATGCCTTGCCACAGTGGCAGGGTGGGGTGGGGGGGAGATGGGATTGGGGAGGGTGGGAGGGACACTGGGTTTACGGGTGGTGGAGAATGGGCACTGGTGAAGGGATGGGTTCCCAAACTTTGTATGAGGGAAGTATAAGCACAAAAGTGTATAAATCTGTAACTGTACCCTCACGGTGATTCTCTAATTAAAAATAAATAAATTTAAATTAAAAAAAATAAAATAAAATAAAAAGACATAATTTATGTTAAAAAAAAAAAAAGAATGGCCAGTCTTTGTTTTGCTTTGGTTTGGGGGCCACATCTAGCAATGCTCAGGGATTACTCCAGGCTCTGCATTCAGGAATTACTTTGAGTAGTGCTCAAAGGACCATATAGGGTGCTAGGGATTAAACTGTGGTCAGTATTGTGCAAGGCAAATGCTCTACCTACTATACTATTGCTCTGGTCCTGAAAATGGCCAATCTTTCCTCAGTTGTCCATTTAGCTATATTAGAAATTTTAATAAAAGCTATTAAGTTACAAGAAAGAAAGAAGGAAGAACAGAGAGGAAAAAAGAAAAAAGGGAGGAAGGGAGGAAGGAAGGAAGGAAGGAAGGAAGGAAGGAAGGAAGGAAGGAAGGAAGGAAGGAAGGAAGGAAGGAAGGAAGGAAGGAAGGAAGGAAGGAAGGAAATGGTACCATATTGAGAAGGAAGGTGTAAAAATGGTGTAAGTGAATGACATGATATAATTTACTTTGAAGTTTCTTTAACATTTTCTACATATGAACCTTTTTCAGCCAAGAAATGCAACCTCTACCAGCACTAATCATCATGATTTGATTTTAAATAAATTTTTGGTTATTGAGCACTTAGAAAATTTCACTGTTTTTTTTAAATATTTCAACCCTTACATTCAGACTGACATAGGGTTGCAGTCCTCAGTTTAAGAAGCTAACATATACAGAAACCCTTACAGACAAAACCCAAAAATAAATAAATAAATAAATAAATAAAATGCCTTTTAGAGAAATAAATACAGTAAAGTTGCAGGCTGAAAAATTAACATACAGAAATCTGGGTTCCTATGAGCAAACAATGAAATCGACAAAAGGGTAATAACAAAAATATCATTTATTATAATATCTAAAAGTTAAAAAATATCTAGGAATAAACTCAACCAAATAAGTGGACAATACTTATAACTATTGAAAGAAATTGAAAAGGACACAAAAAATTGAAAATACATCCCATTCTCATGGGTCAGAAGAATCAAACCCCAAAAATATTCCTGGGGTTAATAAAATGACAGGGGTAGAAGGTGCTAAAAAATGCAAGGTTGGTATTAAACATACATGTTATTGATACCATCAAATAGTGTCCTTGCCCTACTTAAACAAATTCATAACATTTTGGTCTTGTCAATTGACAAAAAAAAGCCTAAAAACCTCTTATAGTGCTGCTAAGAATGCCCAGTGATATCTCAAATTTTTGTCACAATTTTTATGGTATTTTGTATATATTATGTGGTACATATACATATGTAAAGCAAGATTTTAGGGTCCAAAATATTCAACCCAAAATATTTAAGGTGTGAGGTCTTATCGTTGCTAAAATAATGAAATAATCAGGGCAAAATTTATCAATAAAATGTGGATCTGATCCATTCCATCTCTTCCCTTAGCAGTTCACATTATCTATTAACAGATATCTTCTCTGGACTTTAAAGGGATGAGAAAACTTACAGGAAAGTACTGATGAACTCTGAAAGTTTACTAGAACTGTTAGCCCCATTCAAAAGAACTGAGTTTTTTAAAATAGTGGGAAATCTACAGAAAATCAACCCACCAAATCTTCCCTCTTTCTTATGTCTTCTCCAGAAATTTAGCATACCATTTTGAGATCATGAGCTAGGAGGAAAACAGGAACCAGTTGCTAATCATATTGTATCTAAATATAATAATTAAAAATAAAATAAATATATTCAAAAGCTATATGGATATGAATACTAATGATCTCAAATTTTAGAGCACAATCATTTACTAGTTTAGAAGTAAACAATTGGTCTTTTGTTTATATGTTAAACAAAACATATAACAAAAGTTAATATGATGAATTAAATGTTCTTCCTAATTTCAAAAGTTTGATTTCTTAATTTTAGGGTGTTTTTAGCATTTAAGGCTTTCTATTAACATATATGATAAAGTGAAAATTTTTATATACCATGAATGAGTTGAAAATTTATAAACAAACATAATATTTTAATTGGGCCTTAGTAACAGAATTTGACATAAAATTAATTTAGGGCATATTTTACTATGTTTTTTCCAAAGCATGACTATAATTGCAATTATAAAAAGAAATATTGGCACTATATACAACACAATCTAGGGAAATAAATTAATACCTAAATAAGTTTCCAACAATACAGAGCAACTAGGGACCAGGAAGATAGAAGACATTGGGGTGCATGCATGAGACCCAAGTTAGATCCCCAGAATGACATAGCCCCCTGAGCATCATCAGCTAGAGCTGTAGGGACCTCCATGCACTATTTTGTGTGGCCCTGGTTGTCCCTGAAACATATATTCAACCCCTAGCATTGAAATCTCTGACCCAAATGGCCAACAATAACTAGGAGTAGCCCCAGGTGCCCCTGAGCACTATATAGGAAGCCCCCTAAACAAATAATTAGTCACACTTTTTTTACTCCTACAAATCTCAAATAACATTATTCCTTCAGAACTTGATTGTGATAATATTTGTTTTTATCTTTATTAGGATATGGGATCACATGCATACCCTATGAATATTTTTAATTTGGCTTTTTTGTCAAGTATTTATTATTACTCATTACAATTCTAGGCCTGCATTACAGATAAAAGGCTCAAAGTATAAAAAATTATTCCCTCAAACTTCTCTCATTTTCATTAAAATAGATAAAAAATAAAATTATTAGTTTGCATTTATATTTCTTCCATATACCAATATACTTTAAATCTTAATAACCTCAATAAGAATAACAAATTATAATTTGACTGCAATAAAAAGCAGTGTTATCAACCAATCAAATATTTTCTATAGAAAGATATTTTAGTCCTAGAGGGTCCTATGTTTTTAATATTAAGGAGGAGAATGAGAACAGAATGACTATTCAATGTAAGAAATAGCAGGGATTTGTTTGTGTTCTATATAGCTAGCTAAATGGAATTCAGTAAATGGCAGAATTTATCAACCTTACACAATAATCTGATTATTAACTTCCATTTGTATTTCCTAAAAATAAAGAAATCAAAGGAAACATAAAGAAACCATAAACAATTGGGTCCTGATCATGTGCAAAATATTTTTTCCTATCAAGGTCTTTTTTAATGAGATGATAAGTCTACCAAGCCAAAATCCCCAAATTCTCAGAAATCTCCAAAAAGAATAGTATAAATGATAACTATGAGGAAAGACAATTGTAAATTGCTTGAAAGTAAGTAAACCTAGCAATTTGGAAGTACATGATTTTGTGTAGCACTTAAAAGAGAGAAAAAATAGATGAGGAAAAAAAACTCACACACACTGTCTTGAGAGAAGTCAGTCATTGACTAAGAATATTACCAAGATTTCAGTGACAGAGGAAAGTGTGAGAGCATATTATTTCTTCTTGGTTTCCACTACTAAATTTTATGTCCAAATTCTTCCTATTTCACTCCAAGATGCAATGCTACATAGCTCCCAACATCATGTTCCTCTTAATTTAAAACATTACAAATTTAATCAAAAATGTAATGCTATTTATCATTCCTCTGATCGCATATTTGCACAATTTAAAATTACCCAATTCAGCTAAAGTGTAACAGTTGTTTCCAAAATCAGTACTAAATTGGGATCTAAGAACCTGGACTGTAGTCTTAATCATATAATTATTAACTTTGCAATCAGACATATCATTTCAAGTCACATACTTTCAGAGCTGTAAATGGTGAGGATTAGATGATACTGTATAACCTCTCATATTTCTATCAACTTAAGGTAAATATGACATCTTGTTAGGAAAAAAGACTTCCTACACAAAAGTCTATATACCTCAAAGTTCTGATCAAAAAGGCTCTCAGCTGAGTATTGACCCAGAATAACAGCAAACTAGATCTAATAGGTTTGACAGCCTGTAAGATTTCTTAGAGATTTACTATATAAGTAGAATCATAGCAGATGGAAAGACAGTCTTTTAGTCAAAGAAATAATTGACTAATTGCTTATCTGAAAGTCCCTTTGTCTCTGATCTCTAATGGATGGTGAGACTCCAATTTCCGGGATGATGGTGACATAATGTCTATGGGATTGTGAAAACTTTGGAGTTAAATTCTCTCTTCCATACTACTGGAACTAAGACTCAGCATCAACCAAAATGCTGAGTGGGAAGGCTAGCAAACTAGTCCTTCTGTTAGGAAAGAAAGCAAAGACAATTCAGTTCCTTAATAACTATAGAGTTATGTGGATTTCTAGAACAATGATAACCTCCGCAAAGTCCCCAAAAGGTCAAGACACCAAGAAAAGTAAAATTGCTTAACTTACAGATAGCAGTTTCAGAGAGTGTCAAAAAGATTGACTATAGCATGCATTTAATCTACTGAAATAGTAATATGTTGCATAGAATTTTTTAAGCATTGCATGACCAAACAAAAACATAAACAAGTGTTTATTTATGCCGTTCTTATACTATCCACAACAGCCTGGAGTAGACACCTGTAAATCACCCCTAGCTATAACACATCTCTGAAAAAATTAAGTTTCAGAAACAACTATTTCCAAAACTTTTTATTTCTCTGACTACCAATGATTAGGCAGTCAAAGTTGCCCTGATTTGTTGTATCTTCCTCTCCAACTTCTGAGTATTTTTTAGTCTAAGAACAATCTCCACAACACACTTATAATTCTGACATTTCAGTGACATTTTCCTACTGAACTATATATTAGCCTTTCTTATTTCCCCTATTAATCTGAAACTCCTTCAAGACAGACATTTGATTATATTTTAATATGCTGCTAAAACATAAAATAATTTTTTAAAACATTTAACATTTTGGAATAAGTCAGACCTAAATTTGAATCTAAGTGTTTATTATTTACAAACTAAAAAAGGCTTAGGTAAACTACCTCAGCTATTCATCAGAGTTTCCTCATTTGAAATAATATTTACCTTGTCATGTCATTAGTACTAAATAAGGCTAAGATGCTTAAGCTATAACTAATTCTAGCACATATTAATTCCATAAATGATACTTAATTATGACATAAGTGCCTATTAAATGACAAGTCTGTTTATTCTTCCAAATGGCTGCAAGATTTTACAAGGTACCATGCTGAAACTAAATTTATTATTTTTTTTGGAGGGGGAGAAGTGGTGCTACACCCAGCAGTGCTCAGGGGTCATTATAGAGTGCCAGGGATCAAACTCAGGTGGGCCGCAATCAAGGTGAATACCCTAGCCATTGTACAATCACTCTGGCCCAAAAACTAAATCTATTTTAAATCTAAAAAATATTCCCTATTATTTGTTGAATTGAAAAATGGACCTTAATTTTAAGAAATTTAAGGGGCTTAAATTTAAGGGGCTGGAGCAATAGCACAGCAGGTAGGGCATTTCCCTTGCACTCAGCTGACCCAGGTTCAATTCCTCCTCTACTCCCGGAGAGCCTGGCAAGCTACCGAGAGTATGTCTCCTGCACAGCAGAGTCTGGCAAGCTACCTGTGGCCTATTCGGTATGCCAAAAGCAGTAACAAGTCTCACAATAGAGACGTTACCGGTGCCTGCTCGAGCAAATTGATGAGCAATAGGATGACAGTGATACAGTGATACAGAATTTTAAGAAAACATAGTCAGTATAATACATTAATGTGCATATGTGTGCATATTTATGCTCATCTTAATAAAGAGAATATTCCTAATATAGGAGCTCCCTGAAGCTCAATGGTCTTCCCAATAAAATCCAGATAAAGTCATGAAAATTTAAAGTGAAAATCTGGAAGGGATCCTAGAAAGTACCTAATTCATCTCTGTTATTTTCTACTAAGAAACTGGAATAAAGAAAAGTCTCAACTCTCCAAGTCCATAGTTAGTATATGACACTTGTAGCTATCTCCCAGATCTGAAAGTATTACTATTGCTGTTTAAGCCCACATTCCCTGAATCTCCAATCTGAAAACTACAAAGTCACAAAGCAATCTTAACAATAGCAAAAGAGAAGATGGCTATAGAGATTACTTCCAGAGAAGTATGACATTGTGCTTATTATGCTGATGAATTGCTATAGGAATCTGCTCCATTATCTATAATAAACAATAAAGCATTTTCCCTCGTAACATATTCAAAGTTCTTAGCATTTGAAAGGCTTTTCTCCCGTTCTCTCCTTTCTTTAACTTTTTTGTTTATAATTAATGCTGAGAACAAAGGAGTCCCCCCACCTCACCCCCCCCATCTAAGTTTTAAGCCCAATTTCTATTGTAATTTCAGAAGTAATTACTGCTCCTTTCTGGCAACAATTCAGGAATAAAAACCTACATTCTTTATGCATGACAACATAGACAAATTCAGCATATAGCTATTCATTCTCATTCACATTTTATTCATAGGAACTAAATTCAAAAGGGCAATAATAAGCTTAAGGTACTGCTAATGGAATAAGGGAGAATATTGTTGGTCAAAATTAAAGGTGGAATTTCTTATAAGTCATTTGGCAATTTTGTTAAGATGGGTGCTAATAACTAGCACCACTCCCACTGAAGAAAACCTTCTTTGTACATCAATATTAAAGGTGATGCAAAGCTGTCAACATCATGGTTAGAGTGTAAGCTTCACAAAGGAATGAATTTTCAAGTTTTATCAGCTACTGAATCTCCCAGAACAGTAGTTTGCGCACAGCAGGCTCTTTAGGCATCTGCTGAATAAAACACTGATATTACCTCAACATCAGTTCTGGACAGGGAAATTCTTTTACAGCATTACCAAGTAGCTAAGATTAAGTCCAACTTTTAAAATTTTTGTCAACAGCGGAGTCAAAGATAGCTCACTCAGGCACACAAAAGAGAGGCAAAGATTGCTTCCTTTCTTAAAGCAATACTAGAATTGCAAGGAGGCAAAAACAAGGTTTGTCTGGATATGAGCATTATTTAGATAATATTAGCATTGCCAATAGAAACTTTATGCTTGAAATACAATTATAGAATTTCATATGATTTTTTACTAGGCAAGTTTTTTTTGGTTTTATTGTTTTTTTGTGAGCAAGAATTTTTTCTGAGCAAGTCCATATAGCTATCAGAGAGTTTATTCACCTTGCCCTGAACTGGGGTTTACCACCTTATTCAATGACCTGATCCTTCAGATGCTAATGAAGCACAGCTTTTGAGTTGATCTTTCATTCAGTGAATATTAGTCTTTGTCCTCTAGCACCTTGCATTACAGAAAGAAGGGGAGGCAAAAGTTGAAGAGAGACTGGGATCTTAATGATCAATCATGTGTGAGTTCTATACATTAACTTAATTGACTAAAGTCACCCTCCCTCTTATAAATGCTTACACTGTGCTCTCTAAAATGCTCATTGTTTAATGAGCAAAGTGCTCTCTCACTCCCATTCCCATATCATTCTCAAGAGCTGAGATCTTCACCTGAATTCTCATAGGCCTCTCAACTCCCTGTGGAGTAGACAAGATTTCCTTCTAAAATCCTTAAGGGAAAGTCAGTTCTCTGCTCAAAATTCCCTAGGGCCTCCAATATCATTTGAGCAAAAATTAAGTTTTGGTTATTTTCATATCATCAGGTTCCTTCTTTGATTCATGGCCTAACAAATTAAGCTGAAGAGGATTAATTTTTCCTTGTCAAAAACATGGGAAGAGGTTCCCATCGTTCCACTACTCTCCACCAACCCACATATCCTACCCTCACTCTTCCATTGTTAAAGCATTTACTTTATTTATATAGGGCTGGAGAGATAGCATAGTAGGTAAGTGACTAACCTTGAACATAGTCAACCCAAGTTTGATACCTGGCACCAAATATGGTCTTCTCAGTCCCATAGATAATATGCAACGCCCTATAAAAATTAGGTAAGCCTCTTTGGAACTTTAGGCCAGGGATGTCTTTCCTAAGGACCTGGGAGTTATTTATGAAATGTAAACATCAAGAAATATAGCACTCCTACTCTTAGTTTCTGAGGAATAAAATAATAACCTAACTTAGGTGGAGGATTACCTCCACTAATTAAGAAAGTTTATTTTTCCTCTGAATATAGCCAATTATTTACTACATATGGCCACAGCAATTACCAGCTATCTAGAACGAATTATATGTGACAAATGGTGCTATTAAGCCCTCTTCCTTAAGCACTAGTTACTGCTTATTCTGAAAACATCATGTGTAGCTATATAAAAATGAGCTTTGTTTCTCTCATTACAATTTCCCAGTAATTGCCTATAAGATAGGCATACTACAATCAAAATGAATATATATTTAATAATAGAATTTCTCTTTCTCTAATCTCTGAACTGGGTAAAGGTTTGTTGTCAGTTGTTTCCCTAACAATTACCATTCTTCTTACTCCTTTCTTTTTCAAGGCATAGTCTCTACCTTTTTCTGTTCAATCTTCTAGAATATCCCTCACTCCCCCACCACCACCACTGCCCATCTTTATGGCCAGCCCTTTCCATATATGTCCCTGCTCAATGTAACCATCTCAGAAATTTCTTTCCTGACCACCCTGATGCAAATAACATCACTCAATTAGCATGTTCCTCTCTTACCTTTGTAGCACTTATCACTACCTGCTATTTCTCTGTCTTCACAAGAACAGGCTCTTACTACTTAATTCATATCTAGGTTTTCAGAACTTAGAGTGAGTGTGGCACAAAGGCATCACTCACTCAATAGTAGTTCACTGAATAAATGAAAGGTCATTATTAACTATACAAAGCAAAAGAGGTGTAAACAAAGTAGTCCTGGAATATACCATGTAATTTTACAGAAAGTACAATTCTATACAGCAAAATCTTTAAAAGAGCTAAACACATGGCAATAGAAATCTCTGAGTAAGAATTCATTATAGTTCAGTCACTTTCTCTTATCCCTGCTTTTAAAAATAGTCATAAACTTATTGGTGGCAGAGAATTGTCATTATTATACAGTTATCTTCACATATGGTCTTATCACATTAATGAAATAAAAGGAAAGGGTGATGAGGTGATTTTTAATGATAAAAAATGAAATTTTATAATATGAAAACAACTATCTTATTTGAGAAAAGTGCTCCAGGGTGTGAAATCAAAGATGAGAAATCATTATACACAGATTCATGTAATTCCAATCAAAATCTCTACATAAATTTATTCAGAACTTGAAAACAAACATAATTCAAATAAAAACATGCAGGTATCTCTTTAAAAAGAGACATTATTCATCCTACAGCTATAATAATAAAACAAAATAACATTGATATAAATGTGAATAGAACAGTTAGCTTAAAATAGAGAGAATTTAAGTCATCATTAACAATGCATTCCTATTCAATGAAAAATGGATTAGGAAAGTGATAATTTGATAAAGGATTTTGCAATAATAGATTATACACTTAGAGAAAAAATAATTTGAGCACTTAACTTATGCACTAACATAATTCTCTATGAATTTTTAAACATTAGACTGTATCACTAAAACTTAGAGAAAAAGATGATAATGATAATTATCAATATAGAGGAAAAGTATTCCTAACCTTATAAACTACAGTAATGAAAGGAAAGAAAGATGGTTAACCAAGAATTGTAGAAATTAGTACCAGGAGGTTGACTCCATGGTTTGGAGGCTGGCCTCACATTCTGGGGAAAGGGCAACTCAGACAAGGGATCACCAACTATAATGGCCATGCGGGGGAAGGGAGTTGTGGGCTGAATGAGGGCTAGAGACTGAGCACAGTGGCCACTCAACACCTTTATTGCAAGACACAACAGCTAATTAGAGAGAGAGAACAGAAGGGAATGCCCTGCCACAGTGGCAGGGTGGGGTGGGGAGAGATGAGTTTGGGGAGGGTGGGAGGGATGATGGGTTTACTGGTGGTGGAGAATGGGCACTGGTAAAGGGATGGGTTCTCGAACCTTGTATGAGGCAAACATGAGCACAAAATTGTATAAATCTGTAACTGTACCCTCACGGTGATTCACTAATTAAAAATAAAAAAATTTTAAAAAATACAAAAAAAATGGCAGAGATCAAGAGAAGGGGAGAGAGAGAGAGAAAAAAAAGAGAGAGGGGCAAGAAGAGGGAGGAAAGGAGGGAGAGGGAGAGGGTGTAGGAGGAGTAGAAGGAGGGGAGGGGAGGAGAGGAAAGGAGAAGAAGAGATCCTGCTATAGAGGTAGGGTGGGGTGGGAGGGAACCTGGAGACATTAGTGATGCAAAATGTACACTGCTGAAGGGATGGGTGTTGGAACATTGTACTACTGAAACCCAATCATGAACAAATTTGTAAGTATATCTCATGGTGATTCAATAAATCAATCAAATGAAAAAAAAAAAAGAAAGATGGTTAAAAAAAAAAATTGGGGCTGAAGCAATAGCAAAGCGTGTAGGACATTTGCCTTGCATGCGGCCAACCCAGGTTTGATTCCCAGCATCACATATGGTCCCCTAAGTGAACCACTTGGAGTGATTCCTGAGTACAGAGCCAGGAGTAACTCCTGTACATCGCCAGGTGTGACCCAAAAAGCAAAATAAATAAATAAATAAAAATAAAAATCATTTTGAGAAAAAGTTTTTGCAGTAAATATGACAGATTTACTTTCATATGTTGACTGCATATAGAGTAAGAAAAACTTAAATCTCAAAAGTTACATGAGCAAATCTTAAAAACATATAATTCATAAAGAAAGAAATATAGCTAGCAAAGACACAATATTGGACCAGATCTGACACTCATTCTAGATTCTGTTTCTGTTATCCAGTCCAATGAGATCTTGGTTTCACATTTCCCCAGCCAATAGTTAGTCTCTATTTTGGTCATCTATTCTGCTCTTGATTTTTGAATAAAGTCTTATGTTTTATCATTTCTTCTCTCATTCTTATCCGGAGACAATCCAAGGTCTCAGCCTTTCATGGCCAACTAAACAAAAGAAATACAAAAACTATAGGAAATCTATGCTTTTTCCTACTACAACAGCAAATTTTTACAATTTTGGTGCTACTTTATTAAGAACTATTCTTTACTCTTATTCACTTTTACTTTTCTATAAAAAATCCAAGCAAGTGAAAGAATCATATATACAATGTACAACAGTTCATATGATGATATATCATATTGTACATAGGATAAGGTAGGAAGGAAGGGAGGAAAGGAAAGAGGCAGGGAGAGTGTAAAGAAGGAAAGAAGGAATAAGAAGGAAGAGAAGGAAGGAAGGAAGGAAGGAAGGAAGGAAGGAAGGAAGGAAGGAAGGAAGGAAGGAAGGAAGGAAGGAAGGAAGGAAGGAAGGAAGGAAGGAAGGAAGGAAGGAGGGAGGGAAGGAAGGAAGGAGGGAGGGAAGGAAGGAAGGAGGGAGGGAAGGAAGGAAGGAGGGAGGGAAGGAAGGAAGGAGGGAGGGAAGGAAGGAAGGAAGGAAGGAAGGAAGGAAGGAAGGAAGGAAGGAAGGAAGGAAGGAAGGAAGGAAGGAAGGAAGGAAGGAAGGAAGGGAGGGAGGGAGGTAGGGAAGGAGGGAGGGAGTGAGGGAAGGAGGGAGGGAGGGAGGGAAGGAGGGAGGGAGGGAGGGAGGGAGGGAGGAAGGGAGGCAGGAAGGGAGGGAGGGAAGGAGGGAGGGAGGGAGGGAAGGAGGGAGGGAGGGAGGGAAGGAAGGAAGGAGGGAAGAAAGGAAGGAAGGAAGGAAGGAAGGAAGGAAGGAAGGAAGGAAGGAAGGAAGGAAGGAAGGAAGGAAGGAGGGAGGGAGGAAGGAAGGAAGGAAGGGAGGAAGGAAGGAAGGAAGGAAGAAGGGAGGGAAGGAAGGAAGGAGGGAGGGAAGGAGGGAAGGAAGGAGGGAAGGAGGGAAGGAAGGAAGGAGGGAGGGAAGGAAGGAAGGAAGGAGGGAAGGAGGGAAGGAAGGAAGGAAGGAGGGAAGGAAGTAAGGAGGGAAGGAGGGAAGGAAGGAGGGAAGGAGGGAAGGAAGGAGGGAAGGAGGGAAGGAAGGAGGGAAGGAAGGAAGGAAGGAAGGAAGGAAGGAAGGAAGGAAGGAAGGAAGGAAGGAAGGAAGGAGGGAAGGAGGGAAGGAGGGAAGGAAGGAAGGAAGGAAGGAAGGAAGGAAGGAAGGAAGGAAGGAAGGAAGGAAGGAAGGAAGGAAGGAAGGAAGGAAGAAGGGAAGGAAGGAAGGAGGGAAGGAAGGAAGGAGGGAAGGAAGGAAGGAAGGAAGGAAGGAAGGAAGGAAGGAAGGAAGGAAGGAAGGAAGGAAGGAAGGAGGGAAGGAGGGAAGGAAGGAAGGAAGGAAGGAAGGAAGGAAGGAGGGAAGGAGGGAAGGAAGGAAGGAAGGAGGGAAGGAGGGAAGGAAGGAAGGAAGGAAGGAAGGAAGGAAGGAAGGAAGGAAGGAAGGAAGGAAGGAAGGAAGGAGGGAAGGAGGGAAGGAAGGAGGGAAGGAGGGAAGGAAGGAGGGAAGGAAGGAGGGAAGGAGGGAAGGAAGGAGGGAAGGAAGGAGGGAAGAGGGAAGGAAGGAGGGAAGAGGGAAGGAAGGAGGGAAGGAAGGAAGGAAGGAAGGAAGGAAGGAAGGAAGGAAGGAAGGAAGGAAGGAAGGAAGGAAGGAAGGAAGGAAGGAAGGAAGGAAGGAAGGAAGTAAGTTAATTCTTTACTATGAGTTGAACAATCTTGTTCATTATATTACTGCTGACAGAATACAGTACTGCTTGTAGGAAACTCCGGAGTTTATATTTTGACTGTATCCTTGAAATGACTATTGCTATAAACTTATAGCAAATATTATTTAGATTTAGATGGACAAGGATGCAGCAAGGTATTACATCATAGAAAACAAATTACATTTTCCCCAATTCCAATTTTGTCAAACCAAGTCATGCATCCATTAGGAAAAGAAAACAAGGCAAGTACTTTAGCTTGAAACTTAATAAATGCAAAACAGTTTGCTGTAAGGAGGGGGGAGTTCTAAAAGGAAGAGAAGGGAAAAATCTTCCAAGTCCCAAGGTCTGTTAATGACAAATGTACCATGACTGTCAAAACAAGCTTGTAAACAGTGTTATGTGAAACTCCTCTTTGTTTATGTTAAATCTGAATATTTTAGATCCAATTTCTAAGTGCAAAAGTGTTCAGTCCTAGAACAATAAGACACTTTTTGGCAATATAGATAGAAAACATCACAGCCATGTATAAAATCTAAAATAAGATCACCACTAGTTTTACCTGCCTTAAAAAATTTTTGAAACTAGATTCAGAATAAAATTTTCTCTATGTATGAAAAATACAAATAAAACACATGTAGTATATGCAATAACATCATAAGAAATCCTGAGATAAAAAATGTTATGATTTCTTTATCACATACAGTGTGTTAAACATGAGTAGTTACTCAAAAAGTTTTTTGAAGACTTTGAGGCTACCCCTCCATTAACTATAAAACTGATTAATAAAACAATACTTAGGAGGTCAGAGAGATAGTACAGTTGTTAAGGTGTCCACTTAACATGTGGCTGACATGGCTTGATCCCAGTGCCTGAACACTGCCAAAATGTGATTCCTGAGCACAGAGCCAAGAAAAAGCTCTCAGAATAGCTGAATATGGCCCCAAAACAAAAAATGTCACTTGTATCACTTGTCATTCCATTGATCTTTGATTTGCTCGAGCGGGTGCCAGTAACATCTCCATTTGCCCCTGTCATGTGCTAGTGTAGCCCAATGATATCTGCTAGCTCTAGGAACAGGAGGAGCCTCAAATCGTTCACTCAGGGTTTTGACGAAGAAGTCTGACCATCTCGTAGGTGGGCAGCCACGTGGTCTTTTGACATCCCGTGGAATCCAGTCGGTAACAGCTCTGGTCCAGCAGTTGTCTCTGAATCGCATTACGTGTCCAGCCCATCTGATTTTTGACACCTTGGCAAACGAGACAGCGTCCCTGGTTCTTGACAGTCGACAGAGTTTGGAACTCCAGATTCCTTCTCTCACTTGAGTGAAACATGATACTCCTAGCATGGCTCTTTGATTCCTCTTTGGGATACTTGAAAGTTTGCATAGGGCCCAGGTGTCTGAGGCATATGTTAGTGCAGGTAGAACGATGGAGTCAAAAAGATGTTCCCAGAGCCGGAGGTTCTTTGTCCTCCTAACCACTTCTTCAATGTTTTTGAAGGAGTTCCACGCTGCTCTCTTCCTCCTGTGCAATTCTGGCACCAAGTCGTTCTTCATGTTCAGTTCTCGAACCAAGTACACATAGTTGCTGCATTTGGAGATGTTCTTTAAGAGCAAATGGAACGTCAGGGACTAGTTCGTTTTTCTTTGTTTATCAAAACAAGCCCCCAAAATTTAAGAATTAATAAGAGGGATTTTATAATGAGTAATACCTCAAATAAATAGGAGATGGAACCAATTTCTCTTGGCCATTTAAGAAATACCTACATATGGGCCGGAATGGCAGTACAGCAAGTAAGGCACTTATTGAGCATGCTACCAAACCAGGTTCAATCCCCAGAACCCCATACAATCCCCTGAACCTGTCAAAAGTCATCTCTGAGAGCAGAGCCAAGAATAAACCCTGAGCACCACTAGGCGTGGCCCACACACAAAAAAAATAAATAAATAAATAATACTCATAAAAGGAAAATTCAAGTCACAACTGAACCCATATTTCCTCCACAATGCTGAAAAGTTAAAGTGGGTACATTTTTCTAGACCTTTTGAAATATTCAGGCCAAAGACAAAGAGCTATGGCAATATATATTTTCCACATTTAAAAAATACTTCATTCCAAAGTAATGGACTGCTGATTCATGATGAAAATTCCATATTAAACAAAAATAAAGTAATTGTTATATACAGTGAAAACAATATTAACTTCACAGTCAAAATCCTGGCATTCCAAATTCATTTTGTTCTTTTTAATTGATAACACATGTCAAGTGTTTTAGGTACCTTATTTAATAAGGAGTGATCATTTTATTTTTTTTAATTTATTCTTTTATTGAATCACCATGTGGAAAGTTACAAAGCTTTCAGGTTTAAGTCCCAGTTATACAATGCTCGAACACCCATCCCTTCACCAGTGCACATATTCCACCACCAAGAATCACAGTATACCTCCCCCCACCCCCCACCTCCCCAGCCCCCCACCCCGCCTGTGTAACTGATAAATTTCACTTTATTTTCACTTTACTTTGATTACATTCAGTATTTCAACAAAAAAACCTCACTATTATTGTTTGGAGTTTCTCCCCCCTAAAGTCAGACCTGCTGAAGAGGAAGCATTTGATAATTTGTTTTCCATTGTTGAGAATGAAGAGATATGAGGTCAAGCGGCCACACTAGCAGCCGCACGGTTTTGGATTTCTGTATTTTAGTATTTTAGTAACTAAGTCCATAGAAATATCTGCCAGAAATTGCATCATTACAAGCTTGTACCTCTCAGTTACTTTATATTCCACATATGAGTGCAACCTTTCTATGTCTGTCTCTTTCTTTCTGACTCATTTCACTCAACATGAAACTCTCCATGTTGATCCACTTATATGCAAATTTCATGACTTCATGTTTTCTGACAGCTACATATTATTCCATTGTGTAGATGTACCAGAGTTTCTTTAACCAGTCATCTGTTTTTGGGCACTCTGTTTTTTTCCAGATTGTGGCTATTGCAAACAGTACTGCAATGAACATAGAAATGTAGATGTCATTTATACCTTTTTGCCTCTCTGCGATATATTCCCAGGAGTGGTATTGCTGCGTCAAATGGAAGCTCAATTTCTAATTTTTTGAGAATCGTCATATTGTTTTCCAAAAGGGCTGAACCAGTCGGCATTCCCACCAGCAGTGAAGGAGAGTCCCTTTCTCCCCACATCCACGCCAACACCGGTGGCTTTTGTTTTTTGGGATGTGGGCCAGTCTCTGTGGTGTGAGATTATATCTCATTGTTGTTTTGATCTGCATCTCCCTGATGATTAGTGATGTTTAACATTTTCTCAGGTGCCTCTCAGCCATTCGGATTTCTTCTTTGGGAAAGTTTCTGTTCATTTCAAGGGAGTGATCATTTTAAAGATGTTCAGCTAAACTATATTATGGTTCTTCAAATCTCTACAAATAAAACCAATGTACAGGAAAATGAGCCAAACAAAATAAAACAGGCAGTTATTAAGGAAGACAGAATCAGAGAAAACTGCACAAAACCTTTGTACACTTACAATCTCATAAGTAAAATACAATCCAATCAACTTTATGTAAAAAATTTTATTGATTATAAAGTAAGGAAATTGTAAAATTTTAATACTTCACCCTCTTACACATATAACTAATTTCAATATGATTTAATTTAGGGTGATACTTCCAATATTGTGAAATAGGACAAAATATACTCCAAATTACATAGAATTGCACTGATTTTAATAATACTTTTTTATTTCTTTATATTTCTCAAATTAGAGTATGTCTTTCAAGAGAGAATATATTGAATACAATGCAGTTTGACCATATCTAGATGCAAATCACTTCTTTACTATATTGCATTTGACAAAAAGAAAAGAATAAGATTATGGAATAAATTGTTGAAAAGTTATTATAAACACATAAGGAAGGAAAAACAGCTTTTTTACAGAAGAATTCTGGCTAATGTATAGCTACTACCCCTCCAAAAAGAGGAGGTTAACTCCTCTCTTTCTGTGTTTCTGTTTGTTTGTTTTTTGTTTCTTGGGCCACACCTGGCATGCTCAGACCTCTGGATTCAGAAATACTCCTGGCAGGCTCGAGGGACCATATGAGATGCCAGGAATCAAACCTGGGTCAGCTGTGCACAAGAAAAACACCACACCCACTCCACTGTACTCTCACTCTGGCCTCAACTACTACCTTTCTGCATAGCTCTACAGATCTTGTAAGTGTTGGTGCCTAGCCAGGTCATAGCATGAGTCCTTGGAGGCTGACCTGCAAGCAGGTAGAAAATTAGACCCCACTTACACACACGAGTGGATGAGCGATGGCTTGTGAATATGACTGATCTGGAAAGGGTTAACATTTCTTCCTCTGGTGGCCTCGGCCTTACTATAACTATTGGCAATAGAGAGAAGCAGGCAGTCTTGGGCTGGGGCCGGAGCTCGGGCTCCGGCCGAGATTCGACCCGAGTGGCCATGCCTTTGCACAGCCGAGTGGATGTGGAATGAGCAGGAGCCAGAGCCATCTTTATGACTTGGGGTTCCAGCGAGTGCTTGCAACCATGTATACAGACTGTGAACTAAGCTTTTGCCCCATGCTGTCCCAGGAAGGGAAATGATTCAATTTCCAACTTAAATCTCCCTGGACTTAATTACTATAATACAGAAATTGTAAACCGCGCAGCCGCGGTAACGGACTTTTTATCTCTTCATTCTCATCAGTGGAAAACTTATTATCAAATATTTCCTTGTCAATAGAGCTGTATTCTTGGGGGATAAATTCCAACAAAAATAGTGAGTCTGTGTTGAAACTCCAACAATAGTGAGTTTTGTGTTGAAATCTGGAATGTAATCAAGGTAAAGAGAAAAGGAAGTGAAATTATCACACGCAGGGGGGAATTGGGGGGTGAGGGGTGGGATGTATACTGGGGTTTTTTTTGTTTTGTTTTGTTTTGTTTTTGTTTTTATTGGTGGTGGAATATGGGCACTGGTGAAGGGATGGGTGTTTGAGCATTGTATAACTGAGACATAAGCCTGAGAACTTTGTAACTTTCCCCATGGTGATTCAATAAAATAAATTTTTTTAAAAAAAAGAGAGAGAAGCAGTCCTTCCGTTCTCACAAGTCTCAGACCTAGCTTGACTTTGGAATGTAAACGCTCTTATTTCATGCTTATCCCAGACCCCTGGTGTGAGGAGTACATGACTTATGAAAGCACAGAGCCTTCGTGCTCAACCACGTATTTTTCCCTAGAGAGTGCAGCCATTTGCCTCAGGGACATGACAGGACAATGTATGTTTTGGTGTCTTTATGAGATATGTTTAGTCTGTCCCCTAACATTCTGCCATGATGAAGTCATTGAGATGTAGTTGATAGAAAACAAAATAAAACGTGGTCTCTGGCAGTTGCTCTTTGTCATGAGCCAGAGCAATGCCATGACCCTCCGTGCGAATTCATTTTTCTCGAGTGTCTTATCTCTGTGTCTCCAATCGAAAGAATATTCACGCAACATGTAAGTGTGGACTATGCTAGGCATTTGTTTCCTAAAAGGAGAGTATTTTGTTTCCTTAATAGAGTAATTTGTTCCCTCATAAATGTGCTTCCTAAAAGTAGCTAAGGAAAGTAGTGAGTAAATTTAGAGACAAAAAAAAAAATAGGCAAACCCAATCTTGACCAGTGATTAAGATTAACATCTTTAGTGGCAATCTTGTTGATAGGGTGTGCCCTTACTATCTAATGAGATAGATACGTAATTTCTATAGTCTTCCTCTCAAAACATGTAACTCTGGTCTAGCCATGAGAAAAATATCAGACAATTCCCAACTAATGAACATCTAACAAAATGCCTTACAGATATACCTTTGCAAATGACATGGTATCATACAAAGCAAGTAGAAAGACAGCAAAGGAGACCAAGTTGATAAACTGATTGAATAGAATACACTAGATTGATTCCTAGAATATAAATGGGACGTTAAAGGGAAAACTAAGGAAATTGTAATAAATTGTGTGCTTTTGTTAATAATAAAGTGTAAATGTTGACTTCTGATTTGTAAAAAAATCACTGTATCACTATATCACTGTCATCCTGTTGTTCATCGATTTGCTCGAGCAGGTGTCAGTAACATCTTCATTTGTCCCTGTCGCATGCTAGTGTAGCCCAATGGCGTCAGCTAGCACGTTGTTGTTACTGTTTTTGGCATATCAAATACGTCACGAGTAGCTTGCCAGGCTCTGCTGTGTGGGAAAAAAATTTTAAATAAAAATAAAGAGGTTGCATTTGCGGCCATGCACTCAGGAAAAATTGTGTCACTCTCTTCTGGGAGCTTTGTTTTATAATCTCTGGATCTTGGCCATTGATGAGATTACATGGCACTGGGGGGAGTTTGTGTGTGTGACTGCCAAGTACTGGAAAGCCGGGGATCTGGATGGAGGAGGCCCAGTTCCGATCCAAGCAGGCTTGGAGATCTCAGCCACGGGTCCTGCATACCTGGGTTCCTCTGTCGGTTCACACTCCACATGCTCAGATGAGCCTCACCCATGAAGGAACCAACAAAGGAACCCAATAAAAAATATACTGGAGTAATAATATATGTAACAGTAAAATAGTAGGGAAAAAATGGGCTTAAGAACTCAGGACTACATTTTTCAAGTTTTCTGTATACCTAACTTTAAGTTTAAAAATTAAATTATAACCTTTAAAAATAACTTTATACAATAAGCTAAACCTATGAAGAAATTAATCCTAAACAACTTCATTTTTAAAGAAACACTAATAAAGGTAGTGATATAGGAGATATAGTGATATAGGAGAATTAGATGCATTGTGCAGAATTAAAGGGCTCTTCTCTCAATTTTATGAAAATATTTTAGCTTAAAAAATGGGAAAAACAATCAACCTATACACACACCTACTAGGCTCAGGAAGTAATTCTCAAGATGCCCCCAACACAGCAATGTTCTTCACAACTGCTGCTGAGCCCTCAGCAAAGTGGCGCATATCTATACTCGGTGTTTCTTATGGTGCACACAGACCTTCCAGCCCCCTTTGCCGGTAAATATCAGCCTATTGGGAGGAGCTGCTCTCATTGAACTTGTACAACATTCAAGCAACAACTTCCAATAATAAATTTATGGCTGAATTAGAAGCAGCATAACTTGGCCTTATCAATATCTCCTGTTTGCCTGCCTTTCTGGGCTATGAGTCCCTTCCATTCATTCCCTCACTGTCTTTTTTGGGGTAATGGAGATGGAACTTAGATTAGCCACACCCAAAGCAAGTGACTGACCCTCCATACCATCCTTTCTGCTCAATTAATACTGAGAGTACCACTTTCCTTTCACTTGTGGCAAGACCTGAAACTTTTGTAAACTCATTTAATACAAAACCATCAAAACAGTTAAAGACTCAGCTGTCATATTCTCCTGTGGGTAGTTATATTTCTGGAATAATAAACCTTGTCCTCCATTTTTCTGATAGCTCTGAATCATAACTCTGAAAGTCTTGAGTTTTCAGAGAAGACTTATGGGGGAAATGTGTGAAATAAGTCATTAAACATGGATTACAACTGCTGTATAGCTCATAAAACAAATAGAACTAAACTGATTTATTAGAGCCATCCGAAGTTTTTCTCAGGAGACAGAGCCAAAACTGCTTTTCAGCTTCAAATGGTAATATATTTTCTCTTTATGCGAGTCAACAATATAGCCAATAATTGATACATAGTCTAATTCATTTATAGATTATAAAAACTATCAGCCCCCAGTTTACAATCAAATGTTTTAAACTATTGTCATCATCTTTTATAAGTTGAAATATATATTCCCAATTACAATACCCTTATATGGAAATGTTAAATTAATAGTCTCTCTCAGAAAAGTGTTTTAAATCAGTAAATGAAAGATATTAAGAGAAATGAACCAGAGTAACTACTGGACTGGGGTTCTGATTTTCAAACCATGAAAAGAGATTCATAAGATCACTACAGTAAACAGAGAGAAAAAATTTATATCCTGGGTTATTTTTCTATTCCAACTTGACATCAAGTTTTCAAAGAAAAATGAAGGGTAAGTAACCAAGAAAACTAATTTCAGAGAATGAAAAGTGGTAGAAATAGAATTTGAAATAGATAAAAAGCAAGTATTACTGATATAAAAAATTTCTTGGCCATATTAACTTTCTGTTGACTTTCAACAGTACTATTTCAAAAACTTTAACTCAGGATGTTTCTAAGACTCTGACGGAAGAGCAAGGAAAGTAAAACCCTAACAAAGACAAATAGAGCAGAAATAACTTAAGTACTTTAGCATCTGAGAAAAGAACTCAGATAGGTCCACTAGATAGATGAGAAAGTCCTAAACCGGAGGTATACATACAAAACATCTAAGGGTTTAAAAGTAATACTTTAAATACCATTGATATCAACCTCTTATCTGATGGGTATTGTGTAAATATACTTTCCCATCCTGTGGATAGTCTTTGTATTCTGGTCACTGTATCTTTTGTAGTGCAGAAGCTTTTTAGTTTGATGTAGTCCCATTTGTTGATCTCTGTTTTTACTAGATTGCTTAGTTCCGTGTCACCTTTGAAGATACCTTTATCTTCAATATCGTGGAGGGTTTTGCCAACCTTGTCTTCAATGAACCTTATGGTTTGTGGCCTGATGTTGAGATCTTTAATCCATTTTGATCTGACTTTTGTGCATGGTGTCAGGTCAAGGTTTAAGCCCATTTTTTGCATGTGGTTGTCCAGTTGTGCCAGCACCATTTGTTAAAGAGGCTTTCCTTGCTCCACTTCACATCTCTTGCTCCCTTATCAAAGATTAGATGATCATACATTTGAGGTTGAGTGTGGGGATATTCCACCCTGTTCCATTGGTCTGCGGTTCTGCCTTTGTTCCAGTACCATGCTGTTTTAATTGTTACCGCTTTGTAGTAGAGTTTAAGGTTGGGGAGGGTGATGCCTCCCATCATCTTTTCCCCAAGAATTGTTTTAGCTATCCGTGGGTGTTTATTGTTCCATACAAATTTCAGGATTGCTTGATCCGTTTCTTTGAAGAATGACATGGGTATCCTTATAGGGATCGCGTTGAATCTGTATAATGCTTTGGGGAGTATTGCCATTTTGACAATGTTTATTCTCCCTATCCATGAGCAGGGGGTATGTTTCCATTTCCTCATGTCCTCTTTTATTTCATGGAGTAGGGTTTTATAGTTTTCTTTGTATAGGTCCTTTACTTCTTTAGTTAAGCTGATTCCGAGGTATTTGATTTTCTGGGGTACGATTGTGAACGTGATTGCTTTTTTCAAGTCCCTTTCCTCTGTCTCATTGTTTGCATATAGGAAGGCCATGGATTTTTGGGTATTGATTTTATAGCCTGCAACTTTACTGTACAGGTCAATTGTTTCTAAGAGTTTCTTACTAGAGCTTTTAGGCTTCTCTAGATATAGTATCATATCATCTGTGAATAGTGAGAGCTTGATTTCTTCCTTTCCGATCTGAATCCCCTTAATATCTTTGGTTGAACTCTACAAGAAGAAAACATCCAACCCCATCAAAAAATGGGGTGAAGAATTGAACAGAAACTTTACCAAGGAAGAGATATGAATGGCCAAAAGGCACATGAAAAAGTGCTCTACATCACTAATCATCAGAGAGATGCAGATCAAAACAACCATGAGATACCACCTCGCACCACAGAGGCTAGCACACATCCAAAAGAACAGAAGCAACCTCTGTTGGAGAGGATGTGGGGAGAAAGGGACCCTTCTACACTGCTGGTGGGAATGCCGGCTAGTTCAGCCCTTTTGGAAAACAGTATGGACGATTCTCAAAAAATTAGAGGTTGAAATCCCATTTGACCCAGCAATACCACTGCTGGTAATATATCCCAGAGGAGCAAAAAAGTATAATCGAAATGACATCTGCACTTATATGTTCATTGCAGCACTGTTTACAATAGCCAGAATCTGGAAAAACCCGAGTGCCCTAGAACAGATGACTGGTTGAAGAAACTCTGGTACATCTATACAATGGAATACTACGCAGCTGTTAGAAAAAATGAGGTCATGACGTTTGCATATAAGTGGATCAGCATGGAAAGTATCATGTTAAGTGAAATGAGTCAGAAGACAGACATAGAAAGATTGCACTCATCTGTGGAGCATAGAATAATAGACTATAAGACTAACACCCAAGATTAGTAGAAATAAGTACCAGGAGGTTGTCCCCATGGCTTGGAGGCTGGTCTCTCATTCTGGGCAACTCAGAGAAGGGAACACCAAGTAAAATGTGGTCGGAGGTCATGCGGGGGAAGGGTGATGCGTGCCGAATATAGACTAGAGACTGAACACAATGGCCACTAAACACCTTTATTGCAAACCACAACACCCAATCAGAGAGAGAGATCAAAAGGGAATACCCTGCCATAGTGGCAGTGTGGGGTGGGGGGAGACGGGACTGGGGAGGGTGGGAGAGATTATGGGTTTACTGGTGGTAGGGAATGAGCACTGGTGAAGGGATGGGTTCTTGAACTTTGTATGGGGAAAACACGAGCACAAAACTGTATAACACGAGCACAAAAATGTATAACTGTAACTGTACCCTCACGTTGATTCACTAATTAAAAATAAATAATTAAAAAAATAAATAAATAAATAAAAGTAATACTTTAAGACAGCACAGTGAATAGAGTATAGATTCAAGAAGATCTAGACTGTATACTCTATCTTTAAAAAATAATAATTTAATCTTAGTCACTATGATTAATACAGTGTTCTATCACCACATATAGAACACTCTGTTCTAACACCAGAGTGTTCCCCTCTAAGTTAATACCTACCCTACCAAACACACTCACACCATGGTAGCTCAGTTCTGTAAATCAATTCTCAGTTTCTGTTGCCTTTGGTAATTTGTCATTCCCTTACTATGTTTCTTTATATCTTCCATATGAGAGATTTGTTTAGTGTCTGTCCCTCTCCTTCTGCCTGACTTCATTCAGCATAATACTCTCTAGTTCCAACCACCAAGTGGCAAACCGAATGATTTCATCTTCTCTTATAGCTATGTAGTATTTCATTATGCATATGTACCATAGTTTCTTTATCCAATTATTTGTTCTTAGACATTATGATTGATTCCAGAGTTGGGTTATTGTGAATAGTGCTGCAATGAATGTAGGAACACAGATGTCTTTTCTGATTAGAGCTTTTGGACCCTTGTGTTAGATGCCTAGAAGTGTAATGTACGGTCATATGGAAGCTTTAAAAAAAAATCTTAGTTTTTTGATTAGTGTCTATACTGTTTTCAAAAAAGTCTGGACTAGTTGACATTCCCACCAGCAGTAAATGAGAGTCCCTTTTTCCACACAACGCCTTCAACACTGCTTTTGTCATTTTGATGTGTGCCTCACTGATGTGAGATAAGATAAAATCTCATTGTTTTAATTTGAATTTCCCTAATAAATGATGCAGAGAATTTTTTCATATACCTGCAATTTTTCCCAACTTGTTAAATCACTTGTTGAAGAGGCTTTCCTTTGCTTTCACGTCATACTCTTAGATGCTTTGCTGAAGATTAGCTGTCCATATATCTGAGGATCTGTCTCTAGGCTCTTAAATTCCATTCCATTGGTCAAAGTCTGTCTTTATTCAAGTCTGCACTCTTTTGATTATTGTGACTTCCTAATAAGAAGTTGGTGAAAGAAAAGTCTCCCATCTTCTTAATTCCTAGGATTGCTTTGGCTTCAGGAGGTTTATTAATCCATATAAATTTCAACAGCCTTTCTCTATGTCTTTAAAAAATACCTGGGTTTATAGGGACTACATTGAGTTTGTATAGTATATTCAGTAAGATTGTCATTTTGGCAATTCTAATCCTTCAAATCTATGTTTTTACACTGTCTTATGCCTTCTTTCATTTCTATTAGTAGTGACATAGTTCTATGTATATGTCTTTCCCTTTAACGGGTCTTTGGACCTTGAGAATCTCACATCTTTTATCTCAATTCCCCTTATTAATAACTTTGGATAAAAGTACTCATTTGTATCAGTCTTACATTACTACCATAAGAACACAAATTTCTTTTTTTTTAATTTTTTAAATTAATTTATTTTTTAATTAGTGAATCACCGTGAGGATACTGTTACAGATTTATACATTTTTGTGCTCATGTTTCCCTCATACAAAGTTCGAGAACCCATCCCTTCACCAGTGCCCATTCTCCACCACAAATAAACCCAGCATCCCTCCCACCACCACAATCCCATCTCCCCTCACCCCATCCTGCCATTGTGGCAGGGTATTCCTTTTTAAGAACACAAATTTCTTGACTTAAAATAATGTAACGGGGCTGAAGAGGTAATATAGGGGATAAGTCACTTGCTTCACATGCAACCCACTCCAGTTTGAGTACCACCACTGCATATGGTTCCCCCAAGCACTGCCAGAAGTAAGCACTGAGCACAGTGAGGCGTGGCCCAAAAAAATAAATAAATAACATAATACAAATCTACTACCTTACAGTTCTGAAGATTATAAATTAAAAAATCAGTCACTGAGCTAAGATTAATGAGTTGAAAGAAATTTTTGTCCTGGAAACTTTAAGGAAACTCCATTTTCTTGACTTTTCCTGCTTTTAGAAGCCACCTACATTCTTGATTAGTAACCCCATTCTGCTATCTTCCAGGCCACCAGTGTCAGGCCAAGTCCTTCTCATGCTGCACTGTCTAGTTTTCTCTCTTCTACCACTAATTTCTACTTGTTAAGGACTTTTCTGTCTAATTAAGTAATCCAATGTAATTTTTATATCTTATAGTCTATTGATTCACAACCTTAATTCCATCTGCAACCTTAGATTCCCCTTTGCTCTATAACAAAACAAATTTGTAGATTAAAGAAATAAGAACATAAGAATCTTCAGGAAATTTGTTCTGCTACCACATCATCAAGGGTAGCTGTAAAAAAAGTATCACTGTATCACTGTCATCCTGTTGCTCATCGATTTGCTCAAGCGGGCACCAGTAACATCTCCATTGTGAGACTTGTTACTGTTTTGGGCATACCGAATATGCCACGGGTAGCTTGCCAGGCTCTGCTGTGTGGCAGAGATACTCTCGGTAGCTTGCTGGGCTCTCTGAGAGGAGCTGAGGAATTGAACCTGGGTCTACCACGTGCAAGGCAAACGCCCTGCACACTGTGCTATTGCTCCAGCCCAGTAAAAAAAGTAAATGCAATAATTTATATAAATTTATTTACCATATAAATCCAAAATTAATGACTTTCCCAGTCTCCTAGATTCTCTTTCCAATTGTCATCCAAATATGTCTTCTAATAACTCTGTTTTATATGTTTGACATCTGATTAGCCAACTGAATGAACCTCAGCAAAATGTTCACATTTATCAATAATCACAGTGCTAGGACTTGAAGAATAATAAGAAATTCCCTATTCCAATAACTTCACATTATAAGATCAGGCAAATAAAAGTTGTCCAAGGTCTATAATCAGTAGTCCAGATAGCTAGTCAAAAATATGTATTGTACCTTGAGATTATTCCATGCTCCCTGTATGATTCAAAGGGAGGACAAACCTCTTTTCTGCCTTTAGAAATTGGGGCTCAACTGTGCATTTTCTGGAAGTTAAAAAGTAAGGTTCTGAGAGTAATAACTCTCAAGGGGAGTGGTGGAAAGAAGAATGTCAGGGAGCCATGACTCCTTGGCTACAAAAGTTTCTGTGCAACTCAAATTAGGAATTACATAAACAGCATTAAGGCATCATGCTTGATCTTTTTGTAAATGTGACAAAAACATTTCTAGGGAAATTTATCCAGAACTCCAGATAGGAATTTGAGTGGAAAGGAACATCCAACACTCCCCATGCTCCAGATGCTCCAGATCACCATCTCTAAGAGCATAGCTAGATTGGGGTTTTTCTCCCCACATTTTATTTACTCTAATAACTGGAGTGTTTTTTTTTCAGTTTCCCAGACCTGGTAGTAAAATACAGAAAACACAGAACATAAGAGATAGTACAGTATTTAAAGCACTTGCCTTGCATGTAGCCAATCTCAGTTTGATTTCCAGCACACATATGGTCCCCTGAGCCCCACTCGGAGTGATCACTGAGCACAAAGCCAGGGGTAGGCCCAGGTGTACCTTTCACCAAAATAAAAGGAGAAGGGAGAAAGGAAGCATCCACCATGAAAATATCATCAAAAAATAGTTTTAAAGAGGTGATTCTTTATTTTTTTAGCATTTTTTTAATTGAATCACCATGTGGAAAGTTACAAAGTTCTCAGGCTTATGTCTCAGTTATACAATATTCAAACACCCATCCCTTCACCAGTGCCCAAATTCCACCGCCAAAAACCCCAGTATACCTCCCGCCCCCGCCCCCCCACCTCCAACTGCATAACTGATGAATTTCACTTAATTTTCTTTTTACCTTGATTACATTCCATATTTCAACACACAACTCACTATTGTTGTTGGAGTTCCCCCCAAGAAAGACAGCCCTACTTACAAGGAAGCATTTGATAATTAGTTTTCCATTGCTGAGAATGAAGAGATATGTAGCCCCACTGCTCCAAGTATATAACTCTTTTTTGTTTTCTTTTGCCTTTTCCTTTTTTTATTTTTTAATTTTTCCCTCATCCCCCTTCCTGTGCCTCATAGTATGGTGGATGCCACGCCGTGTTTCTCCCTGAAAATGGGAAACAACCGGGAAAGAGGGATATTTCCTCTTCTAGGCCGGTGTGGGGCTGTTGCTTAGTTCACAGTCTAGAGAATTGGCTGCTACTTTGATTACTTTCAATATTTCAACAAAAAATTCACTGTTATTATTTGGAGTTTCCCCCCAAAGTCAGACCTGCTAAAAAGGAACCGTTTCGCATTGCTGACAATTAAGGTTTTGGATTTCTGTATAAAGTCCAGGGAAAATTCTGCCACAAATTGCATAGCCCATCTCACAGTCCCAGTGCATTACTGTAAGAAGCTGCGCTGGATGGCAAAATGTGTTAGAAGTTCTCTGGAATCAAAGTCTTTAGTCGCAGAGGGTCCGTTTCGCTCTCAGCAGCTTCGGATTTATCTGGGCCCAGGGCGTGACGGTTACACCCACTTCCCATGATTACCTAGGAGCCCCAAAGTGTAAAAACCGTATACCTCTGGGTTAGGAGTCTTAGAAGATGACTCCCACCACATGAATGTTGCTGCTGCCGCCATTTTCCGTGCAGAAAGACAGGGTGGAGAGGAAAGATCCATCCCCGGGCAGCGCATAGTTGTAGCCCAGCTCACAGTCCCAGTGCATTGCTGTAAGAGGCTGTGCTGGATGACAAAATGTGTTAGAAGGTCTCTGGAATCAAAGTTTTTAGTCAAAGAAGGTTCCTTAAAGAGGTGATTCGTAAAACTAATTCACTAGAAAAGGGTACTGCTGTTACTAATGTGAATACTGAGAACTGTCATTATTAACCAAATATTCAAAGTCCAATATACACCTACAATAGAACTGTCAACCCACTGTCCTTGCTACAGTATATTCATCATTTTTCACTCAGGCAACAATAAAATACTCTCCCAATCAGAAGGATTCAGAAGAAAGTGATAATGATCTACGGGAGAAGTTTCCTTATAGTCAAGAGCTGCCAAGAGCTTGCAGATCAAAGACTTATATGTTTAAATAATATTTGAATCTCAGACTTTACATTATTGTAGAGAAAGGAGTATTAAATCAACATCTCATTTCTGTCCATGTGGTCAGCCACTATAATTAGCTTTTTGAGAAAAGTGAATACATGACAATTTCAGCTTTTTTTTTAGTCAGCTATTTTTATCTTTTCAAGCCAAGACACTGCAGTTTTTCTTTGATGAATGTTTTATAGGTCTCCTCTATTTTTTTCTTCTGAATACTAATGCTTCTATTACAACTGAATAAGATTTAGAATTCATGGCTGACTGTGACATATCCTAAAACCTAGTTTCACTACCTCAGACCATAAACTATACATGTATCATGTTCATGGAGAAAAAAGCAAAATGTCTTCATCATTTTAAAAATTAGTATGTAAGTAAATTACTCCTTTGACATATACCTTAAGATTATTCTTTTATCTTGTAGTAAAGATTAAATACCTTTTTTCCTTTGCCTTGAAAAGATTTAACTCTATTTAATATACCCTCTTTTTTGAATAGGAAGATTCTATATTGCATTCCAAAGTCAAAAGTTCTCACATATTTTGTCTTTCTTCAGAAATACTATAATACCAGCTTTTGTTTTTACTGTTTTTTATCTATCTTCACATTACCACCATGCCTCATAAATTCTTTCTCCTTCTTTGCAAACATTTTCACAATTATGTGATCTTGTCCTCCAAATAAGATTAAGCAGTATTAGCTCCAGGAAAGCTAATGATGCAGTGCTCCCTTATACAAATTTTGTTGAAATAAGTGTCCAATGTTGTTTATATACTTAACACTAACAGAATAAAGACTAAATAAAGCACTTTCCCACAGTTTTGTTTTCATTTTGATTGATGAATTAGAAATAGGCATTAGCTTTTAACTTCTGAGCTTAAAGTCACTAGTTGAACCTTAACTCGAATGAATTAATTTTATTTCCAGGACATAGTCTGTGGAAGAAAAAGGGGAAAAAATCACAGAGCTATAATTCACTAATACCAGTAAAAAAAAAAAAGTCAAGTATCTAATAACAGCATAATAAACTTCTACAGCAAAGGAGATAACATAACACAAAGGTAAACATATGGGGCTTCACTTAACTAAAATAGCCTACCCAGCAAAATAAACCTTAACCAAAATGAAAAGAGGCCCTATATGCTGGGAATAGATATCTGTACATTACAGTACCTTATGATAAAAAGGTACTACCAAGATATTCAAAGAATTTATGAAATCAATCATAAAATAAATGGGTAGATGATCTAATTAAACAATTCATCAAAGAAAACATACAGATGACCAACAGGCATATGAAGAGACATTCATCATCTCTAATAATTACAAACAATAATGAGATGTCACCTCATAGCTGTGAGAATGACAAGTATACAAAAACAAACAAATAAGAAAACAGTAATGGAGAAGATATGAGTAGAAATGAACATTTATATGGTATGGTAGAATTTGTAAATTGGTACAGCTACTATGAAAATCAGTGTTATTTACATTTTTTAATTTTGCTTGATCCAGTAATGCTTCTTCTGAGTATTAACCGACAAATACAAAAAACTATAGCACATTCATTTTCCTTGCAGCATTATTTTCAATACTACAACTGCAAGCAAATTAAGTGACTATCAACTAATAAATAATAAAAAATAGGTGATATATATATATACTAGAATACTGGTTATTTTTAAGGTAAAATCCTGCCATGGATAACAATAGCATTGATGCAGAATATTTCGGTTGGTGAAATAAGTCAGAGAAACCTTATGATTTTGTTCATTTGGTTTTCAGAGAAAACAAACAGATGAAATAAATAAAATTGAAATGAACTTTTGGACAATAAGAGTGAGGAAATAAGAACAAAGGGGACAGATGTATGTCGAAGGAAGAAGCAGAACTTTCAGTGGCCAGCTCAATATAATATAGACCCATGTTGATTTTCAGTGAAGCACACCTGAAGCAAATCATGCTATAATGTAACTTTACTTCAATAATCTATAAACGAATTCAGCATAAAGACTTCTAGTAGTTGATAAATTTCCTCTTTATATCAAAAAGAGATAACAGTAATTAATGTACAATTACTTGAGCTGGGAAGATAGTACAGTTTGTAAGGTGTTTGCCTTGCATGCGGCCAACCCAGGCTCATTTCCCAGCATCCCCAGCGTCCTATATAATCCCTTGAGCACAATCAGAAATGATTCAAGAGTGCAGAGCCAGGATTAATCCCTTAGTATCTCCAGGTGTGGACCAAACACCCCCCAAAAAAAAGGTAAAATTACCTGAAATATCTCTACTAATAATCTCTAAAATAGAGATTAGTAAGATTATTATTACAAAGAAAAATGATATAAACAGAGTAGATTGTATATTATTTTTAATTTATATTACTTTTCCTACTTGTTGGGTAATATCCTAATTGTGGTAACATTGTATTATAACATAGAAGTTTCTATGTGCATTATTGAAATGTTTTAATTTTTTAATTGTTCTAGCTACTAGGAATCTTTGACTTCTTTTGTCACCCTTTTGATTAGAGAGGATAAAAATATTTTTTTTCCAAAAAAGTAAAACATCATGGAGCTGGAGTGATAGTACAGTAGGGTACTTGCCTTGCATGCAGCTGACCCAGGTTTGATCCCCTCACTACAGATGTTCCCTCCAGCCCCACAGGTGTAATCCCGGAGAGTAAAGTCAGAAATAGTCCCTGAGTACCACCGGATGCAGTCCCCCAAACAAACAACAACAAAAAAACTGTCACAAAAATAAATAAATAAATAAATAAAATAAAATATCATTTCTACAGAGGGAGAGGGACAGACACAGTATGATCTAAGAGAATAGCCAAAACTATCCTATTCTCTGATTAGGCAATAGAAGCAAAAATATTCCATTCTCTAAATAGGCAACAGAAAGAAAAATTGGGACAACTGGTGCTTACTAGGAAGCTTGCCCCTTGGAGATGAGGGGTGAGAGACGGGATAGGCCAGGGAAGAGACCCTTACGACAATGGTAGAGGGAAGCAGTCACTCTGGATCAGGACTAGGTGCTAAAAGGAGATAAAAGTGACATGCATGATACCCTATCTATCACTAAGTATTGTAAACGAACGTGCCTAAATAGAAAAATAGGAAAAAATATAAAAGTGCCTGCCATGGAGGCAAGCTGGGAAGCAGGAGGGAAACTAGGGACACCGATTAAGGGAAGTGGACACTGGTGAAAGGATTGGTGTTAGAACACTGTATGCCAAAAATCAATTATGAATAACATTGTAACTGTAATTTATGGTGATTCAATCTTAAATACTTTAAATAAATAAAATAAAATGGCATTTCTTTTTCTAATATTTATTTTATCATGAAAGTAATATTAATCATAGCAGAAGATGCTAATCAAAAAATAGAGCTAAGAGAAATAAAAATATATTATGTGCAGGTTAGAGGATCTGAGAAGAGATAACTCAAAATCTCCCTATATTACACAGTAAATTACTAAGGTAATAATGTTCTGTCATGTGAATATCTATTACTATTATACTTCATATGATTTGTGAGTTGGTGGTGAGTGAAGACGGCATTGAAAGCAAGATCAGTGCGTAACTTAGATTAAACGTGCTGAATTTACAGAATTTACACCACTTGGATACTAAAAACTGTCAGGCACTCTGTCTCACTAAAAGTTGCTATGAAACGAGCAAGTTCTTCCTAGAACAGCAATTCTTGAGCCATGGTCAAGGAACAAGCACTTTTGTGAACATTTGTCTTGGGAGGAGAGAATGAACACATGAACACCCTTTAGAGGGAAGTATCCCAAGAGAACAGTGGAAAGACATGAGTCAGGATTAGCTGTACAAGATGTTGGAAGACACAGAACTATGACCCCATCTCCCACATAAGTTCACTTTTCTGCATTTTTATTTTCTTGTGGTTCCCTTGTTTAACCAAGAACTAGGGGACCCCAATGCTTGAACACTTAGGATGGAGCTGTTCTAGAAATTGTTCCACAATGTCTGAAAAGAAAAAAAAAATTACTTAGCTGGGGAGTAAAAATATTAGTTTTTTTCCTCAGTGTGTATGTAGAATAGGACATTTGAAAACCATTAACCATAAATATTGGGACTCATTGGACACACCCATAAAATATGTGCTGGACTATGTATGTCAGAGACAAATGTAGTTAAACACAACGAAAATCCCACTATACATCTAATGTAATTCACATAAACGCATCACAAGAGGCTATTTGAACAACCTAGAAACCTGCATTTATTTTTAAAGGGAAACAACAAGTGGTATTGGCAGAACAACTGGAAATGAGTCACATCTTTAACTACCCGCCTCAAAGAAGCAGAGAAATATGGAGACACAAACTGAAGACCAAGCAGGGAGGAGACAGAGCTTAGGACTCCCAATGAGCAGGGCAAATTCATAGACACATGAACTGATACTTCGACTGCACTGAAAATGCCATCAGTATTAGGCAGACTGAATCCCCTTCCCCACATCTCCCAAACTCTTCCTCCACTCAGGCACTAATCCAGAGAAGCCTATTTTTAGTGACAAATCACAGTAGCCTATAGAGACTTGATCTACACAGCTAGGATAGAGAAGGGACCAATATAACAACAATAGTTGGAAATGATCATTTTGGACTGGAACTGAGTGTTAAAAGTAGGTCAAGGAGGGGCCGGAGCAATAGCACAGCGGGTAGGGCATTTGCCTTGCACGCGGCCGACCCGGGTTCGATCCCTGGCATCCCATATGGTCCCCCAAGCACTGCCAGGAGTAATTCCTGAGTGCAAAGCCAGGAGTAACCCCTGAGCATTGCTGGGTGTGACCCAAAAAGCAAAAAAAAAAAAGTAGGTCAAGGAATATACCTGATAGTCTTTCAGTATCTGTCTCACAAATTCTAAAAGCCCAAGAGGAAAGAAAGAAAGAAAGAAAGAAAGAAAGAAAGAAAGAAAGAAAGAAAGAAAGAAAGAAAGAAAGAAAGAAAGAAAGAAAGAAAGAAAGAAAGAAAGAAAGAAAGAAAGAAAGAAAGAAAGAAAGAAAGAAAGAGAAGAGGAGGAGGAAGAGGAGGAGGAGGAAGCCCACCATAGAGGCAGGAGGGAGAAGAGGGAAGTAAAGTGGGGACATTGATGGTGGGAAATGCACACTAGTGAAGGGACTCCCAATCATGAACAACTTTTTATGTTTGTTTAATTTGTTTGTTTTGAAGAATCACCGTGAGATAGTTACAGACTTACAAACTTTCATGATTATGTTTCAATCAAACAATGTTTAAGTACACACACATCCTTCCAACAGTGCCCACTCTCCACCACCAATGTTCCCAGTGTCCCTCCCGCCACCCCAAGCCTTTTCCACCCCTTACCTCTGTGGTATACACATTCCTTCTTACTCTCTCTCTCCACTTGGGTGTTATGGTTTGCAATATAGGCACTAAGCAGCCATCATCTTTGGTCCATAGTCTACTTTCAGCATGCATCTACCATCCCAAGCGATCCCTCCAACTATCATTTACTTAGTGGTCTCTTCTCCATCTCACCTGCCTTTTCTCCCAGCACATGAGATCAGCTTCCAAGCCATGGAGCAATCCTCCTGGCCTTTATCTCTACTACCCTTAGTGCTATTCTTCTATCATGTTACTTTATATCATGAACAACTTTATAACTATGTATCTTACTGTGATTAAAAAAAAGTTAAAGACATTCCAGTTTGTTCTCTCTCTCTCCTTTTGGGTGTTGTGGTTTGCAGTAGAGGTATTGCCCTGCCACAGAGTTGGGGTGGGGGGGGGATGGGATCGGGAGGTGGGAGGGATACTGGGTTCATTGGTGGTGGAGAATAGACACTGGTGGAGGGATGAGCTCTCGAACATTGCATGAGGGAAAAACAAGCATGAAAATGTGTGAATCTGTAACTGTACCCTCACTGTGACTCACTAATTAAAAACTAAATTTAAAAAAAATTAAAGAAAGAAATTCGCCCTCTAACTAGGACCAAGCCAAATCAGGAAGATTGCTACTCAGATTATTGTACAAGCAGGAAAAGGACCATAAATCGAGACATTCACACTCCAGAGTTCCCAGTGAGCTCCTTCCTTCATAGAGGTAAGAAGGATCCATGTGACTACCTGAAGTTACCTATAAACAGACAAAAATATCTTCGACTATTTATTTAGCAAACACAGTGAAGAAGGCAAATCCCATTGCCCTTCTGCCAAGTCTTGCCTTCTGTCAAGACTGTTTGATTTTGTTTGGAGTCCACTCCAGCAGTGATTGGGGATTACCCTGCCTCTATGCTCAGGTTTTGCTTCTGGTGGAGCTCATGGGGACAATATGGGGCACCAGGGATTGAACCCAGATCAGCTATGTACTAGGCAAGAGCCTTATCTGCTGTACTCTTTCCAGCCCTTCTTCCAAGACTTTGGAGACAGACAGATTCAGGATTCCTGGAAGCTCCTATACAGAAAGGGAACAGATTCATATAACTTTATATTGATAGGTGCTTCAACCAGACACTGAATCCCAGCAACTGTAGCAGGCTGACTGTGGCAGGCTGACTGTGGCAGGATGAGTAGTTTACTCTATTCACTGAACAGCCAGGGGAATCTGTCTTTGGTGCGCAGTGAGGCTATGTGCATAGGCCTATGTGTTAGCCCAGAGCAGCAATCTGGAACAAAGAACTTTCTGCTCATAATGGGAACAGTTTTGTTACAAAGGGAGAGGGACAAAATGGGACTTTCAAGGCAGGGGTGCTCTCACCTCCTCAACAAAATGGCAACTGAAGGAAACTACAATCAGGTCAGTACCTCTCTTCCTGGCCCTTACATTTGTGGGCCAGGAAAATAAAATGAAATAATTGATCATATGGACTTGATAGACATAGACATAGAAATTTCAATGCCCCAAAGAAAAATACATGTTCTTTTTCAGTACATATGGCACATTCTCAACGATAGAATATAATTTGAACACAAAATAGGCATTAACAAATGAATACAGAAATCTCAATAAGGATTTTTTCTTAATACAACGTATCTTTATACATTCTTTTTTTTTTAATTTAAATTTTATTGAATCACCATGTGGAGGGTTACATAGTTCTCAGGATTATGTCAGTTATACAATACTCAAACACCCTTCCCTTCACCCGTGCCCATATTCCATCACCAACCACCCCATTAAACCTCCCGCCCCCTCCCGCCTCCCCAGTCCCCGCCCTTGTAAGTGATAAGTTTCACTTCGTTTACGCTTTATCTTGGTTACAGTCCATGTTTCAACACATAACTCACTATTGTTGCTAGGGTTTCCCCCAAAAAAGAAAAGACAGTCCCACAGTCAAGGAAGCATTTGATGGCTCTCCATTGCTGAGAATGTAGAGATATTAAGTCCTGCTGTTTGTTACATAACTTTTCTATTTTTTCCCCCCTCGTCCCGCGCCACCGAGATCACGCCTGTTTAGTAATCACCACGCTGCCTGACAAAGGGAAAACAAACCAAAAAAGATGGTTATTTCCCGTCATCAGCCGGCGTGGGGCTCTGGCTTAGTTGATAGCCTGGTAGAATGTCTGCAAGCAGTTTTTGGAATCAAAGGTAATATGCTGGTATCGGCCCCGGCTCGAGATTCCACCAGCATCCCGCTGTTCCAAGTACATAATAATTTATTCCCTTGTATCCCATTCCCACGCCACCAGGTCCGTGTCAGCTTAGCGGACATCATACTATGGTTAACGCCACGCCGCGTTTCTTCCCAAGAAAGAAGGATATTTCTTCTCAGCCGGTGTGGGGATATGGCTTAGTTCAGTCTATAGAGATGGCTACCACTTTGGTAGCCTTCAATATTTCAGCAAAAGACTTACTATTCTTGTTAGGATTTCCTACCAAAGTCCGACCTGTTAAAAAGGAACCATTTCATATTGGTGATGATTAAATGACAATAGGTTGCGCGGCCATGGCAGCGGCCTCGCGGCTTTGAATTTCTGTATAAAGTCCAGGGAAAGTACAGCCAGAAATTACACGTTGCTACAAACTTTAACCCTATTATGGTCCCCCCAAAGTCCAACCCATTACAAAGGAACCATTTCATATTGCTGATGATTAGATGACATTAGGCTGCCGAGGCCACGCGGTTTTGGGTTTCTATATAAAGTCCAGGGAAAATTCTGCCTAAAATTCTATCGTTACAATTTTTTACCCTTCAACAAAAAACTCAGTACTATTGTTTGGAGTTTTCCCCCCCACGGTAAGCCCTGCCAAAAAGGAACATTTACACATTGCTGACAATCAAAAGATATTAGGTCGCGCGGCTGCTATCGCAGCCGCGCAGTTTTGGATTTCTATATGAAGTCCAGGGAAAATTCTTTTGGTAATTGCATCACTCGCTGGCAGCGCCTGGGCCAGAAGCTCCGAGCACACAGTTTGGAGGCATTTTGGGGGCGCCGCCCGTGTCCAAAGTGGTTCAGTTGCCTCCGGGGTCGATCTCGCGCGGGGCCGGAAAGGAGCGTCCCCACATGGCTCTGTGCTTAAATGTCGGCCGGCATGGGGCGGATCCGGAAGTCCCGCCCCACCGGCTTTCCCGGGCTTCCTGCATAGTCTAAAAACCAGCTATTGCCTCGCTGCATTCAAAAAGAAAGAGTTGAGAGAGAAAAGAGCATACCCCGCCGGCAGCGCCTGGGCCAGAAGCTCCGGACACACAGTTTGGAGGCATTTTGGGGGCGCCGCTCGTGTCCAAAGTGGTTCAGTTGCCTCCGGGGTCGATCTCGCGCAGGGCCGGAAAGGCTCTTTATACATTCTTAATACAAGAATGAAGGACCAAAATAAGTGGGGGAAGAAAAAAATATGGAGACTAGTCAAAATGCTTTTGAACAATTCCTTAGCAAATGAAAAAATTGAGGGAACAATAAAAATTATTGGTAGACCAAAAAAAATAAAGACATGGTCTATCCAGAGTCCATGGTATAAGCAAAAGTATATTTAGAGGGAAATTCGTCATAATACACATCCACATCAAGAAAGAAAAAGTCTTAAATAAGCAATATAACCTCATATCAAAGCATTAGAAAAAGAAAAAGAAACAAAACTAAAAGTCAGTAGAAAAAAAATTAAAACTAGAAAAGAAGTAACAAAACTAAAAAGTACAAAATTTCACCAGAAAACCAGGTCTATGAAGTTGGACACTAACTTTTCATGCAGAATTATCTGGTTTAATTCCCTACATTACATGACCCTTGAGCTCTGAAGGAGTAATCCCATAGAAGTATTGCCCAAACCACAAGTAGGTGTAACACCCCCCAAAAAAAGAAGTTTACTAAAACTAGTAATTGGTTCTTAGAAAGAACAAACACAACTTATAAATCCTTAGCTAGACTTACTTAAAAAAGCTAAAACTTTAATTTAAAAAATCAAAAATGAAAGAAAAAATTACAAGAAATGCAGAAAATTACAATATATGCAAACAAACTGGAGGAATAAACATAATTATAAAATTAAACAACCTTCTATAGCTTGACCAGATCAAAAATGTAAAAATAAAAATGATAAAAAATACTATAAGAACATAAGCCCAAACCCAGATTGATATATGAAACTTTCACAGAAGATATAAAACTTATTCTTTTCAATCTTTTCCAAAATAATCAGACATTTAATAACATCCCCAAACACATGTTACATTTGTTTCTGATCTTCAAAGCAAGCAAGAGTAATATAATCAGCCCATCTATATTAAATCCCTGGCAGTCCATATATTCCTCCAGGTCTCGCCAGGAGTGATCCCTGAGCACAGAGCAGTAGTAAGCCCTGAGCATAGTTGGGTGTGCCCCAACAACCCCCCCCCAAAAAAAAGAAGAAGCCAATTGTGTGTCTTCTCTAAGCAGCAATCAATAGGAAATTGGTTTAGTCTATTGTTAGATTAATTGGGCAAGAAATGAAAACCAAAAGACAAAATGGAGCAAAAATTGAAAATAAGCTTTGAATTGACCAAAAGTAAAGCAGCTAAGGCATTTGTCTTGCATGTGGCCTAAATAGGGCTGGATTCCTACCACCACATATGGTCCTCCAAACCCATCAAGTCCTTAACATTGATGGTTGTGACCCAAAAGACAAAATTAATTAGTTAATTAAAATAATAAACCTATACTTCAATATCTCTGAGGCACATAGATGCAAAAATTCTCAAGGGTAGGGGGGTGGTTTAATGGTCTCAGGCATGTGCCTTGCATGCACAAACATTGGTGGGGAGTCTCCTAAAAAAGGTTCAGCAAATCTTAAGAATTGGAATTCAACTGTATATCAAAATGACCATACTCTAGATAGAATTCAATGTAGAGATGCAAGAATAGTTTATCCAGGCTACAGTGATAGCACAGCAGGTAGGGCGTTTGCCTTGCATGCAGCCGACCCGGGTTCAATTCCCAGCATCCCATATGCTTCCCCTGAGAACCATCAGGGGTAATTCCTGAGTACAGAGCCAGGAGTGACCCCTGTGCATCACCGGGTGTGACCCAAAAAGCAAAAAAAAAAATTTAAAGAATGATTTGTTCATAAATATTAAAGATGCCACATCAATAAAAGAAAGACTAAAATTACATTTTTATTCATAAATGCTGAAAAATAATTTGACAAGTTGAACAACCATTTATGATTTTTAAAAATTCAACAAACTAGTTATAATAAAAATATTCTTCAACATAATAAAGACTATAAAATATAAACTCATGGCTAACTAAATAATGAGAAATTGAAAATTTTGCATCTAACATCATAAAAATGACAAGAATGCCTACTCTTATCACTACTGTTCAACATAGTTTTGAAACCCCTATCCAAAATAGTAAAGCAAAATGAAACAATCCAAATTAGAAAGGAAATAAAATTAATGTCATTGGCAGATGATATGACAGCACATATAAAAATAAGGTATCAAAAATTACTAGAAATTAAAAATGAATACAGCAAATTGACAGGATACAAAATCAATATACAAAAATGTAGTGAACTTCTATATGCAAACAAGGAATTATAAGAAAGAGAAGTGAGGGAAACAACCCCACTGCAATGCATTTAGGATTGTATCAAAAGATATAAAATAATCAGGAATGCTTTTCACAAAGGTGGTTAAAGACATATAGTCAAAACAATGACACCATTAGAATAAATTTAGAAGATAAAAATAGATGGTACAATATCCCATAATCATAGATTGAAAGAGTTAATATTATTAAAATTATCTAAAGCTATTTATAGACTCGATGTAATCTCTATAAAAATCTTAAAGGCAAGGTAATAGAATCCTCAATTTGTGCAGAAATACAAAAGATACCAAATATTCAAAATAAGACTAAGAGATAAGAGAAAAGAAGAAAAATAAAAGCATCATATCACAGACTTCAGAAGATACAATAAAGCAATGTAATTTTCTGAAATCTATGTATAAGAACAAAAGCAGATACGAAGAGTAATGGAATAGAATAAAAAGATCAGATGATTAGAAACATTCTGTCCCCATATGTGGATATTTAAATCACAACTAAAGAGCCTAGAATATACACTGAAGAAATGAAAGTTCTCTTCAAGAAAAAGAAAAATGAAACTACAACAAAGTTTAATATCATTTACAAAAATTTATTGAATTATTTTTTAACTAAAGACTTGGAGCTAAGACCTAAAACAATAGAATAAAAAAAAGAAAACATAAGTGATACTCTCCTAAACCTCAAATCAGATATATTTAAAAATTCATCTCCAACGATGAAAGAAACAAAAGCAAAAATAAACCTTTGAGTTTAAACTGCCACAAACTACCACAAAATGAGTTTAATATACACCACAAAAAAAATCTACCACAAATGGGCAATTTACAACTTAGAAAAAGGTATTTTCACTTCTTTCACCAAATAAGAAATTAATAACAAAAACATATTTTTTTAAATTCCCTTCATGATCAAGAAATGCAAAGTGGAACAAGGAAAGCCTCTTCAACAAGTGGTGCTGGGAAAACTGGATAGCTACCTGCAAAAAAAATGAACTCTGACCTCTGTCTAATGCCAGGCACAAAAGTCAGATAAAAGTGGATTAAATCCTCAATATCAGACATGAATCTATAAGGTTCATAGAAGAAAATGTAGGCAGAACTCTCCATGATATTGAAATTAGAAGCATCTTTATGGACGAAACAACACTGACCATGCAAGTGGAAGCAAACATAAACAAATGGGACTACATCAAACTAAGAAGTTTCTACACTTCAAAAGAAACAGTGACCAAAATACAGAAAAAGCCCACAGAATGGGAAAGAATATTTACCCAATACCCATCTGATAAGGGATTAATATTCAGGATATACAAGATACTTGTAGAATTGTATAAGAAAAAACCCTCCGTTGATATCAAGGGTATATAAAGCACTGGTTGAACTCTACAAGAAGAAAACATCCAACCCCATCAAAAAATGGGGCGAAGAAATGAACAGAAACTTTACCAAGGAAGAGATACGAATGGCCAAAAGACACATGAAAAAGTGCTCTACATCACTAATCGTCAGAGAGATGCAGATCAAAACAACCATGAGATACCACCTCACACCACAGAGGCTAGCACACATCCAAAAGAACAAAAGCAACCGCTGTTGGAGAGGATGTGGGGAGAAAGGGACCCTTCTACACTGCTGGTGGGAATGCCGGCTAGTTCAGCCCTTTTGGAAAACAGTATGGACGACTCTCAAAAAACTTGAGGTTGAGCTCCCATTTGACCCAGCAATACCACTGCTGGGAATATATCCCAGAAAAGCCAAAAAGTATAGTCGAAGTGACATATGCACTTATATGTTCACCGCAGCACTGTTTACAATAGCCAGAATCTGGAAAAAACCCGAGTGCCCTAGAACAGATGACTGGTTGAAGAAACTCTGGTACATATATACAATGGAATACTATGCAGCTGTTAGAAAAAATGAGGTCATGACGTTTGCATATAAGTGGATCTACATGGAAAGTATCATGCTAAGTGAAATGAGTCAGAAAGAGAGAGACAGACATAGAAAGATTGCACTCATCTGTGGAATATAGAATAATAGACTATAAGACGAACACCCAAGAATAGTAGAAATAAGTACCAGGAGGTTGTCACCATGGCTTGGAGGCTGTTCTCTCATTCTGGGCAACTCAGAGAAGGGAACAGCAAGTAAAATGTGGTTGTTGGTCATGTGGGGGAAAGATGATGCGGGCCAAATATAGACTAGAGACTGAACGCAATGGCCACTCAACACCTTTATTGCAAACCACAACACCTAACCAGAGAGAGAGAACAAAAGGGAATTCCCTGCCATAGTGGCAGGGTGGGGTGGGGGGAGACGGGACTGGGAAGGGTGGGTGGGATGTTGGGTTTACTGGTGGTGGAGAATGGGCACTGGTGAAGGGATGGGTTATCAAACTCTGTAAGGGAGAAACATGAGCACAAAAATGTATAAATCTGTAACTGTACCCTCACGTTGACTCACTAATTAAAAATAAACTATAAAAAAAAAAAAAAGAAAAAACCCTCCAACCCCATCAAAAAATGGGGAGAAAAAATGAACAGAAGTTTTCTCAAAAAATAATTACAAGTGGCCAAAAGGCACATGAAAAAATGCTCCACATCACTAGTCATCAGGGAGATGCACATCAAAACAACAATGAGATATCATCTCACACCACAGAGAATGGCACACATCCAAAAGAACAAAAGCAACCAGTGCTGGCATGGATGTGGGGAAAAAGGGAAGCTTCTTCACTGTTGGTGGGAATGTCGACTGGTCCAGCCTTTCTGGAAAACAATATGGACAGTCCTTTAAAAACTAGAAATTGAGCTTCCATATGACCCCACAATACCACTTCTGAGAATATATCCCGAGGATGCAAAAGAGCACAGTAGAAATGACATCTGTACCTATATATTTATTGTAGCACTGTTCACAATAGCCAAAATATGGAAACAACCTGAGTGTCCTAAAACAGATGACTGGTTAAAGAAACTTTGGTACATCTACACAATGGAATGCTATGCAGCTGTTAGGAGAGATGAAGTCATGAAATTTGCTTATAAATGGATAAACATGGAGAGTATCATGCTAAGTGAAATGAGTCAGAAAGAGAGGGACAGACATAGACTCATTTATGGAGTATAGGATAGCATCACATGAGGCTGACACCCAAGGACAGTAGATACAAGGGCCAGGAGGATTGCCCCATAGCTGGAAGCCTGCTTCATGAGTGGAGGGGAGAAGGCAGATGGAATAGAGAAGGGATCACTAAGAAAATGATGGCTGGAGGAACCAGTTGGGATGGGAGATGCATGCCGAAAGTAGATAATGGACCAAACATGATGACTTCTCAGTGTCTGTGTTGCAAGCTATAAAACCCAAAACTAGAGAAAGAGTATGGGGAAAATTTTCTGCCTTAGAGGCAGGGAGAGGGTGGGAAAGGGGGGGTATACCCGGGATATTGGTGGTGAGGAATGCGCACTAGTGGAGGGATAGGTATTTGATCATTGTGAGATTGAAACCCAAACATGAAAGCTTGTAACTATCTCACAGTGATTCAATAAAATTTTAAAAATTAAAAAAAAATTGGCTTGCCACCGAGATATGATCCTGGGGGCCGCACATGTGGGGCCTCTCCACAGCTGCACAAGCATGACTCCAGAGGCCAGCTAAACTACTTTTGGTATGGGCAGCTCCTTGCAGAATGTCTCCAGACAGAACTAAGCCGCGGCCCCAAGCCTGCCCAGGAGGGGAAAGGTATTTCTCTCTCTCACCTTTTTCCTTGCCAGGGTGAAGGGCATGATGACCACCATATTATGAGGACCACACATGAGAGTTACAAGCTTGCAATGATCCAATAAATATCTGGAAAAATTTCCCTGAACTTAGTTGCTAAAATACAGAAATCCAAAACCGCACGACCTCATATCTCTTCACGGCAGGTCTGACTCTAGTGGGGAACTCCTAACAATAATAGTGAGGTTTTTGTTGAAATATTGAATGTGACCAAAGTAAAGAGAAAGTAAAGTGAAATTTATCAGTTCAGTTCAGGGCGGGGGCGAGATGGGAGGTATACTGGGTTTTTGGTGTGTTTTTTTTTTTTGGTGTTGGAATATGGGCACTGGTGAAGGGATGGTTGTTTCAGCATTGTATAACTGAGACTTAAACCTGAAAGCATTGTAATTTTCCACATGGTGATTCATTTTTTTATAAAAAAAAAATTTTTAAATACAAAAAAAATTCCCTTCATTTGTCTTTTGGGGTCTTACTTGGAGGTGCTCAAGGTTTACTCCTGCCTCTGTGCTCAGGGATCACTCTTTGTAGTGCTCAAATGACCATACTTGGTGCCAGGGTTCAAACCCTGGTCAGCTGCCTGCAAGGTAAGTGCCTTTTCCAGTATACTATCTCTCTGACCCCAAAACTCGCAATTTATCTCTGTACTCTTCTGTATATAGCATTCCCTAAGCTGATCTACTCTTCTTTTTTTTTTCATTTCTTTTCCTTGTCTTTTCCCCATTTAAACAGGCTTTTCTTCACCATCTCTTACACCAATTTAAATTCTTCACATTGTTCCAGGTCCAGAGGGCAAAATGTTAACTCCCAAATAAAAAGTCCCTTGATCCCTCTAGTCTGTAGTAATTCTCTCTCCAATGACTGCAAATAAAAGTTATTATCACTCTGACAACCCTTACCACATACAGTTTGCTCGTGAAATTTGTGTTGCTGATGCCAGTGCCGAAGCTTTTGTACTGCTGCTGCTACTGTTGTTTCATTAGAGCAGATGATAGGTAGTATATTTCTTGAAAGTAAGGCTAATCTCAAACTCCTTTGAACAGACCATTTGATTTTTACTAGTACTTTTGTGGCCAGAGAGATAACACAGCAGGTAGTATTGCCTTGCACGCAGTTGAGCCCCCAAGTGTGCCTTCCCCCGCCCCAAAATGAGTACTCCATACATCCATTGACCATATACTGAGCACTGAATGGCATGAAAATATCTATGTAAGCCTCTTGACTTTCAGCAATTTGTGAGTCTTTTAAAAGAAAAGGGATTGAAATTATCCTAACTAAAAAGGACACCTAATGCCCAAAAGAGAAGTCTACGGAATAATTATCGAGACATGCAAAATAGGACTGTTGCTTCCTTTTTACCTAGGAGTACATTTTTTTTAAAATCAAACGTGCCTTTTTTCCCTAAGTAGAGTACTTTCCATTATCCCTGTCAAAAGTTTAAGTATGAAAATAAGAAGAAAGTACAGATCACTCAGGATTGCTTCTTCCTAGAAGCTTTGGTGAGAAGGTGGAGGGAGGGACGTTGATAAGGAAGAACTGTAATAATATATGCCTAAAAATTTTTTTATGTTTTGTGAATGCAATTGCCTGTGCTTTTTGCTGTCTCTCATAACCATAGGTGGGTAATTGAGAGTTAGTATTGCTTCTGTCAGATGTCATGGATGCATTTAGTTTCAAGCAAGAAAGACGCAGTGACATTTTCATCACTTTAAATAATGATGCCTTATATATGTAGTGCCATTATAAATAGAATTTTTAGATTTTTAAAGATTGCATTCTACCTAGAAGAAATTTTACATAGAATTTTATTTTAAAGTAGCTTTATTATTTTCATTTTCCAATCTAAAAATGTGCTTTAATTGCCCAACACACATTTCAGCTATAATAGTCTCATGCAATAGAATGATGTTTTTAAAGCTTGTCTTCCCAAGAATTTCAAAGCAAGAGTTGGTATTCTAGATTACAGATGGGAAAGAAAAAGAAGAGGAGAAAATGGAACTACAATCATTTTTCCTAGCAAACATTGTTTCCCAACAACAGTGATTGGTGCCTGTTGTTATTACATAAAAGTATAAATACAAGTGAATAACTAATATTAGAGGTTTGAAATAAATAGCACATTTTAGAATGTTTTTGTAGTCTTCAGGTAAACACATTATAAAATAATTATATCTAATACTATTGTGTGTCCTTGTTCCCAGCTTTGGTTATAACTTACAAGAAGATCAACTAAATACCCAGGGCAGAGAACTACTGCCCATAAGAAAGAAAAAAATAAATAAGAAAAAGATAAAGCAGATTGACACTGTGGAATTTTCTTTTATTTGGAGGTGAAAGACAACCTTTGCTGCACATACACAGAAATCAATGATGATCGCATGAATAGCAAGCATTAGTTATCATTAGTTATGATGTAGAGGGAATAACCCTCTACATCAAAAGCCATTGCCATTTACCCTGTCAACTGAGAACAATTCCTCTCCTCCCAAAGTCACATTTTTATTTCAATCTTGATATTATTTTCACCTGTACAGTTTTATCTCTATAGAATTTCTGCAGGTTTCTCTTCAATCTTTCAGCTTATTTTTGTATTCTTGTTTTAGGTTACATCTATATTTTTGTGTGCTTCCAAAGAAAAATCAAGAATTATTTTGAAGTTAATTGATCTCAGTTATCAAATGTCCCCTTGGCTGTAAAGTCATCATACTAATATATACAATTTGTTTCTGCCAAAACACATTTTTCCTTCTGATCTGCGCGCTGCTGTTTTTCTAATTATGTGTTATATCTTAGTAATAGACACTTAAAAGGGTAATTTGTTCATATTCTTCAGTAAAACATAAGCCATATAAATATATATCACTCAAAGTTATGGGATGAAATAATAAAAGTATATGACCAAAAAAATATTTAGTGAGATTAACCCAGCAGCAGTTTTGTACAGTCAATTGATGAAACACAATAGTAAAGTATAAATACTGTGGTATAACCAACTGTTTTCCCCTTTTACTATTTAATTATAATTATTCAATTATGGAATATTTTTCATAATGCCATTGCTTTTTAGATCATTAGGTCAAAAACTGCTTGTATAAAGGAATTTAAAACTTGGCAGCATATTCATTTGTGAACAAAGCCAAAGAAGACAAAAGGAAAATATGAAATCTCTATCTTCAAATGTGGACACATGAGCTTAAGGACAAACGAGAGCAGAGAAACATAACAGACTTAGAGATGTAAGCAAGTATTTGAATATATAAACACTGACAATAGCCAATGCATGAAAATAAAATTCTTTCTGAAGTACAGTTTAGTTTCTTACCTTTCTAGATAAGGTTCTTGGAATAATTTAAATTTAAATTTAATAATTTAAATTTAAATAATTTAAATATTAGACTTAAATCTATATTTAAATAATCATAGTGAAGAACTATAATAAAATATAATAAAGAGTGCTCACTAAATTTCAGCGTGGAATTATGAAAGAGCTGATATGCAGCAAAAGACATACAGAACAAAAATGAAATATTAAACTGGAGTCAAAATTCATAACATGATTTTACATTTTAAATTTTTAGATAGATAGCCAGCGAGAAAGCTTAACATGCTAAGAACATGCTTCATGCCAAGGACGAGATTCAATCCCCAGCACTGCATGGTCGTCAAGCTCTTCTGGAAGCAATCCCAAACACAGAGCCAGGAGTGACCCCCAAATACTCCTGAGTTTGGCTCAAAATAGAAAAAAAGATTTGGGGGGACTAGGAAAGTGATTTAGTGATAAAGTACTTGCCTTGTATGTGTGAGACCCTTAGTTTGATTCCCCCAACACCAAATATAAAATAAAAGTGTTGCAACTGCATTTTTAAAAGTTTTTTGAGAAAAATATACCCTAATTACTAAGAGTCTTTAGTCTAACCATACATCATTAAGTTTTGACTACATATTATAATTTTAGTAAATCAAACACTGACAGAAGCTGCTGATGTTTTCTTTTGCACAACAACCATAATATTTATCACAATATTCATCCTACTCAAATATCAGTTATCTTGGTTCCTTACAATTCTCTTTACTTTCAAATTTTGTTGTTGATTATACTTGTAATCCATTCAAAATTTGCCTTTAAAATTTATTACAGCCCCAGCCGGGGCCGGTGCTCGGCTCCGGCCGGCCGGGTTTTCGGCCCGGGTGCCCATGCCTCTGCAGAGCCGGTGGATGTGGAACGAGTGGGAACCAGAGACAGCTTTAGGAATTGGGGTTCCAGCAAGTGCTTGCACCCATGTATGGAGACTGTGAACTAACTTTGGCTACATACTGTTCCTGGAAGGGAAATGCTTCATTTTCAAACTTAAATCTTTGCGGACTAAATTACTATAATACAGAAATTGTAAACCGCGGGGCCGCTACTGCGGCCGCGCGACATTTTATCTCTTCATTCTCATCAGTGGAAAACTTATTATCAAATATTTCCCTGTTAATAGAGCTGTATTCTTAGGGGATAAATTCCAACAAAAATAGTGAGTCTGTTTTGAAACTCTAACAACAATAGTGAGTTATGTGTTGAAATCTGGAATGTAATCAAGGTAAAGAGAAAAGGAAGTGAAATTATCACTCACGTACGGGGTGGGTTGGGGGGGTGAGGGGTGGGATGTATACTTTTTTTTTGTTTTTGTTTTTTTTGTTTGTTTGTTTTGTTTTTGCTTTTGCTTTTGTTTTTATTGGTGGTGGAATATGGGCACTGGTGAAGGGATGGGTGTTTGAGCATTGTGTAACTGAGATATAAGCCTGAGAACTTTGTAACTTTCCACTTGGTGATTCAATAAAATAAATTTAAAAAAAATTTATTACATATTTGTTTATGCAACATCTCATAAAACTCTACACCTATAATCGCACATTCCTATTTATTTATAATCATAATATCTTATTTAAGATTTTATAAAATGAGTTTAAAAACATGAGCTCTATGGCTTGTTCTCCAGGTTGTCACCACGCATGACCATGTGACACTAAGTTTCTTACCCTGTCTTGACCTTGATTACTTCACAAAATAAGTCATACCTACCCCACTAAAATATTTTGAGAACCAATACATACACAAAATTAATTCCTGTACACATTAAAATAAATGTAAAATTGACATAGCTATTTATATTCAATAAATGTTGTAGCTCTAAGATTCCAACCCTATTAATGGAGTAGGAAACAATTTCTTCTAATTTTAATAATTTTTTAAAAATACATGTACTTGAGGCTGGGGAGACAGTGCAGCACGTAGGGCATTTGCCTTGCATGTGGCCGACCCGAGCTCAGTACCCAGCATCCCATATGGTCCCCCAAGCACCACCAGGAGTGATTCCTGAATGCATGAGCCAGAAGTAACTCTTGTGCATTGCAAAATAATAAATAAATTAAAATAAAATAAAAATACATGTACTACCATCACAAATATGTGACCACTTGTATTAAGCCAAATAGAGTCAGAATTTAAGTCTAAAAGAAACTGAACAAATATAATTTTTATTCCATGCTTTTTCCCTTCATAGAACAGAGAATTAAGCCTGGGACGTAGTCACTCAGGCATACCCGTTTCCTCCTTCCACTTAATTCAGACAAATAATTAAAGGCCATAGAGTGGAATAAACTGGGTTTATTCTTAACTCCCTAAATCATTATTAAGTGAATGAAAGTTATACAGCAACTATGAACTTTGACAGTGATTTGTTAGATAAGCAAGAAAAAAAATCTTTTGAGAATCCTCCACTAAAATGAAGTTATTTATCACAACAGACAATGATAACTAAAGCAATCCACTTCTCCTATTTTCATTTAGTTTGATTAACACTTATATTGATCTAGGGAATTCTTAAGACACTGCTTTAAGATGTTTATACCTATCAGAAGCAAATGCAATACATAGAAGAGCTTAGAAGAGAATGTTTAGTGACAATTTATGAGCATTTTGTAGCTTAAAATACTTTTTTATAAATGCTGAAATGGTTTTTATAAATAGCCTTTATAAAAATCAAGAAAAGAAATATTTTCTGACCACTTAAAATTTTAGAAGGGACTACATTGAAAATATGTGAAAATAAATTGTTAAAAGAGTGCTATCCATTATTTCCTAAAAATCATCTGAAGCCCTGATATTTCTGCTTGCTTTCTTTCAAGGTTTTTACTATATTCTAAGATGGCTACAAAATATATGAGAGAATAATTGAAATTTTCTTACAATGGATATATTCGTTTCCCTAAAGCTCTAATCAGTGTAATCCTCTTTAAAGCATATGTCTTCACTATCTGAGAAACATCCATATGTTTAAGAAACGCTTTTTGATTTTGTGTTTGTGTTTGCTTGGGAGGGTCATACCCAGAATTGCACTGGGCTACCCGCATCTGTGCTTTAGGGGGTGCTCGTGATGCACTCTGGGACAATATTGTGGCAAAGACTGAACCTGGGCTTTCTGAATACAAAGTATGTGCTCAGTCTGTTATCTCTCCAGTCCAAAGAAATGCTTTTTAAACAAATCTCTCAAATTTACATTAGTCATTCAGATAAGTACATAGTTTCTCTGATTTTTAAAAGACAAAAGGCATATTATATGCCAATGGAACTTGGAATTTTGTTTAGACACATATATGCCTTAAACAAATGCTTCCTCAGCCCCCTACTCAAATTAAATTAAGGTCCAAATTAAATGTGATGTCTTATAAGACTTCAAAAACAAGAAACTTGAAACTAGATTAGCTAAAAATTTGAATTAGAATTCAGTAATGACAACTCAGAACTGAGGGTGGTAGGAAGCTTATCTCAATGTGTGTAAAACATTATACATTTACAGATCAGAGTCAATTATCCCAATTGAAAAAAAAAAAAGTCATCCCAACAAAAAAAACAAGCAGACATTTGAACTATTCAAGAGACAAACTGTAGTATAAGTCCAAATCTGTTAAAATATGAACATGAAGAATCAAAACCTTTTTAAAAGAATGAAGTTGAATCCAGGAATATTTGAATTTTTTAAACTTTCATTGTGTCTCTGACTCAATGATCATTCACAACATATTGTTTAATCTCAAAATTTGGGTTTCAGGTGGGGTAGGGGTTTATTCCCAGCTTCTATGATTAATATTTACCTTCATAGCATTATCATTTGAAAAGAAACTTGATATGATCTCTACTTTCATTGCTTTATGAACAGTAATTTTGTGACTTTGATATGATCTTAACTGGAGAGTGTTTCATGTGCACTGGAGATGATTGTATATTTGGGTTATAGGAGTTGGATTCCCTGTACATGTCTGTTAATTCCAGATTTTCCTATTCCTCAGATGGGGATGTTGTTTTATTAATGATTTTTGTCTGGCTGATCTGTTCAGTTGTAAGCATTTGGTGTAGAATTTCATGCAGCATTTGATGTAGAATTTCATGCAGCATTTGATGCAGTCTCTTACTACACTTGTGTTGCCATTGATGCATTTCTTCAGGTCATACTGGTAAGTTTCAGTCCTCTTGAGTTATTAATCTCTTTATCTTTACATAATATCTAACCCTAACTTTTACCTTCTTTATTTTTAACTCTGTTTTGCCTGATATAAATATAGACATCTCTTTTTTTTTTTTAGGCTACCAATTATCCGCATGATTTTTTTTCAGCACTTTACTTGAAGTCTTGTTATTGTGAGAGGTCAAGTGTGTTTCCTGTAAACATCAGATTCAATTTTGTTCAAGACCCATCCAAGCCATTCTCCAGCTTTTGATTGGGAGTTTAATTAATTGACATTTAGAGCAATTACTGACATAAACGAACCTATTGCCATTTTTTAATGAGGACTTTAGATGTTTTGTGATTTGGCTTTGTTTCTTTGACTTTTCTTTGTTTTCTCTTCTTGAATTTTGATATCTATATGGTGGTTTCTTTCCATTAGCCTATTCTTGTAAATTTCTCCTAAGTATTTTTGCTTTAAGGTTACCATGTAATTTTTATCTATAGTTCTATGCCTCTTTCCCTTTTTAAATTTAAGGAAATTAAGTCCCACGTTCATTCTCTAAGTCCCCTTTATTGCTCTCCTTTCCCCCACTTTATATTTTTAAGATATTCTAATGGGATATCCTTGCCTTAAAAAGGGCCATTTGCTATTTCTAACAGAGCTGATTTAGTAACTATAATGTCTTTTACTATTGTTTGTAATTACTTTTTGAAATCTGGGTGATAACCTTACAAGGATGCTTTTAAAAATATATATGGATATATATGGATAGCTATATGTAGATATATATATATAGATAGATGTGGATAACTATATATAAAGCTATATTTTAAAATCATAATTATAAATATAGCTACATATATGACAGAAATCAAACCCAGTGTCTCATGCATAGAATGAAAGTGCTCTAACCCTGAGACATATCTAAATCCAAAACAGGATTCTTAATCGGGTGTTCTTTTCATTCAAGACTTTGGATATATCATACCATTTCTATCTGGCAGCTTGCATTACCACTCTGAAGTAGACCTGGGTAGCATCCTCTGGTCCTGTAAGCTTGACCAGGTAGTTTACAACCAAAAGTATAATTTTGAACATGGGTTTAGCAAACAAAAGTAGGGATAGGAGCAGAGTGATAATATAGCAGGTTAGGTTGCCTTGCATGCAGCTGGCCTACTTTCAATTCCCAGCATCCTGTACAGTCCGCAAAGCACTGCCAAAAGTAATTCTTGAGTGCAGAGTCAGGAGTAACCCCTGAGCAGATTTGCGTGTGATGTCAAAAAGAAAACAAACTAGTAAATTATCAAGTTTCCTTAGTCTTTGTAGAAAGCCTCCATTTTAACTAGTCTTTTATTTCTCTGCCTATAATGAGTAAAAGGTGGGTGTGTAGTGGAGATGGAGTGTTACAGTGAAGGTATTTCTAGAAAGATGTCACTCAGTCCAATGCCGCTCCACCCTCAGATTGGAAAGTGGAATTTGCCCTTAGGTCATTTCCTGTTCTTAAATGTTTTTGAGATTCTTGCTGAGGATGATGAATATCTTGCAGTTTTAGAAGTTGCCACCAGCTCAGGTTTTTTAAGAATGGAGTTTTAATTCTGGGACACTACATTTCAGCTCAACCCTTCATTTTCTCCAGACAAAGTTCCACTTCACTGCCTCTGTACCACTCCTTACCATCATTGGAATCACACGTCTAAGCTTTTGAATCAGCCACTGCTCAATGTTACACAAAGAAAATCTTCCAGAGATAGCTCCTGGGTTCTCCAGTAAATTGTCTCAGAAGGGATTTCCTGCAGAATTCTGTGCTTAATTTCAATTTTGTGTTCTTTGTGTTGGTCACACAAAGCACTCTGAGATAGGTACTATTTTGGTTATTTTAGCATTCCTCTATAGAGCATGTGTAGCTTACCAAAAAGGCAAAGGTAGTCTCAAGCATAGCCTTCCCTAAACCCTACCTGGACCTCAAAACCTCTATATCATAGTATACAAATAAGAGGTATTCAAGGCCAGAGCTGATGTTCCTTCCAAGGGAAACTTGTCAAATCTACAAACAGGAAAGTTTATCTTATGAAATCTAATTACACTATTCAACTGTTAGCTACATTCTTGCTTTATTCTTTTTTTTTTTTTTTTTTTTTTTTTTTTGCTTTTTGGGTCACTCCTGGCTCTGCACTCAGGAATTACCCCTGGCGTGCTCAGGGGACCATATGGGATGCTGGGAATCGAACCCGGGTCGGCCGCGTGCAAGGCAAACGCCCTACCCGCTGTGCTATCTCTCCAGCCCTCTTGCTTTATTCTTGACCTATGACTGAAAATAGTAATGGTAATATATACATTGCTGGGCTTCCTTCCTGATTTTAAGTTTAACTCCTCTGAGTGTCAGTTTCTTCAATTGTGGGAACTGGGGAAAATATTTTTAAATTAGCTCAATAGCTGAATGAAATAAAAACCTAAGTGATTAGCACAACCTGAGGTAGAAAACAGTGACAAATAATTGATAATTTCATCCAAGCATATTCATACCTGATAATAATTTTGTCTTCTAATTTTGTTCCTCATTCACAGAAATAGATAAATGCCATCCTCTACCGTAAGAAAAAGCTCCCTTTTTTAGTCATAAAGAATTAGGTAGCCTCCTCTCACTTTTCTCTTCTTAAGGGAAATTAAATATCTTTCCAATAAATCTTGTTCACTTGCACTGAATCATGTTTTCTCCTTTCTTCCATATGTCAATCAATAATTTAATTTTGAAGATATACAAATTTCCAGTAATTCCAAATTTAAAAGCCTGAAAAAATTTTTTAAAAATTCTCAAAACCTACCCTCCCAAATGATTGCTGGCACCATCAGTTTACCATGTAGGCCCACTACCAATGTCTGAGGCAAAACACCTCTTTCTGAACCAGATATACTAAGCTCTGAGAGTTCCTCTATCTGATATTGAAGGAAAGAGCAGCAACAGTGAAATGTGCAAGAACTATTAGTTTTCGATGCTTAATTCAGTTAGGAACTAGATGAAACATAAAACATCCTAAGCATGACCATTAGAATTTAACAGTAAGTTGTCCTCCATGGCAAGAACATTTCCTCCTCTGGCTGCCAAGTTTCTGATCATCCCAGCACCACCTCCTTTGCTTTCATTAAGCCTTTCTGGATGAGAGGCACTAACCCTTTGAGCAGGAAACCCACGGAAGAAGAATATGTATGTATATATCCTTTTTTGGCTCCTAGCCAAGACATATAAGTTAAAGAGTCACCGAAACACAAAGTGACTACATTCAACCTAGATTGAGTGATGCAGAGAGAAAGAAATATAAGGTTATTGATGCCAATCAAGAGCAATATTCAGGTAAAGCGAACCATTTGTGTTAAGCTATATAAGTAAATCATTTCACACTTTGGGTAGTTCCACATGGAAGAGAAAAGGATGCATTTTGAAAACTGAGAGTTGTAACTCAGATTTTGGGGAACATGGCTGCCAATGGGAAGAGATGTGCATGTCAATCAATGTGATACAAAGTATCAATGCAAAGAAAAATAGAAATCATACAATAACTAAATGATCATATTATCAGTAGTTGATTGACAGGATCCAAAATGCATCATGATAAAAAGCACTCAACAAAATAGGGGTAGAAAGAATTTTCTTCAATATAATGAAATCCTAACACAAATCCACAGCTTATATTATTATCAATTGTGAATTACTGAAAGTCTATCCCTTAAGATCATGCACAAAACAAAGATGACCACTTTCACCGCTATTATTAAACATAGTTTTGGAAGCTCTTGCCACAGCAATTAAGCAAAAAAGAAATAGTAAGGATATCCAGACTTGAAAAGCCAAAATGTCTATTCTGATTATTTAAAAAGAGAAGGCTTTTAAAAAATCGTAATTCATAACTATGAGCTCAAAGTTAATTATCTGGGAATTGACAAAGTGAAGGACATACAAAGAAAACTGTCAATCAAAGGAGACAGTACAGGGCTAAGGCAAATGATTGACCTCAATTCCATCCCCAGCACCAAATATGGAATGACCCTAGTGTAGGAGAACATTGGGTTTGTCCTTTCAGCCTTACTGCAGGGAACTTAGGTTTATCGGGTTACACCCATCACAGTGCTCCCGAGACACTCCCATTCCTTTGTTTATCTGTAAACTCTTCTCTGCACCCTCCTTCCCAACCAGTTAATCACCTTTTCCCCTAATCAGATTCTGTTAACTTGTAAGATCCTTCTAAGACATTGAACGTGTATTATAAGTTAAATATTGCTTTTCTCTCTTTTGCATAGTTTACCTTAAAGCAATGTCCTTTCTGTATGGACACAGGAAGATAGTCAATATTATGCTCTTGTAACTTGGGAGTTGATTGACTCTGAATAATATTTACTCCTGGACATCTGCTTTCTCGACTCAGTTGCCCTTAGTTCCTAGCACCCCAAAAGCAGGGTCCCGACGAGGGACGGAATGGACCCAGGGCAAGCTGTGAGCTACCCTGGCATCGAGATGGGTCAGGCCAAAGGGCAACAATACTCAACTATAAATTGAGGGAATGATAATGGACAAGTTCTGTCATGATCCAAAGGTAACGACAAAATTAGGACCCTATTGGGGTTAGGAAGATTAACCCGGCCTGAGGACTGTGGTCTGGAATGTATAGTGAGATGTCCTCAGAAAGAACCAAACTTTAAGCTTATATCCCTTAATGTGCTCATACAGAATAACATTGCTAGAAATATTAGAAGTAGATTTACCACAACTATGTAAGTGGGTTACTAGCTGAGGAAAGGAGAAAGCGACAAACGCTTGTTTGGATCCCACCCTTAAGCGGATCTCCTAGTAATCTCCTTAGATGAGATTTTGACCTTGAGGAGTGATCTTACCTCTCTTTGTTGATTTGTTAATGTTCCGACCCACCTTTTTGTTACCCTATGTAATTGCTATATAAACTAAGACTATAAGATCTGGAGGGGAGAAGCAGAACGGGAACAGAGATTGGAATAAACTGCAACTGATACCGACCAGCCTGGCACTCATTCCTTCCTTCGCCTGCCCATCTCCATCGGCCTCCCTGAGGTGGAGGAAGCATTGTGAGACTACTGAACGAGGGGGAGGGACCGGAGAAATAGAGCCCTGCTGCCCCCCTCTCCTTTTGTGAACACACACCCCAGAGCACATAGTCAGGGAGTAAGTTCTGAGCAAAGCACCCACATGAAAGAGCATGGCAAGCTCTCCGTGGTGTGTTTGATATGTCAAATACATTAACAATAACAGGTCTCATTCCCCTGACCCTGAAAAGAGCCTCTAATCCTTGGGAAAGATGAGTAAAGAGAGGCTGCTAAAATCTCAGGGCTGGGACAAATGGAGACATCTCTAGCGCCCACTTGAGTAAATCAATGAACAACGGGATGACAGTGATACAGTGATACTGTAATTTACAAAGTTTCTCATAATATAGTCATTACAGGCATTCAATGTACCAACACCAATCCCACCACAGTGTGACCTTTCCTCCACCAATGTCTTCAGTTTTCTACCCACCCCCTAAACCTCCCCCTTATCAAGCACAAAGTAATTTACTATATTTTGATTGTAACACAAAATGGCAAATGGAATTTTCACAAAATAAATCAATAAAAGTCAACTTTTGATCATTTCTATATCTTACAATTGTGTTACTGAAGTATCTGTATGCTGCATCAGAAACTGGACCATTTATGTCAGGGGATATTGGGTGTGGGAGCTACTGGGAAAAATAGGTGAGTATTTGTCAAAAAAAAAGGCAGAACTCTTCATGAATTATATTGATTCTAGAGGCATCTTCAATGACTAATACCTTTGGCTAAGGAAACAGAAGCAAAAAATAAACTAATAAAACTTAACATCAAATTTAGAAGCTTCTGCACTACAAATACCCAAAACTGGGAGAAAAGTTGAGCAAATACTTTATCAAAGATGGCATGCACATATTACCAGTAGGTATGTGCAAAGATGCTCATCATTTATCACAGAGAAATACAAACAAAACTACAGTGAGATACCAAAAGAGAGTAAAAAGAGCCAGTGCTGGTAAAAATACAGGGAGAAAAGGAATCCTCATCCACCATTACTGAAATGATATCTGGTTTAGTCTCTCTGGAAAAACAGTACAGTGACCTCAAAATATTAAGAATTGAGCTTTCCTATGACACAGCAATTCCATTTCTTGGTATCTATTCAACAGCACTCAAATGATATCTGTACTCCATTGTTGCTTGAAGCACTTCACATTAGCCAAGATTCTGAAACAACCCAAGAATGGATAAGTAGACAAAGAAATGGTGGTACATATATACAATGGAATGCTCAGCTATAAGAAAAAATGAAACCATGATATCATGATATTTACTGCTGCATGGATGGAATGAGAGGATATCATGTTGAGTGAAGTTACTAAGAGGAGGAGAGACTAAAGTAGAAATAGTTCTCTCATATGTGGAATATAAAAAACATAGCAATATAATAACAAGTGGCCTAATCGCTATTGCAAGTACTTCCAGTACTATATTGAACAGAAGAGAAGAGAGTGGGCATCCTTGTCTTGTCCCTGTTCTCAGAGGGAAGGGTCTTAGTTTTTCCCCATTGAGGACGATGCTTGCCGTAGGCTTGTGGTAGATGGCTTTGACTATATTGAGGAAGGTCCCTTCTATACCCATTTTGGCGAGAGTTTTCATCATAAATGGGTGCTGGATCTTGTCAAATGCTTTCTCTGCATCTATTGATATGATTATATGATTTTTATCTTTTTTTGTTGATATGATGCATTATGTTGATTGATTTCCGGATGTTAAACCATCCTTGCATCCCCGGGATGAATCCCACTTGGTCGTGGTGTATGATCTTTTTGATGAGTTGTTGAATTCTATTTGCTAATATTTTGTTGAGAATCTTCGCATCTGTGTTCATCAGGGATATTGGCCTGTCATTTTCTTTTTTTGTGGTGTCTTTGTTTGCTTTTGGTATTAGGGAGATGTGAGCCTCATAGAAACTGTTTGGGAGGGTTTCTGTTTCTTCAATTTCCTGGAAAAGCTTGAGAAGAACTGGCAAAAGGTCCTCTTTAAATGTTTGGAAGAATTCGCTAGTGAATCCGTCTGGGCCTGGGCTTTTGTTTTTGGGAAGACTTTTGATTACCGTTTCAATTTCCTTGATGTTAATAGGACTATTCAGGAACTCCAGGTCTTCTTGGGTAGGAAAGGAAGAAATCAAGCTCTCACTATTTGCTGATGATATGATATTATACTTAGAAAACCCTAAAACCTCTACCAAGAAACTCCTAGAAAGAATAGACTCATATAGAAAAGTTGCAAGCTATAAAATCAATACCCAAAAGTCCATGGCTTTCTTATATGCAAATAGTGAGAGAGAAGAAAGCAACATGATAAAAGCAATCCCGTTCACAATTGTGCCTCAAAAAATCAAATACCTCAGAATCAGCTTAACAAAGTAGGTAAAGGACTTGTAAAATGAAAACTACAAAACGTTACTTCAGGAAATAAAAGAAGACATGAGGAAATGGAAAAATATCCCCTGCTCATGGATTGGAAGAATTAATATTGTCAAAATGGCAATTGTCCCCAAAGCATTGTACAAATTCAATGAGATCCCTATAGGGATACCCTTGTCATTCTTCAAAGAAATGGAGCAAGCACTCCTGAAATTCATATGGAACAATAAGCCCCCACAAATAGCTAAAGCAATTCTTGGGGAAAAGAAAATGGGAGGAATCAACCTCCCCAATTTCCAACTCTACTACAAAGCAGTAGTCATTAAAACAGCTTGGTACTAGAACAAAGGCAGAGCAGCAGACCAATGGAACAGGGTTGAATACTCTGACACATCCCCCCAAATATATGACCATATAATCTTTGATAAGGGAGCAAGAAATGTGAAGTGGAGTAAGGAAAGCATGTTTAACAAATTGTGCTGGCAAAACTGGACAGCTACATGCAAAAAATGGGCTTAGACCTCCACCTATCACCGTGTACAAAAGTCAGATCAAAATGGATTAAAGACCTCAACATCAGACCAGAATCCCTAAGGTACACTGAAAACAAGGTCGGCAAAACCCTCCACGACATTGAAGCCAAAGGTATCTTCAAAGCTGACACGCCACTGGCCAAGCAAGTGAAAAGAGAGATAAATAAATGGGACTATCTCAAACCAAGAAGCTTCTGCACCTCAAGAGAAACAGTGACCAAAGTACAAAGACAATCTACAGAATGGGAAAAGATATTTATGCAGTACCCATCCAATAAAGGGTTGATAACAAGGATATACAATGCACTAGTTGAACTCCATAAGAAGAAAACTGCCAACCCAATCAAAAAATGAGGTGATGAGATGAACAGAAACTTTCCCAAAGAAGAAATCCGAATGGCTGAGAGGCACATGAGAAAATGTTCAACATCACTAATCATTAGGGAGATGCAGATCAAAACAACCATGAGATATCATCTCACACCACAGAGACTGGCCCACATCCCAAAAAACAAAAACAACCAGTGTTGGCCTGGATGCGGGGAGAAAGGGACTCTTCTTCACTGCTGGTGGGAATGCCAACTGGTTCAGCCCTTTTGGAAAACAATACGGACGATTCTCAAAAAATTAGAAATTGAGCTTCCATTTGACCCAGCAATACCACTCCTGGGAATATATCCCGGAGAGGCAAAAAGGTATAGTAGAGATGGCATCTGCATTTCAATGTTCATTGCAGCACTGTTTACAATAGCCAAAATCTGGAAAAAAACAGAGTGCCCCAAAACAGATGACTGGTTAGAGAAATTCTGGTACATCTACACAATGGAATAATATGTAGCTGTCAGAAAACATGAAGTCATAAAATTTGCATATAAATGGATCAACATGGAAAGTATCATGTTGAGTGAAATGAGTCAGAAAGAAAGAGACAGACATAGAAAGATTTCACTCATATGTGGAATATAATGTAACTGAGAAGTACAAGTTGGCAATGATGCAACTTCTGGCAGATATCTCTCTGGACTTAGTTACTAAAATACTAAAATACAGAAACCCAAAACCGTGAGGCCGCTAAGTATGGTCACTCGACCTCATACCTCTTCATTCTCAGCAATGGAAAACAAATTATCTAATGCTTCCTTTTCAGCAGGTCCGACTTTAGGGGAGAGACTCTCCAAACAATAATAGTGAGTTTTGTTGAAATATTGAATGCAATCAAAGTGAAAGTAAAGTGAAATTTATTAGTTACACAGGCGGGGGGGAACTAAGGGTGGGGGGGCTAGGGGTGTGCGGGTGCGGAGTGGAGCTATACTATGATTCTTGGTGGTGGAATATGTGCACTGCTGAAGGGATAGGTGTTCAAGCATTGTATAACTGAGACTTAAACCTGAAAACTTTGTAACTTTCCACATGGTGACTCAATAAAAAATTTTTTTAAAAAATAACAAGTGGCCAATGGTGACAGACACTGAGACTTGGCCTACAGAAGTAAGTGTCGTCAAGGGGATGACAAAAGAGCTTGGAATAAAAACTTGAAACACTAGTGTAGAGACACTAACACTCTTATGATGGATGTGGTGTTGGAATATTATATGCCACCTGAAAGTTGATTAATATTAACAGCATTGTAAAGCACAGTGCCTAAGTAAATAACTACATTTAAAAAATAAAGAGTGGGTGACCTCATTTCTGCAGAGGAGCAGAGTCTTGCTTCTATTACTGTCTGCTTCTATTACTCCTAAATACGTGAAAACACCCAGCTTCATTCCTGGTCACTTCCAGTTGATAAGTATTATAGAATGTTTAATAAAAGGACAAGAGCTTTGAGGCATGCTACTATTTAGGGATCAGGTGGAGCAATAGCACAGCAGGCAGGGCGTTTACCTTGCACGAGGCCGACCTAGGTTTGATTCCTCTGTCCCTCTCAGAGAGCCCGGCAATCTACCGAGAGTATCCAGCCCACACAGCAGAGCCTGGCAAGTTACCCGTGGCATATTTAATATGTCAAAAACAGTAACAAGAAGTCTCACCATGGAGACATCACTGGTGCCTGCTCGAGCAAAATGATGAACAACAGGATGACAGTGCAGTGCTAGACTATCTAGGGAATCTATAGATGAAAGGACTAAAATCTAAGGACTTTCATGAACACCAAAATTGATACAAAAGAAGTGTATCATCCTCATTTTAACAGGAATTAGTGTATAGGAGTATGTTTGTGCATATGAGGGGGGAAGTGGAGTTCAGAGAATTCAAAGTAAAAATCTTTGTCAAGTTTCTAACTTGAAGGTTTCTAGGCAACCAAAGGCAACATAACAGCAGAGTGTGCTGGGGAGGAGAAGGAGGAGATGGGAATAAGTAAAAACCTGGCCAAAATAGTACAGGGCAACAAAGATAATACCATAAAAAGAGAGAAAGAGAATATTAACTATTACAAGCAACAAAGAAAGGAATTAGAACAAAATTAATGACTAAGAGGCGCCATGTGCCAGATTCCTTGAATCAGCTGACTTCTTAATGTACTTGATTCTCTTTTCCTCACATTCATCAGTGTTACTTGGATATATAACTCTTTTGTCTTGGTCCTTTGTCTCCCCTAGACAGAATTCACTCAGAAGACTCACAGCAGGATAGCATTATTAAGAAAAGACATAAGGGAGGAGCTGGGAAAATAGTACGGGCATAAGGCACACATCTGACCTGAGTTCAATCTCTGGAACCACATGGTCTCCTGAGCATGGCCAGGTGGGACCCTGGAGGGCCCTGGGCACCACTAGGTGGCCCTGGTGGTCCCAGGAACCACAGAGCCAGAGCAGCACCTGGATCCTCAACACTAGCATTAAACTACCAGCCCAGTGGTCTGCCAAGAGTGACCCCAGGCCCCACTAGCACTGCCTGGGAGGCCCCCAGTAAGGAAAGGGGGAGAGTGATGGAGGAGGAAAAGAAAGGAGGGAAATATTATGCCCCAGATGTTGGAAGCTGGCTAGCCCAAGAAATATGTGACTGTACCAAACTCCTGCATGAGTTTTGTTTTGATTTCGTTGTTGTTGTTGTTTTGCTTTTTTGGGTCATCCCCAGCGATGCTCAGGGGTTACACCTGGCTGTGTGCTCAGGAATTACTCCTGGCAGTGCTTGGGGGACCATATGGAAGGCTGGGGATTGAACCCTTGTCAGCCGCATGGAAGACAAATGCACTACTGACTGTACTATTGCTCTGGTCCCCGGCTACATGAGTTTTATCTGACCATTTTCCTTTGTTCCCAATTTAGTCATTCCCATCAATTTCCTGCTGCTGTAATTGCTTCCCAGATGGGAAAGTCCTGGCACCTGATGGTCTTATCTTCAGGATGAAACTCCCAGCAGCAAATAGCACCTCCATCCCTCATGATGCACTGGTTTATAAGAATTATGTTCTTTTGGCATTTTTGGACTTTGAGATCCCAATCCCCAGGTCCTTTAGTTCTGAGCTCTTTCTCTATTTGTGTCAGCATTCCAGAAGGCCCTGAGCCACTAGCCCTTTGGATTATGTAAATCTCCAGCTCCTGCTACTGCCTGCCTGCCTGACTGCACTAATGCCGGTACAGCAAGCGTTATATAGGCAGACAAGAACACAAACTCCACTCATAATATTATAAATCAGTTATCTCTGTAGCCCTGTTAGTATCTGTTTTAAAGGTTTTCCAAGGAGATTTTTAATTATATATCTAAGATTCAGCTTTCAGTTGCAGTAAATTATTCAATTGAAAATGGAATATCTTTTTGTTTTATTTAAAATATATTTTATAAAGTTTAAATCTGATTAGAAATCAAAAGGTCTCCCCACTAAGCCACCTTGCCTTTGCCATATATCCAAATTAGTCTTTTTGTTTGAGAAAGTGAAATTTTACTTTTTAGCTGCAAATTGTCCTTTTTGCATTCGAACAAATGGACTCACTCAATGGAAGATTATGTAGCCAATGATCTTTATTCTTTTGACAGGAACCAAACATTTAAGTATAGAAAGATTCCCAGAAAAGCACCTTGACTCACCTTCTTAAGGTGCTTTGGTAAGAATCTGGAGAAAAATCAATATCATGCAGATGAAATGCCAAAATGTTTTAAAACTGCTTAGCTCTCACATTGCATCTAATACTTTGCCGCTTTTCTGGAAAATTGTCACAAATGTCTTTAGCATAAAAACCCAATCTGTTGTCTTTTTTCTCATATATTTCCTATTCCTCATATGTTCTGAAAACTCAAATTTTCTATCATTTATATTATGATCTGGATTTTCAAAAAAGTGAATCTAAATCTCATCCTTTATCTCTCCTAATGCTATGCAACTTCTTTGTTTCTTAAATTGATACTCTTAGATAACTTAGGTGACCAAGCAGAAATGTCATACCTACTGAAGAATACACCAAATTATACAAATTATATGAAAAAGATTTATTACCCGAAGAAAACTGGGAATATTGTTTTTCAACCCCTAAATAGTTATAGAAAAAAATTTGGATAGCCACAAAAATAGCAGCTGCAAAAACTAAATCCTCTAACATTCTCCAAAAATCAATTAGAAAGCACATAAAACAACACAAAGTCTATGCCATCAACATAAGTAAATAATAACATAGCAAAAGAAAGAAGTGGGTGAGGGAGGAAAGAAGAGTATGGGATAGGAGCGGGAGAAAGAGAGAGAGAGAGAGAGAGAGAGAGAGAGAGAGAGAGAGAGAGAGAGAGAGAGAGAATGCACCCCTTCAGATTACATGTGAATGCAAAATTAACAACAAATCCCAGTATGCTATCCTCATATCCTCATACTCTGGGTGTATATTTTCCTAGAGAACAAGCATAGCCTGACAGGGTGAGGCAAGGAGAACTTCACTGCAAACAGAAGAAAAACCTCAGCAGTGACATTTGCTCTTGATTTAGGGGCAAATCTTGAAAGAGATATTGCACCCTAATTGCAAAAGTATACTTGGAAGAGAAAAAAGTCTTGGTAGATTAGGACAGACTCTAAGAGGCAAGCTCAGAAATAATTTCAGATGAAGGTTAGAAAAAAAAAAAAGCAGAAGAAGAGAAGAAGCAGCTTTCCTTCCTCGCCCCTATGAGACCTCCAGTCTCAGCCCACGAAAAGCCTCTCTGGTTCCTAATCAGGCTGCCTAACAGCCATGATCTGGGAGACTCAGAAATAAATCTCAGAACCTAGCAGCTTTTGGCATAAATCCCTGCAGATTTAATTGTTAAAATTTCAGAATTCTAAAATCTTGCGGCTGCTACCATAGCTGTGCGACATCATACGCTATTCATAATCAGTAATAGAAAGCAAATGTCTAATGTTGCCTTTTTGGCATATCTGAGTGTTGGGGTAAAATCTCAAATAATAATGGTAGGTCTGGTGTCGAAATATTGAATGCAATCAAAGTAGAGAGAGAGAGAGAGAGAGAGTAATGTGGAAACCATCTGCCACACAGGTAAGGACAGAGTGTGGGAGGAGGGTATACTGGGGTTTTTGGTGGTGGAAAATGTGCACTGGTTAAGGGATGGGTTTCATCATTGTTTGACCGAGACTTAAACCCGAAAGCTTTGTAACTGCTCTCATGATGATTCAATAAATAAATTTTATTTTTTAAAAAAAGAAGAATGGATAAATGAATGAAGAAGCATTCTCTGTAAAATGCAGAGTAAACATAGAAAATTAAAAAGAGAAACCCAGGACCCTTCAAGACAAAAGAATATTCTACATTACAAAGATTAACAACTCCTTACCAACAACCCTTTTGATATAAGCCATCCAAGAAATAAAACAATGTTTTGCAACCTTTATAGAAGACCTCAAACTAGGAATTTTGCACATTATCCAAACTCATCACAGAAATGGTGAAGCTAAGACAATATGCAAGTAAGAAAGATTAGTACAACAGGAAAATTAAATTAAGAATGAAAATAATTCAGTTAATAAAAAAAAGGTAACGAGACAAAAAAAAATAGTGAATCAAATGAAAATGGTAACAAAATATGTCAAACTGAATTGAATTGCCTCAAAAGATAATTTGCAGGGCTAGAGACATAGTATAGCTTTGGCAAAGTACTTGCCTTTCACATGGCCCACCTAGATTTGATTCCCAGCATCCCATATGGTCCCCCAAGCACCTCCAGGAGTGACTCCTGAGTGCACAGCCAGGGTAAACTCTGAGCATTGCTGGTAGTACAGGGGCAAGGCTCTGCCTTGTCTACAGTTGACCCCTTCTAAAAGATAAGTTGCCAATAAAATAGAGTCAGAAATAAAAATGCATACACTGAGCCCTGGACAATAACTTGTTTACTTTACAAGTAGTCATTCAACCATCTTTGTCTCTGGAAATGTTCTAGGTGATAGGGAATAGAGATGGAAAAGTTCTTTCTCTGACCTCAAATAACTTGTCATCAAATAATAAAGAAAAATAAAGTATAATATGATGAGTAATATTTACTATTTCAATTTGTGTAAGATGCCATTTAGGGTGTTTTGGAAACATTCCATCGAGCAAAACACCCTAAAGTGGTATCTTACCCAAATTGGAATAGTAAAACTTATAAGTTGAAGTAAAAATGTTAGGTCAGGAAATTCTGGGAAGAAAACCATTGTGCAGAAGTAGTAGCATATGCAAAGGCACAAATCCAGATAAACTTGATGTATTCAATGAACTACAAATACTCTGATATGGTTAAAGACAATATGGCTCCTACTGAAAACAAAGGGTCTTAAATGCCTTATAAAAATTGTATTTTACTCTAAAGGTAAGCTGAAGGATTTTGCTTGAGAACATGTCCAGATTTGAAGTTTTAAATAATTTTTTCCAGCAACAACATATGGGATAAATTAGGGCTGAAGCAATGGGAGACAATGAAATAAAAGCATTTACTGAACTGGAGAATACAGGTGGAAAGAAGATTGTAGGAATGGAGAGCAAAAAAGAAAAGTGGATTTGAAATATGTTGATCTTGAAAAGTTCATTAATGGGACTGGGGCGATAGTACAGTGGGTAGGGAATTTGCTTTGCATGCGGCCGACCCAGCTTCGATTCCCAGCATTTCACTTGGTCCCCTGAGCACTACCAGGAGTAATTCCTGAGTGCAAATCCAGGAGTAACCCCTGTGCATCGCCAGGTGTGACCCAAAAGAAAAAAAAAAGAAAAGTTCATTAAGCAGATAAAATCTAGTGTTGATAGTTGAAGTATATAAAAATATATGAAAAGAAGAGAGAGATACCCTTGCCTGCATCTGACTCCAGCTCAAATCCCCAGCACCATATATGACCCCCCAAGCACTGTCAGGGATCACTCCTGAGCACCATATATGGCCCGTCAAGCACTGTCAGCCATCACTCTATAGTCAGGAATAACTTCTGAATACTGCTGAGTGTGGGCTCAAAACAAATTTTTTAAAAAGATATTAGATATTAAATATTAGATATTAAAAAGATATTAGAAGCACTGAATCATCGAGAAGCACTTATTGAGTCAAGATCACTCCATATCAGCATTTCTGAACCAGAGGCTATATTGTTTTACACAGTAAGTCCCTGGATACTCCAAGGGGGCACAAGTATATATCACATAAATAGGGGAACATGACACAACACTACAAGAGCAAACCTGTGGAACAAGGGGCCATTGGAAATAAACCAGGTCAAAAGAGGATCACTGTTGATAAAAGACTGAGACACACTGCTCTACATGTTAGAAAGAATCACAAGGGAAAGAAAGGGAAGGGAGGAAGGGAGGAAGGGAGGGAGGGAGGAAGGAAGGAAGGAAGGAAGGAAGGAAGGAAGGAAGGAAGGAAGGAAGGAAGGAAGGAAGGGAGGGAGGGAGGGAGGGAGGGAGGGAGGGAGGGAGGGAGGGAGGGAGGGAGGGAGGGAGGGAGGGAGGGAGGGAGGGGAAGGGAAGGAAGGAAGGAAGGAAGGAAGGAAGGAAGGAAGGAAGGAAGGAAGGAAGGAAGGAAGGAAGGAAGGAAGGAAGGGAGAGAGGGAGGGAGGGAGGGAGGGAAGGAAGGGAAGGAAAGGAAAGAAGGGAAGGAGGGGAAGGAAGGAAGGAAGGAAGGAAGGAAGGAAGGAAGGAAGGAAGGAAGGAAGGAAGGAAGGAGGGAGGGAGGGAGGGAGGGAGGGAGGGAAGGACGGAAGGAAGGAAGGAGGGAGGGAGGAAAGGAAGGAAGGAAGGAAGGAAGGAAGGAAGGAAGGAAGGAAGGAAGGAAGGAAGGAAGGAAGGAAGGAAGGAAGGAAGGAAGGAAGGAGAGGGAAGGAGGGAGGGAGGGAAGGAAGGAAGGAAGGAAGGAAGGAAGGAAGGAAGGAAGGAAGGAAGGAAGGAAGGAAGGAAGGAAGGAAGGAGGGAGGGAGGGAGGGAGGGAGGGAGGGAAGGAAGGAAGGAAGGAAGGAAAGAAGGAGGGAGGGAGGGAGGGAAGGAAGGAAGGAAGGAAGGAAGGAAGGAAGGAAGGAAGGAAGGAAGGAAGGAAGGAAGGAAGGAAGGAAGGAAGGAAGGAAGGAAGGAAGGAGGGAGGGAGGGAGGGAGGGAGGGAGGGAGGGAAGGAAGGAAGGAAGGAAGGAAGGAAGGAAGGAAGGAAGGAAGGAAGGAAGGAAGGAAGGAAGGAAGGAAGGAAGGAAGGAGGGAGGGAGGGAGGGAGGGAGGGAGGGAGGGAGGGAGGGAGGGAAGGAAAGGAAGGAAGGAAGGAAGGAAGGAAGGAAGGAAGGAAGGAAGGAAGGAAGGAAGGAAGGAAGGAAGGAGGGAGGGAGGGAGGGAGGGAGGGAAGGGAGGGAGGGAGGGAGGGAGGGAGGGAGGGAGGGAGGGAGGGAAGGGAGAGAGGGAGGGAAGGAAGGAAGGAAGGAAGGAAGGAAGGAAGGAAGGAAGGAAGGGAGGAAGGAAGGAAGGAAGGGAAAGAGGGAAGGAGGGAGGGAGAGAGGGAGGGAGGGAGGGAGGGAGGGAGGGAGGGAGGGAGGGAGGGAGGGAGGGAGGGAGGGAAAGGAAGAGGAGTCTTGTTCTGAGAAATATCAAAATTTACTCTGAAAGTGATAGAGGTTCAGACTGATATGAAGAAAATCAGAAGAAAAATAAGAACCAAATTAAAATTTATCCCCCCAAAATTGTATTATGTGCCTTAGAAGTTAAGGATCTGAAAAATTTGGCCACAAGCAGTAATTATAAGAGTGTAAGTGCAATTGTAAGGCAAAAACCAGATTACTAAGAAGTGAAAGTAAACTGAATGTTAAAACTGTAGTAAAATATAGTATTTATGGTGGGTTTAGTTTGCAAATTGAATGTCTAAGATTTTTATCAACCATTTTGTAGATAATGACGAATAAGTTAGTATGAAAGACAATTTTCTGGGTTCAGTACTGCCCTCAACTACTGATATGCTTTCATTGTTTTTTTTTCTTAATATAGTATTTATGGCTGGAGAAATAATACAGGGGTTTAGGCAATTGCCTTACACATGGTTGATCCTAGTTCAATTCCCAGTATGGAACCTCAATTACCACTAAGAATGACTCCTGAGCACAGAACAAGGAGTAAGCCCTGAGCACTGCCAGATGTAGCCCCTAAACACTCCTTTCTCTCTCTTTCTCTTCTTTCTCTCTCTCTGCCTCTCTAACTATATATATATGTATATAGTATACATATGTATACATGTATATGTGTATGCATATATTCCTGGAGAGAGAGATAAAAATTCTTGCTGACTACCAAAAAAAAAAAAGAAAATTGTAGCAATAAAAACCCCTCATTATAAGAAATTGAGGGGCTGGAGCAATAGCACAGATAGGCATTTACCTTGCATGTAGCCGACCCGGGTTCGATTCTCAGCATCCCATATAGCCCCCTGAGCACCGCCAGGGGTAATTCCTGAGTTCAGAGCCAGAAGTGATCCCTGTGAATTGCCTGGGCATGACCCAAAAAAAAAAAGAATTTGACTTTTGATTCACTGGTATGATTAACCTTTCATGTGTCATCCCTTCAAAAATATTTTACTAAGCATCACTCAGTATTGAGAGACAAAGTACTTATACACTAGTAAGGAAAGTCACATGTTAAATATACAAAAACATTAAGTTTTCAAGACATTCTCTTACAGTGAGAAGTACTATAAAGTGGCTGGGGCAGGGGCAGAGAGGGTCGACTAGTGGACTGTTCTTTCTCTAAATGGATCCAAGAAGTCCTTCCTAAGGGAAAGGGAAGTAGTATATAAACTGAAACCTTAACTATAAGAAAGAACCATGTTTGAATCTCTGGTGTAAAAAAAAAAATTACAAAAAATGAGAAAACCGTGCTAAGGAGAAAATTGCAAGCACATAATTAAAACCACTAGAACAATTACTAAAGCTGGTTCTTACATCTGTCTTACAACTGCTCATAAAACTCTCTCCTCATTAAATAAATCCACTGCGAGGCTGCAGAATTGGTCAAAACAGGACAAATGAGCTGAAAATACAGGGAACAATAGAAAAAAAAACACAAAAATCTTTCCTCCCTACATCTAATAAAACAGAAACTATTCAAAGAACTTAATGTCCACAGGATGACCATAAAAAATTTCCTAGCAGATTGCTTTAAATCTGATCACAGTTTGAAATCCTCAAGGCAATCACCATGACTGCTTCTGAAGACAGCTTTGAAACGAAAGAGAAAGATATTCCATGTTACATTTCCTTGATCTCCAATCTTCAGGAACGTAAATCACGTAGCACACATCATGGAAAAAAAATCACAAAGAAAATATTTACATAGCATAATTTTACACTAAGTGATTGAGTTTATATACTATCTCATATTTGAAAAAACACTTATTTTTATTTTTATGGTCAGATTATTTTGTTCTTGTGGTGTCTAATATTTAGTAGAAATAAAACTTTAGTTAATAATTAGCTAGGTCCCGGGGATGGGTTCTGTGTTTGAGTGTTTGCTTGCCTTGTTTAAGGTTCTGAGTTCCATATTTAGCACTGAAAAAAAACAAAAACAAATGGGTTGGTGGCATATGGCTCTATAAGAGAGCACTATGCCATAACCCCTGCATCCAAACCCCAGCATTGCAAATTATAACAATAATAATAGAAACAATAATAACTAGCTACAAGAAATATTCAAGCCTCCCCATTTTTAACCAAGTACTTATGCAGTTAAAATAAATGTTTTGGCTTACTGAAAACTCTTAGAAAATTATAAGGAATAAAAGAGAGTGAGGGCTGTTACTAGAAGGGAATACTACTTGAAAAATGTTATCATTGTTAGTTAAACTTCAACTGGTTATTATACTAAAGAAGGAAAATGAGTAGGAAAAATTGAGAATAAAGAGAAATAGGAATTCTTAATGGTCTAACTCAGAGGACAGAAGGAATTGGAATCCAGTACTGGATTCTGGGACTCAAAAGAAAATTAAGTATAAGGAAAGAAGACTTGTTGGCAATGGTATCCTAAAATAGTTACTGAAAGCCAACTGTCTAATCCAGGTGAAATGTTTCACAAAAACTAACTATTCTACAGAAGTAGAAAATTATTTTTTTATTTCTTTATGATTTTCAAAGTTGCTAATAACTAGAGCTATTTAAACTTAACACAACATTCCTCTAAATGACATCATTGTGTCACTGCACTATTTTGGCTAAACTCCCACTGGTTTAATTTTAGTAACATCCTTTGAAATAAATGCCAAGTTAAAAAAAAAGTATCATCTCATGATTTCTTTAAAATAATTCTACTAATTTCAAAGGCATGCTTTCTGGAAAAGATTTGTAAAATTTCTTTTATAGTCTTTACCATACTGGAAGAATACATTAGCAAGGACAGCAGCAGTTATTAACCACCCAGAATTTAGGAGTATTATACTTAGTAAAAGAAAATATGCTTCTGAAAACTTCCTTAAAAGTGTGTGTTTGCAGCCATTTGGACCTGGAATAAAACTGATTCTGCCATTATATGTGTATTCTAGAACAAGTTACCAAATAGTTACTTTCTTGAAATTTTCTTAAACTTCTCCACTCTGTCTGCTCTGATTTGCATGAATCAGAAAGCCAGTTCAAATTTTCAAGATAGACAATCACTTCACCCACCTGTTGTCAGACTTCATAGACAGAGGAAGAAAAGTGCAGACACATTTTATCACTTCACAAGCTCAATGAACCAAAAATTAGGATTACAAATAGGACAAATAAGCAATCATATATTCCCAAAGAAATTTTAATTTCAAAAATATATATATATTTTATAGTAGAAGTATGTACCATGAAGTATCTGGAACACTTTACATTATTTGTCATTTAGCTAAAATTCAAACATAACTAGGCATACTAAATTTTATCTGGCAGTGCTAACTAAATGACACCTTCCTTCCCATCTGACTATGGAAGAAAAGTAATATGAAAGTCAAAAGCCAAAGTAAATAAATAAGGCCTTAGTGTTCATTGTCTCTCTCTCTGTCTCTCTTCTCTCTCTCTCTCTCACACGCACACACACATGCACACATACACACACACATACACACACCCACACACTCCCTTACTCACTGTCATATAATGTCTGATGTATTTCTAAATGTGCAATGTTCTTTCATTCCTAGATTTGGAACTTTGCAGCAGATACAAATTTGGCAATCATATGTGCAAAATGTCCATTTTCTTTTCTTTAAGTTTACTGAGATATAATTGATAAATAATAACTTTATTTCCTATAATAATGCTATTGTTTGACACCCTGCTTTGCTCAGGCAAAAATTTAATCTAATCCCTTTCAAATAAACACAGCCCAATTGCATGATTTCTCAATTCAATTACATTTTAATTCAATTATAGTCAGGTTCAAATACCTCTGGATTTTTCTTCTGATTCTTCCTCCTTGAGGAAGAGTGTAAGTCTAAGGTCTATTCATCTAGCAGCCAATGTAAAACCATTGTTAAAAATAGTCATCTAACATCTACGTTGGTCTTTCATGAATTTCTTATTTCTGATGCAATATCTCCCACCTGGTCATTAGCACTGGCCAGTACTCGCTCAAATGGCAAAACAACAGTCTGCAATTTGCAGCTCACACTGCATCCTCTGGCATTCCTGGATTCTACTATACCCTCCCCTTCCCCTTGTCTATCTACCTCCCCTTCCTCTTCATGTGAATATGCTCTCACTCAGAGTCTTCTCTCAAATTTTCCCAAAGAAATTTTCTGATACCCTTTCACACTATTTACAAACCAATAAAATTCTGATTGATAACATGTTAGAAAATATTCACTCTTCCCCTTAAATTCCTTAGAAATCTTTGTGATTACATAGGTTCAGATTAGAACTGGAATGACTAATCATCTCAGATTCCACAAACTTCAATATAATAAGTACATGATACCATGTCCCTCACCTTGTGGAATGTGTAAAGAATGTCAGACAATGGTAGGAGAAGCAATGAAACAGATTATGCCTAAGCTTGTTCTATTTCAGTCCATCTCTACTCACTCTTTCCAGCTTGGAGGGAGTTTCCTAAAGCAACTTACAAAAGGGATTAAAAAAACCATGATTGTACTATTTTTAAAGAAAAGGTGAGGGAGAGGATGCTGGAATGAGACTACAGCAGGTAAGGTGCTTGCCTTTCAACTGGCCAACCCAGGTTTGATGCCCAGCATCTCACATGGTGCCCCAAGCACCACTAGAAGTGATTCCTGAGTGTAGAGCCCAGAGTAACCCCTGAGCATCTTCAAATGTGGCCCATAAACTGAGAGAGAGAGAGAGATTTTCTTAAGTCAATCTTTATTATCTAGGCCTTGTTTAAAATTTCCTTCAAGTGTTAATGATCCAGAAAAGAACAAGTCATGTCTTACAGGAAAATTAGAACACAAAAATTTGCATTTGGCCTCTTGGAAAGTGCTCCAATTCCATATTACTCCAAACTCTTATCATTTCCTTATCAATCTCCCTTCATAATATTCTTTTAAAATCTACCAGGTGCCTGTTGAACTACTGGTTCCTACCTAAGAATCACTTTCTCATTGGGGCCACAATATTGTTCATAAGTTCCTTTCCTTGCTTCACATTGCTATTCATCAGGGAGACACAAATCAAACCAACAATGAGATATCATCTCACATCACAGAGACTGGCACACATTCAAAAGAACAAAAGCAACCAGTGCTTGCATGGATGTGGGGGGAAAAAAGGATGCTCTTTCATTGTTGGTAGGAATGCTAACTGATGGAGCCTTTCTGGAAAACAATATGGACAGTCCTTCAAAAACTGGAAATTGAGCTTCCATATGATCACACAATACTACTTCTGGGAATATATCCCAAGGGTGCAAAAAAGCACAATAGAAATGACATATGTACCTATGTACCTATATGTACCTATTGCAGTACTGTTCACAATAGCCAGAATCTGGAAACAACCTTAGTGCCCGAGAACAGACAAGTGGTTAAAGAAACTTTGATACATCTACACAATAGAATACTATGCAGCTGTTAGCAGAGATGAAGTCATGAAATTTGCTTGTAAGTGGATAGGCATGGAGAACATCCTGCTAAGTGAAATGAGTCAGAAAGAGAGGGACAGATATAGAATGGCTGCATTCTATATTCATTTGTGGAGTATAAAAAAACATAATATGAGACTGACACCCAAGGACAGTAGATAAAAGGGCCAGGAAGATTGCTTCATAGTTGGAAGCCTGCCTCATGAGCAGGGGAAAGAAGGCAGCTGGAATAGAGAAGGTATCACTAAGAAAATGATGGTTGGAAGAATCAGTTGGGATGGGAGATGTGTGCTGAAAGTAGATCAAGGACAAAACATGATAACTTCTCAATATCTGTATTACAAACCATAATGCCCAAAGTAGAGAGAGAGAGTATGGGGAATATTATCTGCCATAGAGGCAGGGGGAGGTGGGAAAGGGGGAGAATACTGGGGATATTGGTGGTGGGGGATGTGCACTGGTGAGGGATGTGCGTTTGATCATTGTGTGATTGTAACTCAAACATGAAAGCTTATAACTGTATCTCACGGTGATTCAATAAAATAAATAAATAAATACCTTTCCTTACTTAACTTACCTTAGCATTCCCTTCAAACAATACTACCATCCTCACATTAAGCATTAATTGTTATTCCCTATCATAAAATAAGGTAGGATTCAGTGAGTAGGAATTCAAAACAAAAGACCTGGTCTTTTGTTTTTGTTTTTATTTGGGGCAGGGGGCAGAGCACACCTACTGGTGCTCAGGGTTTATTCCTGGCTCTGACTCTGTACTCAGGCATCACTCCTGGTGACTTAAGAGCCCATATGGGGTGCCAGAGATTGAACCCAGGTTGACTGTATGCCCTACCCACTGTACTATATCTCTGGCCCCAAGGCCTAGTCTTAAATACATTCACTGTATCACTGTCATCCTGTTGTTCATCAATTTACTCGAGCAGGCACCAGTAACATCTCTATTACACTCAGCCCTGAGATTTTAGCAACCTCTTCTTACTCATCTTTCCCACCAATTGGAGACTCAGGATCCAGGGAATGAGACCTATAGTTACTGTTAAATACATTACCAAAGATATATCTGCTTCCACCCACCATTCCAAGGCTTAGGACATAGCTGTATAGAATTCCCTATTACATGATAATTTTTCCCACATTTTTATTAAAGCACTATGACTTACAAAGTTATTCTTAGTTGAATTTTAGACATGCAATATTGCATCAACCAATCCCACCAGAGTGTTAACTTCCCCCCATCAATGTTCCCAGATTCCCTCCCATATACCCCATTCCACCCACCATCAGCCTACCCTCTTGACAAGTACCTTTCTAGTTTGGTTGTTAAAATTTGGGTCTCTTGAATTCAGTGTTGTTGACTCTATGGTTTGGATATTGGGTTCTATCATTCCTTAATACCACATTTGTACCTGACTTCCCTGGCTTAGAAACTGTCACTTCTCATCTATCTCTTGCCCTCCTCTCCACTACTTCTTTCCTTCTCCTCCCAAACTCTGGGACCAAGGTTTATCAGGGAATTCATCCTTTAAAACATTGCATTCCCTCATCCAATTATTCTAAATATCACACATGAGTGATATCATCTTGTATCACATGATTGTCTTAAAGATGAAATAAGTCACAGACAACTTGTATAAGAGACATTCACAGTATAAGAAATAGAAAATCTTTATGACTATATAATATCCAATATGCTGGGCTCCTCTCAAATTAGGGGTGAGCAACCACCCCCCCATAGTTCCCACATGGTACTACTGGTAGCTACAGCAATCACACTCACATCCTCCAGTCACCACTATATAAACGAACCAGTTTCACAGACTCATGGAAAATCTCAGAAGAGATACCAAGCCAAGCCGATGAAACTCATGAGTATACCAGTCTAGGCTGAATCCTCAGGGGCCCCCTCAGGAGAGGCGGTGGCTGGGATCATCTCAGTTATGCAGGTCATGGAGAAACACCTCCAAATTCCACAATAATTTGGACATTGTGGAATTACAGACAGCCCAGTAAGAGCACAGAAAATTAGATGGGAATGTAGCATAGAAGCCAACAGAGCTCAATAAACAAAAACAGTAACACAGAAGACTAAACTAGACACACACAAAAATGCTCAGTAAATCCTCAGGCAATGACTTTAAATACCCCATTGTAAAATACAACAATTCTCACAAACCTTTTCTGTACTGAAACATTTTTTGATAATTCCACTTAGCATTTTGTTGTAACAAGCAATATAAAATAAATTATTTTGTGCCTGACAAGAGGGAAGTAGGGACAATGATAGAGGAAAGGTCACTCTAGTGGGGAGTATTGGAGTTCTTCCTGACAACTCCCGGATCACCTGAACCATGGTGCTTGTGGGCAGACTCCAAGCACCAGCCTTGATATGGTGATTGCCAGGAAAATCGGCATTCCCTGACAATTAACATGGCTCCATCGCCTTGCAGTCACCTGTGCCCAGGGATGTGAGGTAGGAGGAGCTGACACCTGCATTGTCTGAAAGGCGCACTGTTCCATCTCTGCATTAGCTCAGAGAAATCTTTTGACACCTCTTGATACTCCGTTCCATCTAGCCCATGTAACCACAGAATTCATCTTCCTCTTCCTGTCTCGTGATCCACATGCAATGCATCCCTTTCTGCCCCTATATTTAACCATTATCCTCTCCAATAAACTTAGTCATATGATCATCAGTCTTTGACCTTCGTGAATGGTACCTGCCAGCTTATCCATGACATGCATATCTTTGAGCCATCAGTACTAGATCACATTATATAGTCTCCATGTTCTCAGGTCTCCATGTACTGATAGCTACAATGGGATTGGTGTGGGAACACTGAATACACAAAACAAGTATATTATGAACAACTTTGTAAACTGTAGTATTTAAAGTATTTTTAAGCCCAATATGTATGCTCTGCTAGTATTCCAAATCTTATATTAATAATCTGCATGTGAATATTTAGCATTAGATGCCCCTCTATCACTATGTAAATAATACCACCTATTTTTTGTTATTAAAGTGAAATTCTACATAGTATGCTTCCTAAATAAAAATACTGTCATAGAAGGTATTACACCTGCTGGGAAGAGTTTAAATTCTTCCCATAAATTCACTTCCTTTATAATTATATTTTTTTCACAAATTCTTCTAGTAGAAAATTGCTTCCATGCATAGCAAACAAAACTTTCATCTTGCTGTGTGAGCGACCATATGGGTCCTATTATTTTCAGCAGACTAGCATCATATACTGATGGGGATTTTATTCAGAAATCTAAAGTTTGTGTTCACACTTAGGAGGAAATCTGCTATTAACAAAGCCAACTTTCAGGTTTTCTGTCTGATATACTATGTCACTCATTATTTTTATGTAGTTCCATTTTAAAATGTAAACTTCCCAAAATACCTTATAATTATATAAGTTTACACTTCAACAGAAATTTCTCCTCACTGTTCTGTTTGCCAATCCTGACCCAAGAGAATCTTTTGTAAAGTAAATTTTTTGAGTTTGGCAAGTTAAGGATAATGCGCATATGACTACATATGATATGAGTTATTGTTTTGAGAGCATGCTTATGTATTATAAAGACATGCTTATTGATTACTTATACGATGAAATAAATTTTCATTTTAAATGCAGCATTATTCTAATCCCACCAATTATGGAATTCATTAACATAATTCCCCAGATATATACTATTATTTTTAGAGGACTCCTAGGGGAAACAGAGGTACTTTACCTTCAATACTCTATATACTTATCTTAACTGGGTACTCTTTGTTGGTCTAACTTGATTCAGTTTGATTTTGGAGGACACACCCAGTGAAGCTCAGGGCTCACTTCCAGCAGTATTGGGGAGAATATGTGGCACTGGAAATCAAACCCAGGCTTCCTTCATGCAAAACATGTGTTCTATCCCATATCTCTGATCAAATCTTTATTTAATACAATTATTTATGGTTATTATTGTTATTGAGTATATAGATCTCTTCTACTTACTAGTTTTCAGTGTAAATACATAAAGATCAAAATTTCATTTAAAAAATTAATGACCTCCTCTGTGTTTTGACAATACTAATAACTTTCCATGTTCTTCAGTACCTTCAGTAGCTTTTTGTGGTCTAAGAGCTTATCTTAGAATATGCTCATTGAACTAAAGTCTCAAACAGGACCACATGGAAAATATACCTTAAAATATAGGTTGAACATTTATTTGACATATTTTTTCATATATCTATCCTATTGACAGTAAGAAATTACCAACTTTTGGAGGCCAGGGAGATAGTACAAGGGTTAAGGTGCATGCCTTGCATACGGCCATTCTAGGTTAGAACCCCAGTACTATAGTCCCTAGAATGCTGCTGAGTACAGTCCTGCAGGGCCCTGTGAACTGCTAGGTGTGGCTCTAATGGCTTCTACATGGCAGGGCCTGAGTAGTGCTGCATTAAATCCACAGTCAGGGTGGATAAGAATCTCTGGGAGGGGCTCCCCAGGTCTCCTGCACATGGTCTAGGAAGGCCCAATATTCCCCCAAGTCCTTACAAAAATAAATTATCAAATCCTTGCATAAAGGATAAAAAAGAAAAAGCTGTGAAACATCTGAAAGTACAGAGTAACAATTACGACAATAGGAGCAGATATATGGGGGCTGGAGTGATAGCACAGCGGGTAGGGCATTTGCCTTGCACGCGGCCGACCCGGGTTCGGATCCCAGCATCCCATATGGTCCCCTGAGCACCGCCAGGGGTAATTCCTGAGTGCATGAGCCAGGAGTAACCCCTGTGCATCGCCGGGTGTGACCCAAAAAGCAAAAAAAAAAAAAAAATAGGAGCAGATATATACAGCTTAAGAAAATAGGAAACTACTGATACTACATGTACTATAAATATAAGTATACATGCATACAAGAGCAAACCTAATTGATCATTCATTACTTAATACAAATTTCTTTCCTTTCAAAAACAAACTACCATAGATATAACTGATTTTCTCCTAGAGTCCTACACATTATTTTACATTAAAAGATCAGACATTTAAGATATTAAACCAGGAATTATGTACTTCCCATTTTCAATACAAAAAAAAGTTTTTGATATACTTCAAAGAGAAATCTAAGTAACTCCTTCCATATAAATGTGAATCAAAGTTCAGTTATACATGGTTATTCACTATGGTTCTGTCTTTAGAATTAATGTTTCTGTTTCCTAAGTAAAATAAATATATTCCTTAGTTGTTAAATAAATATAACTTTAAATATGTCTATTCCTTCTATGGTACAAACTTATGTTTTTGTTAGAGTGAGAACTAGACAAATGAAAATTCTTTAATTTTTTTTTCTGAGCAAGTTCACACTGATGCTTAAAGGTTATCTTTTTTTACGTGATACTTTATCACATTCCTAGGACTTGCTACTCAGACCCCATGTTAGAGATGATGATTTACTCTATAAAACAAGCTTTAAACAGGTAAAGAAGTCCCCAAACTTGAATATTTACGATAATTTAGTTTTTAAATTTATAGTTATCATCAAAACTGCCTAAATTATCCCATTCCTAATAACTCTCAACATTGAAGTTGGGGAAATGACTAAAATTAAGTTGCCTCTCATTTAACAAATATAAATTTAGGATGAAGATATAACATACATGGATCAATAATGACACATGGGTAGACATTTCATACCAATGAAAGTAGCAAGGCAGGCTTCCATCTGTTCCAATGGGGAGATGGAGAGCATAGCACAATAGACAAATATAAATATCTAAGACAGAATGAGAAAATACTGTTATTTCTTAATTAAGTGAATGATAAGAATAAACGTGTAATTTTAATCATGTTCTGAGTACAAAAATGCTCAAAATAATCAAGGCAGTTTTAGCCATTACCTAAGTACTTCTTATCAACAATCAGCACCACACCTGGAGAACCAGCCACAGGTCAGCTGTTTATGCTGTTTGGATGCAGGCACAGATCATTACCTACTTAATTGTGTATGTATCTAATAGGCTCATACAGCTCTTTTGGAACAGAGGTTTTATAATAAAGTAAATGATAAATATTCAACTATGGTGTGACCAGATGCTATTATAATATCAGCAGCATTCACACAGAGAATGTATATAGTAATGCTGCATACTACAACAAAGAAAATATTGGGTTAATAAAAAGAATAGTTAAAAAAGAATAAAGCCACAGGCATTACAGGTTGCAATCATTGCATTTGCAAAACTCTCACAACTGACACAAAAATAATCTTGAACAAAAAAAATGAACTGAATATCTCATTACATATTAAATCAGCTTTCAGGCAATCAGCCCCTAACATATAGTGTATCATCTACAAAAGGCTGTATGAGGGTCAAGAGATGACTCAGGAGTCAGGGGTCCATGCTTTGCCTACACAATGCCTGAATTTGATCCCAAATACTTCATGACCTCACAAGTACTTGTGGGTGTGGTCTAGTACATCCCACCCTAGCATTGAACGGTCTGATCTTGTTGGCCTAGTGTCACTGGAATGGCACCCCCTGCACAATACCAAAAAAAAAAAAAGGTATAATTTGTGTATTCACATTTAAAACATTTTTATAAAGTAGAACTGCTGGTTTCATTAAGTAACCTCAATGTTTCCTTTGATTTTCAATATTGTTCTAGGCAAATTCCAGTCTCCACTATTAACACTATGAGCTGCAGCAGTAGTTCTTCTCCTGAATAGAACATAGCAATAGTCATTATGATATTTTCCGATTAGGCATATAGAAATACCCAGATTATATGTCAATATAGTCAAATTTAACATGAATATTCTCAAGGTTATAATGTTTTATATTCAATGTTACTAAAGTTGCTTTTTCGGAACAAAAGTTGGTAAGCAAAATCAACAGGTCCCATGGTCAATGGAGGCCAAGTCACAGTGGAAAATGCAAAGCTGTAAAACCACATTCTTGGGGACTGGAGAGATAGTACAGCAGGTAGGGAGCTTACTTTTCAGCCAGCCAACCTGGGTTCAGTCCCTGACACCCTATATAGGTCCCTGAGTCTACCCTAGGAGTGATCAATCCCTAAGCACAGAACCAGAGATAAGCCCTGGGCATTGCATGGTGTAACCACAAAACAAACAAATAACTACATTCTTACTCTCTTCAATACCTTAGACTTAGACTCAGCTTCTCTTACATCCAATCTATTCTCTTATATTTAATCTATCCTATCTAACAAGGAAATATATAAAGGATAACTTCAACTGCTGAAATGTCATCTGTGAAAACACAATATGTATGTACAGAAACTTGTCCTTTCCTTTCACATGACAGTAAGTACCAAAATAGACCAAAACTTTATGATAAAAGATAAAAAATACCACAACTTTATGATAAAGGATAACAAAATAGAATATGGGTGGTAATATAATCTGTTCCTATATATAGTTACACACCCTACTACCAGATAATCATTCAAATCAATATTTTACTAAGTGCTTACTATGCTTTAGCAAATTCAATTTGACATTCAGATAGAAGTAGCAATAATGTTCTGCTATAATTTATTATTTAATTTCCCACAAAACTCAAAATTTGACTTATGGACCAGTAGTATAAGCATCAATCAGGGGTTTGTTTGATTCGTTTATTTCATTTCAGCCTATAGAATTGAAATTCTTTTTTTCTGATCTCTTCCTTTTTTTTCATGAATCACTGTGAGACAGACAGTTACAAAGTTGTTTATTATTGGATTTCAGCCATTCAGTGTTCCAATACCCATCCTTCACCAGCATATATTTCCCATCACCAAATTCTAATTTTAATTTAGAAAACTTTCTGCATGATATTTTTACACAGTAAAATTTTAGATGCATGGTTTTTAAAACACAAGATATAGAAATTGCCCAAGAAATCAAAACTCCTATACCATAGAAAAGCATAAAACTTTTGTATTATTTCTGTATCCATATACTGATATGGTTGAATCAAATTATACCATTTCTTCCTCTTATAAAACACTTATATACTTTTACTGCATTGTCTTTTCCATTTTGAAAATGCATTACTGCATGATTTTCATTTATGGATGGCTCACTGACTAATATGCATATGTATGTAAAAGCATATATAAAATTACCTTTATTGTTTCTACAATTTAGTAGAAAGACCAATCTCCAAGATAACTCCATAGTCCCAAGGCAATGTTTTCTATAGATTCAAAGAAATTATACTCTTGCTGGTCTCCCTTATCCTGATAGAAAATTCTGTTTTGATCCTAATTCCTAGACCCATACTAAAAGAATAGAAACTCTCATTGAAGTATGAGAATAACCAGTAAAATAATAAATAAAAACTTCACTAAAACTTAAATGTTCTGGGTCCTATTTTAGTCTTTTGTTGTACATCTTGAACAATCAAAAGAAACTCCTTTCTTCTTGTGTAGGAAAGTAGGGAAGGAAAGCAGCTGGAAACTTGTATTTTTAAGATGATTCCACCCACAGGCTTTTGGGTATAGATGGAAGAAGATTCTCTGAAGTGAGAGACACACTCTCATCATCTTAAGAAACTAGGCAAGACACCTTCACTATCACACTTGCCTGGATAGAGGAGAGTATCCCGCTACCTGGCAGAAGTTACAACAGAGGAAAACATCCCTAAGACTTCAGAATCCACAGAAATGTAGATTTTCCTGGAAAGAATGGACCTCTGTTACACCAATGATGCTAAACAGAGCTTGTCAACAAGCTGCAGCTGAGCAAGCTCTCAAAGTTCATGTATTCTCAAAGCCTCACAGTCCCTTCTGCTCTGACTTTGGATTGTCATTAAAAAGGATTTCTGTAACTCACCCAGTTTCCAGGGTCATACATTTCAAATGGGAGAGAAACGCATTTTGTATGTCTTTCCTTGGAGCCAGGTCACAAACCAGCGATGTCAAATGAGCAATGTACAATTGGCTAAGTTATGCGAAAACACACACACACACACACACACACACACACACACACACACACACAAGGAAATGTCACTTCCTGTTACCTCATCCCAGTTCTGCCATTAGTAAACTGTGTAGACTTTTACAAGATATCTAATCCACTTACATATCAATGTTCTCATCCCTAAATAAAATAATTTGGTTAGATTAATTCTGAATACACCTTAATTAATTCTGAAGACACCTTAATTTAAAGTTTTTTTGATTCTTCTATACCTTTCTTAATTCATATCTTAAGCTACTGAGATCATGTTAGCGGTAAAAAATTATCCACCACATCCACTGATTATTTTCAAGCAGAAAAATAGACTAGAGATGATAATACTTTTAAAGTTATATTTTAGTTCTATCCCCTATCAAGGTGATTCCTGTGTACAGAGCCAGGAGTAAATCCTGAGCAAACTGATATGGCTGAAAAAAAAAACAGGAAAAAAAGGAATTTCAAATATGTAATAAAATAAAATCTCTTTGGGTTAACTTGAACTTTAATGTAGCACACTTATAATTCAACATCTCACATCTGTATAGTAAAATTTTAATAATGTCTGAACTGTTTGGGGATCTTCAGAAATCATATACACATTACATAAATAATTTTACTTGATTGAACCAATAAGAAACAGAATAACATCTAATAAGCTATGAATACTTTAATATACCAGTCTTTGGCTCAGTTACACATACAAGGAATAATTCACTCTGAACTCTTTCAAAGCAATTGGTTTAATTCCAAATCAATAAAAAGAAAGATACTCTCCCAAATGAAATATTAACACATTTCACCTAAAAAAGGCCACTGAAGTGAATCTATTACATTCATAATATTTTTTCTAGAACCTTAATACTTCTCCATAGTGTTCATTCAGTCCAATCCTCAACTACACTTTTCCTTGTATTGCATCTAAATAATCCCATATGCATATATATTGTATCTTTAAAGGACCTATGTCAAATATATTTAGAACTTTAATTTTTTAATTAATATAAATGGAAACTATATGCTCTCAGATAAACAACTGCCAGTGCTACATCATTTCATATCCTCAATTCTATATAGTGCATAATATCATACTGGCTATTAATTTTTACATTGTGAAGAATATTATTGTGATTCATCAATCCTCTTCTCTGCACGCTATAATACAAAGCAAGTACTATTCACTTTTGTTTTTCTAAGTCTAATTTTCATAGGAGACCTAGATTGCTATCTTGTGTCATTATTTCTTGGGTGCAATTAATTGTAAGCCTACAATTATTTGCTATGTGGTTAGTCTATATCAATCAGGAATTTTGTTGTCAATGTCAGAATATTAATTTACCAGAAATAATTGTCACTAAATAAATCTTATCTAATTTATGTATATTTTTACTTATTCATGAGGAATAACATTTAATTTCATTCCATTTTTACCATATTTTATGTGCCCTTCTGATTTTGGAATCAACTAAAGGGGCTAATTCACTGAACTCAGTTAAGTAGAAAAGCTATTTAATTCCTAACCATCATCACTAAGGAACAAATAATTCAGTGCTGATTGGTATTGCCAACCTGGATCCAGTAGGTGTAGGTATGCAGATGTAATAAGTACATCAATTGATAGTTTAGCCTTAAACTATAAATTAGGTATAAGACCATATCTCCATACAGATTGCGACAGTATAGTACTCAAGATTTTCATTTTTTCACTAATTTAAAACCCCAAGAAAATTTCTTGATTTATAATGTCTCAAATTAATACAGAAATGTGAAAGCTACACTATAGATGAAGTGTGTTATTACCTTGCAGATACAGCCATGTATTTCAAGCTTTTTCCAACTGTGGACTCTTTCTAACTTCCTGTGTCCCTTTGTCCTACTGTTTTATTTTCCTATTCTTGTACTGTTGCCCCCTTGGAATTTCTTGGGGAATGATAGTCTAATATCATGCTTATGTACAATGTCAATAAACGAATAAAAAACAAAGGTAGATTCCAAGGTTACATATCCAGAAACTAAAATTTCTACTTTGTAACTATTTCCTTTAGGCTGACTCATCCTGGAAAACCTATCACTTCATCTATCTTGGCCTCCTCTCACCTTTTCTAAGAAAAACTATTTCAACATTAATCTTGTGCAGTAAGAAAATGAAAATATTCTTACTTCCAGATCTAAAAATATAGCTCAAAAATGCCCTAATGCATAAGCACTCATTCTTTAAAAATAAAAAATAAGGAAAATAAATAAAAGGTTAAGCTAATCTCACACCTATAAGGGAAAACAAAAGAAATTCTAATATATATATACACTACATGCTTTTTCTTTATCTTCACACTCACAATTTACCCTAGCAGTCCTCAATATTCTTCTCCAAGATTTCTGCCCTTGAAATATTCAGTTTTCCTGATTTACAATTAGCTAATGTAAGAATCTAATCACTGAAAATGTGTTAATGAGAATGCAAAAGAAGACCGTGACTACTGCCTGCCAATTCAAATATCCCTCAATGGTAAAATATGGGTCTTGGAAACAAAACTGTACTAAAAATTAGACCTGAGCGGTGTCTCACAGTATGAATTTCAAGCACTGTCACCTATCTGAGAACTTACTGTAATAGCACTAACTGACTATAATTACTTTGTTTTATATGCTGATACCTAAGTCACCACCAAATTAAACAATTAAAGTTTAAATGGAGAGTGTGCCATTTTTCTTTTAAAGTTTGTATAGAGATACTTCATATGCCCCAGAATACTGTTGAAAACAAATTTAACTACTAGAAATATAAGATAATGGGAAGATTCAATGCCGATGTAATATCTGTGATTAAGCAAAGCCTAGAACACAATTCTTTTCTCAAGTCATTATTTCTACAACATATTGTATCACCTTTGTGGAGTACAACTATAGGAAGTTCTACTCTGAAAGCCCTATCCAACAGAACCAAAGTTTGTGATTTAGGTAATGACAAGAAAGTCTCACACCCTTTGCAACACCAGCAGGAAAGACTTAAGTAATAGACTCAGTGCCTGGCCATGCAAGTCAGCCACTTACTCATTTTCAAGACACTATTCATCATTGAATACATTCCCGAATTTCATGCACCTAATTTAACAAGCTCTTCTGATGGGAATAAACATTTGATCAGAGTAAAAGTTTGGTGATCCTGACACCTAGTGGCTGTGAAGAAATAAGAACATTAACTTGAGAAAAGTAACCGGTTTTATGAGTTATCTCCTAAATACAGAGAATTTGTTATCATTAACAATATAAAACACTAGTTCTAAAAAGTAGCATAAGGAAACTCTATTTTTTTTAAATTTTTTATTGAGCCACTATGTGGAAAGTTACAAAGTTTTCAGTTTTAAATCTCAGTTATACAATGCTCGAATACCCATCCCTTCACCAGTGCTCATATTCCACCACCAAGAATCCCAGTATAGCTCCACCCCGCCCCCTCCCACCCCAAACCCCCCCACGCCCCTAGCTCCCCCACTCTAAGCCCCCCCCCGCCTGTGTAACTAATAAATTTCACTTTACTTTCACTTTGATTGCATACAATATTTCAACAAAACTCACTATTATTGTTTGGAGAGTCTCTCCCCTAAAGTCAGACCTGCTGAAAAGGAAGCATTAGATAATTTGTTTTCCATTGCTGAGGATGAAGAGGTATGAGGTCGAGTAGGAAACTCTATTTTTTACTTTTGCCACTCTGGAGAAACACATGTTCTCTCTCTTGTACACCCCCCCCTCTCTCTCTCATATCTCTCTAAAACTTAAAACTAAATTAAAATTCAATTAAAATTCAATTAAAAGCTATTTGATTCACTAAAGCATTAACCAAAAACTAGTCTTATTTTGACATCTACCACAAAGGTCAAAAAGAAACTTTCACTAGCAAAGTATATAGTTCTTAAATCTTACATGATTATTAATTACTAATTTTCAGAATTTGATAAAAAACTAGAGATGGTTGCATATTCTATAAACTCATTACTATTCATTGCTTTATTAAGTAAACTCATATTTTTCCCATCTTAATATGGCTTTCTTCTCAAGTATCTCTGTGTCAAATATAAAAGCTTTCTAAACAAGACATTATCATACAAGTTTCTTTTATGCCACTGAGAAAAACTTAGTAAATGGATAATTGCCCTTCAGAACCCAACTGAAGTTTTCTACACAGGCACATTTCTAAAAGCCCAAAAGTTCATATCTAAAAATAAGGATCACACTGAATCATACCAGAAGCTATGTGAACAGCACAACATCATATCAAGGATTTTTTTTCTCCTCTAAACATTAGATAAGTCTCCTAGACCCATCTGACTTCTGATAAGGCCAGGGAAGCCTGAAGTAATTCGCATCTCCTCCACAGAAGAGAATTCTCTTACCTGTTGACGTTTGAAGGCTAAATAATCCAGATTTTCCAATTCTTTTCCAAGTTTTTGGTAGGTTTTCTGGAGGTCAGATTTGTTGGAGACATTTTTAAGAGATTCAAATGTCTTTTGAAACTGAAATTGAAAACAAAGTTAATCTTTAGGATAGCAACGTATTTTTCTCAAATTTCTTACTACTTAGTATAGAGAAATGGTTACTACTGAGCCTCAGTTTCTCCCACTTATAATTCAATGATAAAAATACAAAATAACTTCCTTCCAATGAAATAATTAGGGATGATTATAAAGTATTAGAAATAGTGCCCCTAAGTACAGTCAATATTTTTTGCCTGAATAAGAAGCTGTTCCAACAAAAGAGCATACCTCATTTTTTAAGAAATCTGTTTTAAAACACACTTTTACTTTCAAAGAAAAGGCACAGTGAATGCATAATTTTAAATCATAATGGAGATGTATTAAATAAGTTATCACATTACAATCATGAAAACAAACTATGGCAATAGTTGCTCGTCTATCTAGAAAAATCTTTGTAGACCCAGGAAATTTCAACCATGAAGATCTCTCAGGTCTTAAATCCTGAGAAGAGAAGAAAATTAATATTTTGATGATAAAATCACACGTGGAATGTTCAGCAAATATTTATCTATTTGTGATTTACAATATATAGATGTTATATGATAATTGATTTTACAGAATTAGAATGCTTCCATTCATTTTTAATTCAGATGTTAACTAAATACAAAGGAGAAAAGAAATGCAGTGAATCAAATAATACTGTTCAATTATAATAATTAATGAGTCAGAAGCAGCCTATAAGAAAGTGAATTGTTGCTTATTTTATTAAATTAAAACATATTTTGAATTACTAATAATTGAAAATGTCAGCCTATGTCATTCACAAGACAAATGACATCTATATTTGCCCTTTTTGTCATTTATCTTCCTTTTTTCTCACTATGTACATTTAGTTCGATTTTTACAGATATGCCAAAAACAGTAACAACAGGTCTCACAATGGAGACATTACTGGTGCCCACTCAAGCAAACCGATGAGCAACGGGATGACAGTGATACAGTGATTAACTTTACGATTTGAACTCTCCTAAAACCATGATGCTATGAGACAGGTTAATAAGATTTTATAGAATATAATTAAGTTTCTAAGGAAGTCATTTGACCTTACTATTTCAAATTCTATGGAAAAGAGTCATATTATAATGGTTTTCTATTGAATTTAATCTTTATGATCTTCATCTCAATCCAGGGAGAAAAAAATAAAATGGAAAAATAATAGTGCTAAGCTACCACAACAGGACTAGAAACTAAATTCAACAAATAATCTTTCAGAACCTACCATACAAAACGCTATGAATATAAAAAACATTTCCTGCCCTAAAAAAACCTTTAAAAGTACATGGGAAACTAAAAAGAAAACTCAGGAATGGAAACGACACTGACATTTATTAAGTGCCTGCTCAGTGCCGGTATTTCGTGTGTTCCAATTTAACTCTCAAAAGAACCACAGGAGTTTCTGTTTCTCCTGCAACCCCACTAGTAAACTAAAACTAAAAAATCTGAACTGGTTTTTAATACAATGTTCATGCATTTTTCCCCCCATTAATTCTAACATAAGGCAAAGTTGCAATACAATAGAACATTAAAACAGTGATGATACAGAAAGCAAAAAACTCATAGATACTGAGACCAGATCACAGAGAAAATATGAAAGAACTCAAGTTGTGCCAAATCCAAATGACAAAATGTTTCCAGAAGCTTAAGTGGGAACTGATTTTCCCCAAAGTTTAAATTTAGTCAAAATCCAGTATTTGTCCCTTTTTTAACATAACAAATTTCTTTTAACATAACTGTAATAAGTTTTATATTATTTAGCATGTTATATAATTATTTCCCAGCCCCTTCTCATTATGTTGGAATAAAAATAACACCATATCTAACAGTTGAAGCATTTTAAATAAATTTATCTATAAATTAATATTCTATTCTACCAACCAAGTTCCAAAGTAATAGTTATTCCCAGAACTTTCTCTCTCAAAAGATATTAGCTATACTTTTTAAATATTTCTTCTTCAGACTTACATTTGTGAAATTCACAAAACTCCAAATAGAAACTTTAGGATAAACATATTTGTAATGCTTCAAAATAATAAATATGAAAACCAATACTTCCAAATAATATGTTCGTAGCCAAAGAATAAGGTAGAGAATCCAGTAATGATACATCACCACAAGATGTTCTTATTAAAGGTCAGAGTTTGCATAATGTGTAGATTTTTAGCTTCAACTTTCATTAGTAGGACTGACGTCACCCATACATTGATAAGAAATAGTTCAAAGGACTCAGACTACAGTGACTCATTCATTCCTTTGAGTAGATGTTTTTTTACTAACAACAATTGTCAAGGATGAGCCACAGAAAATCCGTAGTGTAACTCTGGTTTAGATTCCTAGTAAGCACATTCCACCTTCATCTTCCAACGTATATACTTAAATAGTTAAGAGGTAAAAGCAGTGTTTGACCCTGAAGATAAAACTAAATTCACTGTCACTGTCATCCCATTGCTCATCAATTTGCTCGAGCAGGCACCAGTAATGTCTCCATTGTGAGACTTGTTACTGGTTTTGGCACATCAAATACTCCACAGGTAGCTTTGCCAAGCTCTGCCATGTGGGCAAGATACTCTCGGTAGCTTGCCGGGCTCTCTGAGAGTGAAGTAGGAATCGAACCTGTGTCGGCCGCGTGCAAGGCAAATGCCCTAAAATAAGACAGTGGTTGAGGTAAGGTTTAGATTGTACTTAGAGATGCTGATTTCATTTGGAGATTTTTGTTGCTGTTGTTGTTCTAGCAGGCCTCTACAAGAGCATTGAAACAAACTTGTTAAGATTTTCTACATTAGTTCAGTGGATTGTTTTTGTTTTGTTTTGTTTTGTTTGGGAGCCACACAATTCTGGGCTTAGTTCTGGCTCTGCACTGGGGGGACCATATTAGGGTTCTGGGGTTTGAATCCAGGTATCACTCCAGCCTCTACTTCATTGGGTTGTAAATTTATTACATTGGTGATTTGTCAAAATAAATTATCTCTAATTGAAGGTTAAGTCAGAAAAGGAAACACTTCAAAACTCAAAAGATTTTAATATTCTTTGATTTTTACCAACTCAAAGTTTTAAGCAGCAATAGCCAATATAAATAGCCAACTGTTTCAAAATAATTGTTAAATGAATATGCTGCTATTATTATTAATTCAGCATAAATAAAATCAAGCTTTCAAAAGACAAATGAATAAATATAAACCCCAAATAAGCCAGAACTATGAAAATTAAATATTTAGATGGTCTTTGAACTTAGAAACCCAAATTCTATCCTATTTGACTACTTTATCAAATAACATAAGGTAGATAAGAATGAGAAGACACAAACAATATCTCTAAGGCAAACATTCACCATAACTGTAAGCATTATAAATGCTCCCCCAGAGTTGTCTTCTCATTAAATTCCTTCTGTTCAGAAATAATAACTATAATAGTAATCCACCAAATGAAACATCAGCGATGACGATTGCTCATCTCTGGTTAAAATAACTGAAAATCTGTTTCACAGGAAAGAGAAGCATGAATAAATCAACATGGAAAATATCTAATTAGACTCAGCATTCTCACTACCCAAATTCATTTTTCTCCTTTTCTTGACAACATATTTTTAAATAAATCTAAGCCAATGTTCTATACAAACTACACATTCAATGTGTTCATTTAAATTATGCAAATTTTTGGAGTGATTTGAGAAAGAGGACAAGAAGAAACTGGCTACAGCAGCCAGAAAACGTGCAGCCAGGGCTCTGGCCAATAAATTCCCTGGCCCTCACTACTGATGCCCCAGCTTTCTCTGTAGTCAGAGTAATAGAATCAAATAGCTGCACAGTTTCAGCAGTTTACTAAATCTCATAATGAAAAATATATCAAGTCTTACTGTTTCAAAAGAACAGCCAGCTCAACAGTTGACATTTTTACGTATTTAACATTTCATGCATTTGTACAAGGTGCAGGATGTTGCCTGTAACATGAAAAGGAATTTCATGCTTACAGCATTATATGCACAAAAGAGTATCCAATAAGTGCCTGATTGTATGCCCTGAAACACCAAGTGTGAATTTAATGTCCTTAAAATGTCAGTTTGAAACAATGCCAAAAGATTTTGGAGACCAAAGCTGAAGAAAGGAACAGTTCAAAAGAATAATATATTAATGTTCTATAAATATTAATGTTTGGAGTAAAAAGAAATTGTTTTAAGCATAAGAAATGGCTCATTCACCTTACTTAAATGTGGCAAACAGAGCATCCAAAGTGAAGCATAACCTATAAAACAATTATTTCATTTTTCTAAACTTCAAACATTGACTCACATACTTAATTTCCAAAAGAACTTACTCACACTGCTCATTAAAAGGAAGCTGAAAATCGAAATAGAAACACATATATGGCTCCAAAAATAAAAGATTACATAAATTAAGAACGTATTGAACTTGATATCTGAATTAGAAATCATCCTCGGAGGAAGAGAGTGATAGTACAAGAATTCAAGTACTTGTTTGCATGAGGCCACCCCAAGTGTGTTCCCAGGCACCACACATGGTCCCATGAGCACTACCTGGAGTGATCCCTGAGCACAAAGCCAGGAGTAAACCCTAAGAACCTTTGGGTGTGGCCCAACCCAGAAAGGAAAAAGAAGAGGAAATGAAAGGGAAATGAAAAGGAGGGGAGGGGATGGGAGGGAGAGGGGAGGGGAGGGAGAAGGGGAGGACATGGAGAAAAGGAAGGGAAGGGAAGGAAAGGGAGAAGGGGAGGAAATGGGGGAAGGGAAGGGAAGGGAAGGGAAGGGAAGGGAAGGGAAGGGAAGGGAAGGGAAGGGAAGGGAAGGGAAGGGAAGGGAAGAGAAGGGAAGGAAGTGGCCCTATGTAGTTTGTAATTAAAGCACACTGATAACTGAAGTCTGGGAACATGTCCTTGCTATCACTGTATCACTGTCATCCCATTGCTCATCGATTTGCTTGCGCGGGCACCAGTAACGTCTCCATTGTGAGACTTGTTGTTACTGTTTTTGGCGTATCGAGTACACCATGAGTAGCTTGTTAGGCTCTGCTGTGCATGCGGGATACTCTTGGTAGCTTGCCGGGCTCTCTGAGAGGGACGCAGGAATCAAACCCAGGTTGGCCACATGCAAGGCAAACGCCATACCTGCTGTGCTACCATTCAATAATTTCATATCTTTAAAAAGTCACTAGCACATCAATTCATTTTGTTTACTGTAAAATGGAAGAACACTCCCTTGCATACCTAAATCATAAGGCTACTATAAAAATAAGTGACAAGAAAATAAAATATTCATTCAACAAATATTTATCATGGACTTACAATATTCAATAAATGAGAAACAAAAGAGAAAGTTTTTTGTTTGTTTGTTTGTTCGTTTTCTTTTTGGGTCACACCCAGCGATGTACAGAGGTTACTCCTGGCTCTTCACTCAGGAATTACTCCTGGCAGTGCTCAGGGGACCATATGGGATGCTGGGATTTGATCGGCCGCATGCAAGGCAAACACCCTACTCGCTGTGCTATCACTCCAGCCCCCAAAAGTGAAAGTTTTGACTACTAGAACTTACAATCTAACTTTACCAATTACTGCTTTCTAAACTTAAAAGTTCCAGAAAATTTTGAGAAATTGTTGTCATCTTCAATAGGGGATGAGGACCAACAAAAGGCACATTCAATATTTTTATATTGAGCATCATCTCTATACAAGTCAAACCTTGTGAAAAAATATTCATTCAGTTAAATGTCCTTGAATATTGATACAAAATTTAATCAATTTTCAAATTTTTATTTTATTGTGATAAGAACAATGACACCTGCGGGGGGTGGAAAGAGTACAGTGGGTAGAGTGCTTGCCTTAGATACAGCAAACCCAGTTTTGAGCCCCTGCAATTCATATGGTTCCCAAGCCTGTAGAAGTGACTCCTGAGCACAGTCAGGAATAAGCCCTAAGCACTATTTCACCCAAAAGTAGAGTCTGAAAATTTCCAAATTAATATATCATAGAAGAGTGCTAAGTTTAAAAAATTGGAGGGGGAACGCTGAGTTAAGCAAAGTTAAACAAGTTTCTTTATTTCAGCATAACTCACCAACTTTAATGTGTTAATGTAAGTGGAAAGCATTCAAAGGGCATTTTTATTGCCAGCAGTGACCAAAACAAAAGATGTTTTCATTTTGCAATTTAAAAGACACCATCTAAAAATAAAAATAAAAATAAATAAAAGACACCATCTTTGAATATTTGGGGGGAAATTTTGCATGAAATAATTCAAATTTTGATGTCAAAAAATGTGATTTGGGGGCTGGAGTGATAGCACAACGGGTAGAGCGTTTGCCTTGCACACGGCCGACCTGGGTTCGATCCCCAGCATTCCATATGATCCCCTGACCACCGCCAGGAGTAATTCCTGAGTGCAGAGCCAGGAGTAACCCCTGTGCATCGCCAGATGTGACCCAAAAAGCAAAAAAAAAAAAAAAAAGTGATTTGTCTTGATTCTGTGCAAAACCTCAAATTAATTAATACAATTAAAAACTTTGCTTAATTTACCACAAAAGATCTCTTTCTCATAGATGAGGTATCATTTTATATATATATATATACATATATATATGTAAATGGCCTAGTCCAAGTTCAAGCTCTGACAAAATATCAATAAATGCAAGATAGGGTGATAGGAGTTATCAATGACTCCTCTTGCTGATATATTCAAATTCCTTTATCAAATTGTATTTGACCCATAAACTTGTTTAAACACTTCTGTTCTAGCCATTGGTGTACTAATTTCTAATAATCATTTTTTCCCTATTGTACTGAGCAAGTTTCTTAAATTCATTATGCTTCTGTTTTTCATGATGGCCACTTAATACCTGTGTTGCAAACCACAACACCCAAAAGGAGAGAGAGAGTAAAAGGGAATATGCCAGCCACAGAGGAGGGTGAGGGGGACAGCGTGGAAGGAGGGATACTGGGAACATTAGTGGTGGAGAGTGGGCACTGGTAGAGGGATAGGTACTTGATCATTGTATGACTGAAACGTAAGCACAAAAGTTTGTAAGTCTGTAACTGTACTTTATGGTGATTCATTAAAAAAATTATTATGTTTCTGTTTTTTCACTTGTAAAATAGGAAACATAATCACAGGGCAATCATGAGAAGTTCTGAATTAAAGTAGTTAATCTATCACAATATTTAGGACATTATAAAACAGTAAATGTTAACTATAACTTTGATAGCTACAAAAGTTGGTACCCTGTGGGGGGGGAATGTCATTCTGCTGTGTTTTCATTGAGTTAACTTCTTCCTTCATTTGAACAAATGATGTTTGTAAATACCTATTATCATGCCTAGCATTTAGCAGCACTCAATTAAGATGATAGTGAAGATAGTTGTGGTCTTCTACTAGAGATATAATCATATTTTATTTGATTATGAGTGAGGCAGTTTCACCTAACACAAAACTTTTATTCTGCCTTATCTCAAATCTGGGGTCTAAACATTAGAAATGTTGAGTCATTTAAACTAGGAATTACCTGGCACTTAATCTTACATACCCATTTCTTCACTACAATGTTTGTATTCACATATTTAAAAAGTGAATCTCAGAGTAATCAAACCCTGATGTCATTTCCCCTGCGCCTGCGCCTCAGGCGTCTCCTCAGAGGACACTGAGCCACCTCACCTCCCTGAGCACCATCCCATCCGCCCCTGAGCCACCATCCAGCACAGCTCCAGGTCCTTTCCCTCTCCCAGATTTCTGCCCCTGGAACAGGGCACCCCACCCACATCGCAGTAGGGGTCGTGGCCTCCACAGAAGTGGGCGTGGCCTCTTTGGGGGCAGCTGCAGTTATATTCCCCTTTCCTGGCACTCGGAAATCACATCTTCATTTCCATCACTAATTCTATGGAGATATCCTGGCCATCTCAACACATTAGGACAGTAGTCCAGTAGCATATTCCAAGTGCACCATAATACTGGCGTCACGAGAAGATCTGCAAGTCCAATATCAAAAAAACACATATTCCAAAGCTTCACTAGAGACCTCACCTAAGCCTCTGAGGAGCACCTGAGAGGAAGAGGGCAATACTGATAGGGAACTGGAAGGTTCCACCACCACACTACTACAAAAACATGAAGAAACAATGAAAATCCACACCACAAGGAGAAGATGATGAAAAGGGTCAGGCTCCTCAACAACCATTACCCACAAATATGATCTCTCCGATAAAGAATTCAGAGATGAAATATTGAAGATGTTCAATGAACTCAAAGAAATGGTTCAACAGACATCCGGGAGATTAAAGGAGGACATGAAAGAAACAATGGAGCAGACAGCCGAGAAAATACAAGCAGAAATAAAAAAGCTACAAAATGAAGTGTCATGAATTAAGGATTCTGTAGATGAAACTAAAAACTCAGTAGTAGAATGGCCACAGCCGAAGACAGAATCAGTGGGCTTGAAGATGAGCTACAGCTTACAGGCAACAACAAGCAATGGGAAAAGACCTCAAAATAGCTCTTAGGTGAATCAGAGACCTAGGGGATGATTTCAAAAGGAACAGCATTAGAAAATCAGAGTACCAAAAGTACAGGGAGACAACCCCAATGAAAAAGCCAGAGTGAAAAATATCATTGCTGAAAAGTTCCCAGAGCTGGAGAAGGCAGACATCCAGATCCAAGAAGCCCGAAGCTAAGAGACCCCAGTATAAATATTCCAAGACATATGATAGTCAGAATGATGGATGCTAGAGATAGACAAATAATACTGCAAACAGCAATGTCTAAGAAGGAAATCACATACAAAGGAGCACCCCTTAGATTTACAGCAGATCTATCAGAGGAAACCCTCCAAGCCCAAAAACAATGGGGGGATATAGTGAAAAAACTCAATGACGTGAATGCCTCACCAAGAATACTTGATTCTGCTAAACTCTCACTCAATGTTGAAGGAACAATACATTATTTCACGGATAAACAACAGCTCAGGAACTTCATAGACTCAAAACCAAATTTAAAAGAAGGACAAAAAGAGCTACTGTAAGACAAGAAAAAACCCTACAAGCAAAACAAACCCCTACAGAAAGATGGCAAAAACCCATGACAATAATTTCCCTAAATGTCAATGACCTAAATGCACTAATTAAAAGACACAGAGTGGCAAAATGGATTTGAAAACTAAACCCAACATTCTACTGCCTACAAGAAACACATTTGAACAGTCAGAGCAAACAGACTCAAAGTCAAAGGATGGAAAACAATCCTGCAAGCAAACAGCCCCCTCAAAAAAGCTGGGTGGCGATACTAATATAAAAAACATAGATTTTAGGTTGAAAAATATTGGAAGGGACAGCAAAGGCCAATTTTTACTAGTCAAGGGATATGTACAGCAGTAAGAAATCACATTCCTAAACGTGTATGTACCTAACGAGGGACCAGCTAAATACTTAAAACAACTGCTAACAAATTTTAACAAGGACATTGCTAATAACACAACACTAGTTGGAGACTTCAACACTGCCCTATCACCTCTAGATAGATCTACAAGATTAAAACTCAGCAAAGGAACACTGGCTTTGAAGGAAGAGACAGAAGAGAGAGGGCTAATAGATCTATACAGGGCTTTGCATCCCAAAAAGAAAGAATACACATCTTTTTTCCAGTGCACACGGAGCAGTTTCCAAAATAGACCATGTGCTGGGTCACAAAACATACCTCAATAGAATCAGGAAGATAGAAATTGTACCAACTACCTTTGCATCCCACAATGCACTGTGTGTCAACCACGCACAGACTGCTGGTGGGAACGCCAAATGACTCAGCCCTTTTGGAAAATAGTATGAATGCTTCTCAAAAAATTAGAAATTGAACTCCCATTTGACCCAGCAATACCACTTCTAGGAATATATCCCAGAGATGCAAAAAGTATAGTAGAAATGAGGCCTGCACTTACATGTTCATTGCCCCACTGTTTACAATAGACAGAATGTGGAAAAGAACCAAGTACCCGAGAACAGATGACTAGTTAAAGAAACTTTGGAACATCTACACAATGGAATACTATGCAGCTGTTAGAAAAGATGAAGTCATGAAATTTACATATAGGTGGATCAACATGAAAAGTATCATGTTAAGTGAAATGAGTCAGAAATAGAGGGACAGACATAGAAAGGTTGTACTCATTTGTGGAATATAAAGTAACAGAATGGGAGACTAACACCCAAGAACAGCAGAGATAAGTACCAGGAGGATTACTCTACAGCTTAGAAGCCAGCCTTGCATGCTGGATGAAAAAGAAGCTCAGATAGAGAAGGGACCACCAAGTAAAGTGTGCTTGGAAGGCCTGCTAGGGATGGGAGAGGTGGGCTGAAAGTAGACTATAGACTGAACATGATGGCCACTTAATACCTCTACTGCAAACCACAACACCCAAAAGAAGAGAGAGAACAAAAGGAAATGCCCTGCCACAGAGGGGGGATGGGGTGGTGGGGTGAGGTTGGGGGGGTAATGGGGCAGGGGTGGGGGGAGGGATGCAGGGACCATTGGGGGTGGAAAATGGGCACTAGTGGAGGAATGGGCACTTGATCATTGTATGACTGAAACGCAAGCACAAAAGTTTTTAAGTCTATAACAGTACCCCCACGGTGACTCACTAATAAAAAAAAATTTTTTAAGTGAATCTCAGAAATATTCAGGAACTTGTCTGAGGTATTCAGTAAATAAATAACCAGAAAATAATCAAGTGTTGTTGAACTACCTCACCTACAAATCCACTAGTACACAGTTGCTGCTGATGAAAATTAATTACCTTCATAAAATGTTATAAACAACATAAAGCACTAAATATTTTTTCTGCAGTATCAAAGGTATCAAAGTGAAAATAAACGTGAAATCTGAAAGGAACCATCACTTTATTTCAGGGTAAAAATAGGCATCATGAGTAAGATAAGACATAAATTAAGCCTTAGTAGTTTCTGAGTTTAGTTCCTGTCAGCCCCTAGTCCATGTCCTAGCATCACGGAGATAGCCCTGGTGAAGCTCAAGCACTGCTCACTTGAGCATTGCTGCATCACCGGGCTGACTACTGGACTGTCCAGCTGAGCATTATCGAGAGGGATACATGGGCCTGAGCACCACGGCAGTAGTCTCTATAAAAAGAATTCTGTTCCACACCATAATGATCAAAAGGAGAGAAGGAGAGAGAGAGAGAGAGAGAGAGAGAGAGAGAGAGAGAGAGAGAGAGAGAGAGAGAGGGAGGAAAAGTGTTTGCCATAAATGCAGACTGGGATGGGGGTTAGAAGGAGGAAAATTGGGGGCATTCGTGGTGAAAAATGTACACTGGTGAAGGGACAGGTGTTGGAATATAGCATGATTAAAACCCAATCTTGACAACTTTGTAACTGTTTATCTCGCAGTGATTTAATTTTTAAAAGATTTTTTTAAGAATTATGTTCAACTAAAACTTGCTAGAAACATTTTACTAGCAAAATTAAGTAAGCAAGATATTGTACTTTTTTGTTTTCTTACAGCTTAACTATATTCTTAGCTAATATGAATTCCATCTATATTTTTTCATAATGAAACACTTAAATTACTTGTAAGCATGTGCTATTTATCTTGAAACAAAAGGAATTACAGACAGTTTTCAGATATAAAGTAGGATAAAGTTCTAGTGTCAAGCTTTGAAGTTCACTTCCTCAAATTATTTTTATATCCATATTATTTATAAAAGTATATTAATATATATTTATTAGAGAATAATATAGAGAATAAATATTTAAATAGTAGAAAACCTAGAAATTTCTCCTAAACCTTTCTTATTCTTAAGTCATTTTCTGATTTTCAATTCCCCAGTCTTTTATTGTTTTATTGGACTAATATTGCAGTATAACATTATACAGTTCAGTTGTGTATCATTAGCAATCAACATAGGTATGTATCATCACTAAAAATCGAATTTTATTTTCCATCACTCAATTGTTCCTTTGTCCTTATCTACACACCACCCCATTCCCCGTTACCTTCTGGCAACCACTAATTAGTTTTATATTTACAAAGGTGTCTTTTGCTAAATTTAGTTTATCTGTTCATTTTCTCTCTACAATATATATGCTTATTTATTTATTTATTTAGTGAATCACCATGAGGTACAGTTACATACTTATAAACTTTCGTGCTTGCTTTTCAGTCATACAATGATCGAGTACCCATCCCTCCACCAGTGCCTATTTTCCACCACCAATGTTCCCAGTATCCTTCCCACCACCCCCAACCCATCCCCCTATCCTCACCCCACCTCTGTCACAGGGCATTCCCTTTTGTTCTCTCTTTCCTTTGAGTATTGTAGTCGCAATAGAGGCATTGAGTGGCCATCATGTTTAGTCTATAGTCTACTTTTGGCACGCATCTTTCGACCCAAATGGGTCCTCCAAACACCCTTTACTTGGTGTTCCCTTCTCTATCTGAGCTGCCTTTTCCCCCAGCATTTGAGGTCGGCTTCCAAGTCATGGAGTAAACCTCCTGGTCTTTATTTCTAGTATTCTCGGGTGTTAGCCTCCCATTCTGATACTACAATACATATGCTTTAAGCATAACTTCTGGCTTCATTCTTTTCACTAAGATTCTGATCAGTGAAATTAAGAAAAGAATGAGGCCCGGGTGCACTAGGATTGATGCCAAGTTCAGAGAATGGAATTAAAAGTGAGAATCATTTCAAGGTAAACTAAGCCATCTTTTACTTACAGCTGAAACATGCTTCAAGAGATACATCACATCGATCATGTCTGCAAGGATTAGGAGTCTGGTAACTGCAGCCAATAAGGCCCGGGCAACTTGAACCACAGCTTCTCTTTTGGGGAGATAACAGGGGTCATCTGCAAATCTCTCAGCTGACACTTTCAGAGCTTCACCTGAAAAAAATATTCCCCGATAAGTTGTACTTTCCAAGTTTCATCTATGCCTATTCAAGCATTTATCATGCAATTTAATTTTAAATACATTCATGAGTAAGCATAATGGTTTAAAAATAAAAATAAAATCCTGTCAGTTGACATTAGAACATTGTCTCCTAATAAACAATGCTGTTTCAAATTGACATTCATTTTTGACAAGTGCTTGGGAGTTTAAGAAGCATGATACCATTCTCCTGCAAGAAAATTGTGCTCAATTGAGTAGTACCACCTCATAAAATTGCTGTCAACTTCAGCATTTATTGAATCTCATTTTCTGTAAAAGGTCCCATTGCTAAGATTTCAATCAGACAAAATCTTGTGTATAAAAATAAATCTTCAATAAACTACTTTCCAACTAGTCTTTAAGATAAGAAAAAAGGGCCAAAAAGATAGTACAGTGGGTAAGACACTGACCACCACCACCCTACCCTAGAGTAATTCTGACAAGAATTATTAATATGTAAATTTGTCCTAAACTGTCAATATAATGAGTATATCTAAATCTTAAGATGAAATAGCAGTGTTTCACAGTAAATTATTGTTAGTGAAATATATCCATTATTTCATATATATATATGAAGAGATTTTATGTCACAAGAAAGATCATAAATATTTTTAGGTTAAAATAAAACAAACTGAAGATGCATAGTAGCCATAGAAATATTACAGCAAGGAGGGTGCTTGCCTTGCATGCAGCCAGCCTGGGTTTGATCCCAGCATCCCATATGTTCTTAAGCACCTCCACCTAGGTGAACAGCTAGGAATCATCCCTGAGCATTGCAGGGTGCCGACCAAAAACAACAACAATAAAAATGATACACATCCTTTTAAAAATGCCATCATACTACTAAAATTTTCTACAATTCATTCATTTATTAATCTATTTTATTTTCATCTTGTGTTAGAGATAACCAAGAGGTAATATAGTACAGCAATTACCATTTGGATTATTATGTGAAGCCATTCTGCTTCAGTGTTCTTGTGCTATTTATGACAAATAACGTGACCTATTTATGCCCTCTCCCTTTGTAAAAAAGAGCTAAAAAATACCTACAATTATATGATAATTAAATAAGAGCAGTGCTTGAAAAATTAATGGATTCATTGTGATTCTTTCCAGTCAAGTATAATTTTCTAATCTTCAAAGAATTTAACTAGAAAATACCTGATTGAATAAGGGACTAAGGTATATACAAAGATTTATATAGGTAGAGTTTAAGAAACATGGAAATTCTGAATATACAAAAATATTATATATTATTAATTATAGTAAAGATTTTAAAAAACATTGTTTAGCATACAGTGCTTGTAAAATCTCAAAATGAGATGTTTAGCCAAATATATAAACATAGGAAGCACTCAATAAAAATTAGCTATTAGTCTCTCTGGAAATTTCTAGAAGAAATGGCAAACTTTTAAGAACATTAAATGGTGTTGTTGTTGTTTTAAATTTATAATAGTAATGTTTCAAGCATGCAATATTACTACACTGCACGCACCACTGGAAGTGTCATATCCCTCCACTGTCCTTCCTCTGATGTTCCTAAATTCCCTCTCACCTCCAGTTGTACAGATCAGCTCTTTGCATCTATGTTTTATTTCTATTTGCTTCTCTGCAAGTTACAATTTCTGCTAAGTGCCTGAAAAATTTAAGTGACCTTTGAAATTTAAAGAACAGATGAATATAATTCTAAACTGGGAAGTTATGATAGCCTTTGTAGAATACTGCCTTTTATTTACTTCATTACTAAACAAAAATACCTATCAAAGTTATATGTTTATCACTCCAAAAATGTTGGGATATTGTAAAGTTTTTATCACAAAAAAATTACTTAAATTTTAAACAATTATAGCCCTGTTGCCATTAAAGTAATATGAAGAGACAGTCAAAAAACCCTACTGGAAGAAAATAAGCCAATCATGAGATACATTATTAAAGATGCAATGAGTAACTTCCTTTCACTGGACTCACTGCACTCCCTCTCTCTCCTCCATAATACTCCCAATCTTTTCAGCATGTTTCATACTATTGGTCAAAACTCAAAGCAGCAATTTATTAGGGTGGGAGATACAGTAGACACAATACAAGGGTAAAGACACTTGCCTTGCATGCTGCCAACCCAGTTAGATCCCCAGCACTGCATAAGGTTTCTGAGCATCACCAGAAGTGATCCTTGAGCATAGAGTTAGGAATAAGCCCTAAGCACTGCTGAGTGCTATCCAAAAACAAAACAAAACAAATCATCACTTTCTTTTCTTAATTATTTACATTTATTTATTTTTAATTAGTGAGTCACAGTGAGGGTACAGTTACAGATTCACACATTTTCGTGCTTGTTTTTCCCTCATGCAATGTTTGAGAGCCCATCCCTCCACCAGTGTCCATTCTCCACCACCAATGAACCCGGCATCCCTCCCACCCCCCCAATCCCACCCCCCCACCTCACCCCACCTCTGTGGAGGGGCATTCCAATTTGGTATCTCTCTCTCCTTTCGGGTGTTGTGGTTTGCAATAGGGGTATTGAGTGGTCATCCTGTTCAGTCTCTAGTCTACTTTCAGCACGCATCTCCCTTCCCGCGCAGGATCTCCAATCACATATTACTTGGTGTTCCCTTCTCTATCCGGGATGACTTTCCCCCAGCATGTGAGGCCAGCTTCCAAGCTATGGAGCCAACCTCCTGGTATTATATGCTACTATTCTTGGGTATTAGTCTCCTACTCTGTTGTTTTATATTTCACAGATGAGTGCAATCATTCTAGTGCATCTTTCAAATCATCACTTTCTTTGAGAAGCCATAGACTCATTACTAATGTAGGTTTAAAATTGGATTCTATGCTTCTTATAAAAATTTTATTAAATTCATGATTTATTAAAATTTAACAAAATTTCTTTTTTCTGAATTGTAAAACTAAGTTAGAGTACGAGCTACACTTGTCATGATCACAACGGAGACTAAAATAATGCCTGATTTATTGAACAGACTCTACTGAGTGTATTCAATACATTGAATGTGCGTTGTTGAATGAATATATGTACAAACATATTTTCCTTTGAAAAACTGTTGCTGTTTCCTGTATAACACATCTCCATCCTAGATACCCAAAATAAGAGATCAATATAAGAACACCCATGATATTCTTCAAAGAAATTGATCAAACACTCCTGAAATTCATATGGAACAACAAGCACCCACAAATAGCTAAAGCAATGCTTTGCGGGAAAAAGATGGGAGGCATCACCTTCCCCAACCTCAAACTGTACTATAAAGTGGTAATAATTAAAACAGCATGGTATTGAAACAAAGACAGATCTACAGACTAATGGAATAGGGTTGACTATCCTTACACACACCCTCAATATATAATCCTCTAATCTTTGAAAAGGGATCAAAAAATATAAAGTGGAGCAAGGAAAACCTCTTTAACAAATGGTGCTGGCAGAACTGGAAGGCTACATGCAAAAACAAAATGGGCTCAGACCTCTACATAACACCATTCACAAAAGTCATATCAAAATGGATTGAAGACCTCAACATCAGACCAGAATCCATAAGGTACATTGAAGAAAAGGTCAGCAAAACCCTCAACAACATTGAAACTAAAGGTATCTTCAAAGATGAAACACCAGTGAGCAAGCAAGTCAAAGCAGAGATAAACAAATGGGACTATCTTAAACTAAGAAGCTTCTGCACATCAAAAGAAACAATGACCAGAATACAAAGACAATCTACAAAATGGGAAAGGATCAAGGACATACAAGGCACTGGTTGAACTCTAAATGAAGAAAACATCCAACCCCATCAGAAAATGGGGTGATGAAATGAACAGAAACTTTCTCAGAAAAGAAATCCGAATGGCCAAAAGGCACATCAAAAGATGTTCTTCATCATTAATCATCAGGAAGATGCAGATTAAAACAACAATGATATATCATCTCACACTACAGAGACTGTCACACATCCAAAAGAACAAAAGCAACCGGTATTGGCGTGGATGTGGGGATAAGGAGACTGTCCTCCAGTGCTGGTGGGAACACCAATTGGTTCAGCCTTTTTGGAAAACAATATGGACATTTCTGAAAAAACTAAAAATTGAGCTCCCATTTGGCCCAGCAATACCACTTCTGGGAATATATCCCAAAGATGCAAAAAATTCAGTATAAATAACATCTGCACTTGTATGTTTATTGCTGCACTATTTACAATAGCCAGAATTTGGAAAAAATTTGAGTGTCCGAGAACAGATGACTGGTTAAAGAAACTCTGGCGCATATACGCAATGGAATACGATGCAGTTGTTTAAAAAGATGAAATCATGAAATTTGCATATAAGTCGATCAACATGGAGAGTATCATGCTAAGTGAAATGAGTCAGAGAGAGAGGTACAGACATTGAATGACTACACTCATTTGTGGAATATAAAGTAACAGAATGGGAGAATAACACCCAAAGATAATAGATATAAGGATTGGGAAGATCATTCCAAGGTTTGGAAGCTAACCTCACATGCTGAGGGGAAGGAAAGGCAGCTGGGACAGAGAAGGGACCAATAAGTAAATGATGCTTGGAGGGCTAACTAGGGATGGGAGATGCGTGCTGAAAGATAACTATGGATCATACATGATGGCAACTGTATTGCAAATAATAACACCCAAAAGAAGAGAGAGAGTAAATAGGAATGTGCCTGCCACAAAAGCGGGGGTGGATAGGGGACGGGGAGGGAATGGGGTGAGAGTGGCAGGAGGGATACTGAGAACATTGGTGGTGGAGAATGGGCACTGGTGGAGGGATGGGTACTTATCATTGCATGACTGAAACATAATCATGAAAGTTTGTAGTCTGTAACTGTATCTCACAGTGATTCGTTAAAAAAAAAAAAAGAAAGGAAAGGCCCTTAGTTTTTCCCCATTGAGGATAATGTTTGCCATAGGCTTGTGGTAAGATGGTTTCAACTATCTTGAGGAAAGTTCCTCCAAAACCCATTTTGGTGAGGGTTTTCATCATGAACGGATGTTGGATCTTGTCAAATGCTTTCTCTGCATCTATTGATATGATCATATGGTTTTTATCTTTACTTTTGTTGATATTATGGATTATGTTAATTGATTTCCGAATGTTAAACCATCCTTGCATCCCCAGGATGAATCCCACTTGGTCATGTGTATGATCTTTTTGATGAGTTGTTGATCCTATTTGCTAATATTTTGTTGAGGATCTTCGCATCGGTGTTTATCAGGGATATTGGTCTATAATTTTCTTTCTTAGTGGTGTCTTTGTTTGCTTTTGGTATTAGGGAGACATGTGCTTCATAGAAACTATTTGGGAGAGTTCCTGTTTTTTCAATTTCCTGGAAAAGCTTGAGGAGAATTGGCAACAAGTCTTCTTTAAATGTTTGGAAGAATTCGCCATTGAATCCATCTGGACATGGGCTTTTGTTTTTGGGGAGACTTTTGATTACTGTTTCAATTTCCTTGATATTAATAGGTCTATTCAGGAATTCCAAGTCTTCTTGGTTCAGTCTTGGGAGATTGTAGGAGTCAAGGAATTCATCCATTTCTTTTAGGTTCTCTTGTTTCATGGCATATTGACTTTCAAAGTACTCTCTGATAATCTTTTGAATTTCATTGGTTTCTATTGTGATGTCCCCCTTTTCATTCCTGATTCAGTTTATTAGGGTTTTCTCTCTCTCCCTTTCTTTGTGAGTCTTGATAGCAGTTTATCAATCTTGTTTATTTTCTCAAAGAATCAGCTCTTGGTTTCATTGACCTTTCAGATTGTTTTCTGGGTTTCCATGTCGTTAATCTCTCACCACTTATGTTCAACATAGTCCTGGAAGTACTTGGGATAGCTATTAGACAAGAAAAAGATATCAAAGGCATCCAGATAGGAAAGGAAGAAATCAAACTCTCACTATTTGCAGATGATATGACACTATATCTAGAGAAGCCTAAATCCTCTACTAAGAAACTCGTAGAAACAATAGACTTATAAAATTGCAGGCTATAAAATCAATACCCAAAAATCTATGGCCTTCTTATATGCAAACAATGAGACAGAGGAAAGGAATATGAAAAAAGCAATCCCATTCACAATCATGCCCCAGAAAATCAAGTACGTCGGAATCAGCTTAACTAAGGAAGTAAAAGACCTCTATAAAGAAAACTACAAGACGCTACTCCATGGAATAAAAGAGGACGTGAGGAAATGGAAACATATCCCCTGCTCATGGTTAGGGAAAATTAACATTGTCAAAATGGCAATACTCCTAAAAGCATTGTACAGATTCAACGCGATCCCTATAAGGATACCCATGACATTCTTCAAAGAAATGGATCAAGCAATCCTGAAATTCATATGGAACAACAAATGCCCACGGATTGCTAAAACAATTATTGGGAAAAAGATGATGGGAGGCATCACCCTCCCCAACCTCAAACTTTACTACAAAGTGGTAATAGTCAAAACAGCATGGTACTGGAACAAAGGCAGAGCCGCCAATCAATGGAACAGGATGGAATATCCCTACACAAAACCCCAAATGTATGACCATCTAATCTTTGATAAGGGAGCAAGAAATGTGAAATGGAGCAAGAAAAGCCTCTTTAACAAATGGTGCTGGCACAACTGGACAACCACATGCAAAAGAATGGGCTTAGACCTCGACCTGACACCATGCACAAAATTCAGATCAAAATGGATTAAAGACCTCAACATCAAACCACAAACCATAAGGTACATTGAAGAGAAGGTCAGCAAAACCCTCCACGATATTGAAGCTAACGATTTCTTCAAAGATGACATGCAACTGACCAACCAAGAGGAAACAGAGATAAACAAATGGGACTACATTAAACTAAGAAGCTTCTGCACCACAAAAGATACAGTGACCAGAATACAAAGACAGTCTACAGAATGGGAAAGGATATTCACCCAATACCCATCAGATAAGGGGTTGATATCAAGAGTATATAAGGCACTGGTTGACCTCTACAAGAAGTAAACATCCAACCCTATCAGAAAATGGGGAGAAGAAATGAACAGAAACTTTTCCGAGGAAGAGATACGAATGGCCAAAAGGCACATGAAAAAGTGCCCTACATCACTAATCATCAGGGAGATGCCGATCAAAACAACCATGAGATACCACCTCACACCACAGAGACTGGCACACATCCAAAAGAACAAAAGCAACCACTGTTAGAGAGGATGTGGTGAGAAAGGAACCCTCCTACACTGCCGGTGGGAATGCCGACTGGTTCAGCCCTTCTGGAAAACAATATGGAATCTTCTCATAAAAATTAGAAATTGAGCTCCCGTTTGACCCAGCAATACCACTACTGGGAATATACCCCAAAGAAGCAAAAAAGTATAGTCGAAATGACATCTGCACTTATATGTTCATCGCAGCACTGTTTACAATAGCCAGAATCTGGAAAAAGCCCGAGTGCCCGAGAACAGATGACTGGTTAAAGAAACTCTGGTACATCTATACAATGGAATACTATGCAGCTGTCAGAAAGTATGAAGTCATGAACTTTGCATATAAGTGGGTCAACATGGAAAGTACAATGGTAAGTGAAATGAGTCAGAAAGAGAGAGACAGACATAGAAACATTGCACTCATCTGTGGAATATAAAATAACAGAATAGGAGACTAATATCCAAGAATAGTAGAAATAAGTACCAGTAGGTTGGCTCCATGGCTTGGAAGCTGATCTCACTTGCTGGGGAAAAAGGCAGCTCAGATAGAGAAGAGAACACCAAGTAAAATGTGGTTGGAGATCCCGCCCGGGAAGGGAGATGCGTGCTGAAAGTAGACTAGAGACTGAACACAATGGCCACTCAATACCCCTATTGCAAACCACAACACCCAATTGGAGAGAGAGACATCAAAAGGGAATACCCTGCCACCGAGGCAGGGTGGGGTGGGGGGGAGATGGGATGGGGGGCGAGGGATACTGGGTTTATTGGTGGTGGAGAATGGGCACTGGTGGAGGGATGTGTTTGTGAACATTGTATGAGGGAAAAACAAGTTCTAAAATGTGTGAATCTGTATCTGTACCTTCATGGTGATTCACTAATTAAAGAATAAAATAAAATAAAAATAAAATAAAATAAAGAAAAAAAGAAAAAGATCAATAAAAAGCTATTTGGCAACCCAAGATATTTACAAGTAAAAGTCCACAAATACTACAATGCAATCTAAGTATGGCTCTGGTAAGGCACAGAGAAGACACTACATCAGTCTGAGGTGTAAGAAGACCAAAGTGGAATGATCTAGGTAAATGAAAAGTTTTTTACTAATTGTTTTGTTTTCCTTGTGGCCACAGCTAGTGGTGCTCAGGGGTCATTCCTGGTGGTACTGGGTGAGCACACAGTTCTTGGTGCTGAACTCCAGTCTCTTATGCAAATCATCTTTCCCAGCACTTTGAGCCATATTCCTGACCTGAATTTATTCATGCTATTAACAATGATACTGCTTTGTAGAATTTGTCCAGTTCACTATTAAATTTATCTGTCTGGGAATATTTTTAATGTCTTCTTTTCCAAATAGAAAAAAAAAATACAACATAGAAAGAAGCACAACAAATTTTCTTTCTATCTAAATATTAGCATCTGTACTTTATACATGTGGATAAGCTATTATTTTGTAATATTATTTCCAATCTTAAAATACTTGGAAGTTTACTAAATAAAAATTTTATCATTTAAACAAAAATTTTGAAACCATATTTTCCTTTAAGAAATCCCAATCTTTACATAAAATTAGGTTATTAAAGATGCTGGATAACTATAAGAATTATTGAATTCATTGTGCTTCTTTGTTATCAAATGTAAATTTTTAATCTTCAAAGAATTTAGCTAAGAATTTTCTGACTGGGGGGCTGGAGCAATAGCACATCGGGTAGGGCATTTGCCTTGCACACGGCCAACCTGGGTTCGATTCCCAGCATCCCATATGGTCCCCTGAGCACCGCCAGGGGTAATTCCTGAGTGCAGAGCCAGGTGCAACCCCTGTGCATCGCCGGGTGTGACCCAAAAAGCAAAAAAAAATAAATAAATAAATAAAAGAATTTTCTGACTGAATAAGGTGCATACAAAGATTTATATGGGTATAATTTGCATAACATCACTTGTCACTTGTATCACTTGTCATCCCGTTGATCTTTGATTTGCTTTGAGCGGGCGCCAGTAACGTCTCCATTCATCCCTGTCTCGAGCTAGTGTAGCCCAATGGCATCTGCTCACTCCAGGAACAGGAAGAGTCTCAAACCGTTCATTCAGGGGTTTGACGAAGAAGACTGATCATCTTGTAGATGGATGGCCGAACGGTCTTTTGACGTCCCATGGAATCCAGTTAGTAACAGCTCTAGACCAGCGGTCATCTGAATTGCACTACATGTCCGACCTATCTGATTTTCGACACCTTGGCAAATGAGACAGTGTCCCTGATTCTTTTTTTTCTTTTTTTTTAATTATTAATGAGTCACCATGAGGGTGCAGTTACAGAGTTTCATGCCTGTGTTACAGTTATACAATACCCATCCTTCCACCAGTGCCCATTCTCCTACATCGATGGCCCCATGGTCCCTCTTTCCCCCCCTGTGATGTCTCTCCCCCTGCACCCTCCCTTAATAGGGAATTCCTTATTGTTCTATCTCTCCTTTTGGGTGTTAAGGTTTGCAATAGAGATGCTGGCTGGCTATCGTGTTCAATCTATAGTCTGCTTTCAACCCGCCTCTCCCATCCTGAATGGATCCTCCACTACACTTTAGTTGGTGTTCCCTTCTCTATCTTAGCTTCCCTCTCCCCCAGCATATGAAGTCAGCTTACAAGCCTTGGAGCAGGCCTCCTGTTACTTATTGCTACTATTCTAGGGTGTTAGTCTCCCATTCTGTTTTTTTATATTCCGCAAATAAGTGCAATTTTTCTGTGTCTGTCTCTTTCTTTCTGACTCATTTCACTTAGCATGGTACTTTCCATGTTGATCCACTTATATGCAAAGTTCATGTCTTCATCCTTTCTGACAGCTGCATAGTATTCCATTGTGTAGATGTATCAAAGTTTCTTTGACCAGTCATCTGTTCTCGGGCATTCGGGTTTTTTCCAGATTCTGGCTATTGTAAACAGTGCTGCGATGAACATACGGGTGCAGATGTCATTTCGACTGTACTTTTTTGCCTCTCCGGGGTATATTCCCAAAAGTGGTATTGCTGGGTCAAATAGGAGCTCAATTTCGAATTTTTTGAGAAGCGTCCATATTGTTTTCCAGAAGGGCTGAACCAGTCGGCATTCCCACCAGCAGTGTAGGAGGGTTCCTTTCTCCCCACATCCTCTCCAACATCAGTTGCTTTTGTTATTTTGGATGTGAGCCAGTCTCTGTGGTGTGAGGTGGTATCTCATAGTTGTTTTGATCTGCATCTTCATGATGATTAGTGATGAAGAGCATTTTTTCATGTGCCTTTTAGCCACTTGTATTTCTTCCTTGAGAAAGTTTCTGTTCATTTGTTCGCCCCATTTTTTGATGGGGTTGGATGTTTTCTTCTTGTAGAGGTCAACCAGTGCCTTGTATACCCTTGATATCAACCCCTTATCTGATGGGTATTGGGTGAATACCCTTTCCCATTCTGTAGATTGCCTTTGTATTCTGGTCACTTTATCTTTTGCGGTGCAGAAGCTTCTTAGTTTAAGACAGTCCCACTTGTTTATCTGTTTCCACTTGGTTGCTCAGTTGCGTGTCATCTTTAAAGATACCATTAGCTTCAATATCGTGGAGGGTTTTGCCGACTTTGTCTTCCACGTATCTTATGGATTGTGGTCTGATGCTGAGGTCTTTAATCCATTTTGATCTGATTTTTGTGCATGGTGTCAGGTCGAGGTCTAAGCCCATTTTTTTTTGCATGTGGTTGTCCAGTTATGCCAGTACCATTTGTTAAAGAGGCTTTCCTTGCTCCACTTCACATTTCTTGCTCCCTTATCAAAGATCAGATGATCATATATTTGGGGTTGCGTGTAGGGATATTCCATCCTGTTCCATTGATCGGCGGCTCTGCCTTTGTTCCAGTACCATGCTGTTTTGATTATTACCGCTTTGTAGTAAAGTTTTAAGTTGGGGAGGGTGATGCCTCCCATCGTCTTTATCCCAAGAATTTCTTTAGCTATTCGTGGGCGTTTATTGTTCCATATGAATTTTGGGAGTGTTTGATCTATTGCTTTGAAGAATTTCATGGGTATCCTTATAGGGATCGCATTGAAACTGCATAGTACTTTGGGGAGTATTGCCATTTTGACAATGTTAAGTCTTCCTATCCATAAGAAAGGAATATGCTTCCATTTCCTTGTGTCCTCTTTTATTTCATTGGGTAGCATTTTGTAGCTTTCCTTGTAGAGATCCTTTACCTCCTTAGTTAGGTTGATTCCGAGGTACTTGATTTTCTGGGGCACAATTGTGAATGGGATTTTTTTTTAATATCACTTTCCTCTGTCTTGCTATTTGTGTATAGGAAGGCAATTAATTTTGGGGTATTGATTTTATAGCCTGCAACTTTGCTGTACAAGTCTATTGTTTCTAGGAGTTTCTTAGTGGAGGTTTTAGGATTCTCTAGGTATAGCATCCCTGATTCTTGATTGTCAACGGAGGTCGGAACTTGGGATTCCTTCGTTCACTTGAGTGAAATGTGATACTCCAAGAATAGCTTTCTATTCTTCTTTGGGATACCTGAATAGCGTTCTCATCCTGTTTTCATAGGGCCCAGGTCTCTGAGGCGCATGTTAATGCAGGAAGAAAAGGTGTTCCTGGAGCCGGAGGTTCTTCATCTTCTTAACCACTTCTTCGATGCTCTTGAAGGAGTTCCACGATGCTCTCTTCCTTCTGCGCAGTTCTGGCGCCAAGTCGTTCCTCACGTTGAGTTCCTGACCTAGGTGAACATAGCTGCTGTGATCGGAGATGTTCGTTCATTATTTGCATAACATAAAAATTTTGTTTTTTATTTATTATTTATTAGTGAATCACCGTGAGGGTACAGTTACAGATTTACATATTTTCATGCTTGTCTTTCAGTCATACAATGCTTGAGAACCATCCCTCCACCAGTGCCCATTCTCCATAACCAATGATCCCACCCCCAATTCCATCCCCCCCTACCCCGCCTCTGTGGAAGGGCATTCCCTTTTGTTCTCTCTCTCCTTTTGGGTGTTGTGGTTTGCAATAGGGGTTTTGAGGGGCCATTGTGTTCAATCTATAATCTAATTTCATCATCTCCCATCCTGAGAGGGTCCTCCAACCACACTTTATTTGGTATTTCCTTCTCTATCTGAGCTGCCTTTTCCCCCAGCATGTGAGGCTGGCTTCCAAGCCCTGGAGCTTACCTCCTGGTACTTAATTCTACTATTCTTGGGTGTTAGTCTCCTATTCTGTTATTTTATAGTCCACAGATGAGTGAAATCTTTCTATGTCTGTCTCTCTCTTTCTGACTCATTTCACTTAGCATGATACTTTCCATGTTGATCCATTTATATGCAAAGTTCATGACTTAATCTTTTCTAACAGCTTCATAGTATTCAATTAACATAAAAAATTAATATAAAATATGATATATGAAATTTTATGATTATATTAATATATTCCAGTAGTACCAAGAATTTTATTTGCCAAATATATACTACAAAATATTTTTCATTTCATAAAATACACCCACATGGCACTTTAAATAGCAAGCTCCTTTGCTGCATTCATGCTGCATTTGAAAGTGCAGCGCTACTTTCTAAAATTGATTATTTGGGTTGGAAACTTAATAACTAATGCTAACACTATGTAAGCAAAACATCAGAAGGAGTAATAACCAAAATAAAAAGGAGTAGGCATTAAAGATGGAATTTCAACTGACTTTTACAATTAACATTTTATTTATGCTTCAATTAAGATATGTAGCATATATCTGTGACCACCTTCTGTTTATGTTCTAATATAGCTTACACACGCAATGTACGCAAATGTATATTAGTTTATTCAATATAGAATAACATTCCCTGGTGTAATGTGGTTCCCAGCTAAGACTAGGTACTAGAGATTTTATTTGTTTTTAATTAGGAAATAGTCATTTTGAATTTGAAAGTTCTTATGATATAGAAGTAAAGTAATCTTTCATTCGGCAGGGAAGAACAGAAGTGACTTCAATAGGTTTTAACTTGTATACTTTGGGTGGTGGTGGGTGGAGGTTTTTGTTTATGACTTTTTTATGTGCATTGTGTCAGGAACTAAACCCAGAGTTTGGCACATAAAAGGCAAACACTCTACCACTGAGCTACATTACAGTATTTCCAGCAAAGTTCTAAATTAACACTTTTTTAAACAAAGAAATGACCCTACTTTGCTCCTTTGAAAAGTTTGAGACATTTCCAAAACTGCAAGAAGAAAAATGTTTCATATATTAAAGGAAATCCAGTTACTGCTGTGTTGACTCAAGCATAAAGCTACAAAGACGTCAGTAGACCTATAGACACAAAATGTAGCTACATATGGACGCCACTGTAAATTAGTAACTGTGTTTATTTCCCTTTTAGTACCTTCAAATTTCCTATAAAGTTTTATTAAAAGTTATAATTTGGTTTCAGTCAAAGCAGAGTAATCGACAAAATTTCCTTTAAAAATTGGCCGAGGATCCTCTGCGCCTAAAGACTTTGAGTCCAGAGACCTAACACTTTCGGGCATCCAGCGCAGCTTCTAATAACAATGCACTGGGACTGCAAACTGGGCTATGCAATTTCTGGTAGAATTTTCCCTGGACTTTATACAGAAATCCAAAACTTAACATTATAGATGTTAAGTCCGTGCGACTTAACATCTATAATTTTCAGCTATGTGAAACGGTTCCTTTTGAACAGGTCTGACTTGGGGGGAAAAACTCCAAATAATAACAGTAAGTTTTTGTTGAAATATTGAAGGTTATTAATGTAGCAGCCACCTCTCTGGACTGTGAACTAAGAAAAAGCCCCACGCCGGCCGTTGCGGCATGGCGTACACCATACTATGAGGCGGGGGATGGGGGATGAGGGTGAAAAAAAAAGGGGGGGAGGAAAAAGGAAAAAAAAAAAAGAAGAGTTATGTACTTGTAGCAGTGGGGCTCCATATCTCTTCATTCCCAGCAATGGAAAACTAATTATCAAATGCTTTCTTGGTAGCAGGTCTGTCTCTCTTGGGTAGAAACTCCAACAACTATAGTGAGTTTTGTGTTGAAATATGGAATGTAATCAAGGTAAAGAGAAAATGAAGTGAAATTTATTAGTTATACTGTAGGGGGTAGGGGGTGGGGGCAGGGGGTATACTGGGGTTTTTGGTGGTGGAATATGGGCACTGGTGAAGGGATGGGTGTTTGAATATTGTATAACTGAGACATAAACCTGAGAACTTTGTAACTTTCCACATGGTGATTTAATAAAAAGTTTAAAAAAAATAAATAAAAATTGGCCGAATAATAAAAATAATTGACAAAATATATGAAAAAAGTGATTGTAAAGGCAAGGGGCATCTGGCAATGCCTTGAGCAAATTTTCAGGCTAAGATAGAAATTAAAAGTAAGCACATAGAAAACTAGTTAAAAAGACAGAAGTAGGAGTTCAAGGAGATTGTGGGATTTAAAGTGCTAAGGAAAGGGAATGGAAAAAAAAAAGCCACCTCGGGCCGGAGCAATAGTACAGGGGGTAGGGAGTTTGTCTTGCATGCAGCTGACCCAAGTTCAATCCCCAGTATCCCATGTAGTCCCCCAAGCACCGCCAGGAGTAATTCCTGAGTGTAGAGGCAAGAGTAAACCCTGTGCACTGCTGGGTGTGATCCCCCAAAAAGCAAAAAAAAGAAAGAAAGAAAGAAAGAAAGAAAGAAAGAAAGAAAGAAAGAAAGAAAGAAAGAAAGAAAGAAAGAAAGAAAGAAAGAAAGAAAGAAAGAAAGAAAGAAAGAAAGAAAGAAAGAAAGAAAGAAAGAAAGAAAGAAAGAAAGAAAGAAAGAAAGAAAGAAAGAAAGAAAGAAAGAAAGAAAGAAAGAAAGAAAGAAAGAAAGAAAGAAAGAAAGAAAGAAAGCTACATAGAAAAGTTAGATGTACAAAGGGTTCTCTTTAAGCATTCAGCTGAATACTGAGAAATTCATAAATGAGAAAAAACAGCCAAAGACTAGGAAAATGCTCGACCCTTACTACTTGGCACTAAAATGGGATCAAATAATAATAAGCTGGACAACATAGAATAAATGAGCACTCTTAAAATCAGACTATCTTCCAACATGGAATAGGAAGAAATAAATAGGTAGACCCCAGGGAATAAAAACACGTTCTCAAGTAGATATGTGCACACCATTATTCATTGTGGCACTTAGTACAAAAGTTAAGATATGGAATCAACCCAGGTGTCCAATGACAGTTATGAAGATGTGGTATATATACGCAATGGAGTACTACACAGCTTCAAGGAACAACACAATCATGCAGTTTGCTGCTATGTGGATAGAACTAGAAGATATCATATAGAGTGAAGTAAGCCAAAAGACAAACATTGGATGATCTCATTTATCTGTGGTACAGAGTATTGGATGAGATTATGCAATAAAAGAAGGATGCCTAGATCACCCTTGACTTCAGTGTTTAAAAAGAAGGTCAGGGGCTAGAGAGATAGCACTGTGGGTAGGGCGTTTGCCTTGCACGTGGCCGACCCGGGTTCGATTCCCAGCATCCCATATGGTCCCCTGAGCACCGCCAGGGGTGATTCCTGAGTGCAGAGCCAGGAGTAACCCTTGTGCATCGCCAGGTGTGACCCAAAAAGAAAAAAAAATCAGGAAAGGAAAGAAGTTAACGCAGGAAGAAGAGAACTGGCAGTAATGAGTGAACAGGCATCAGGGCTTCGTTAAACTGGTAATAAGGGTGAATGGTATAGCTTCATACCCAAAACACAGACTCAACAAAACTGAAAATATAAGATCTAAGCTGCAAACACTGAAACTCTGTAATGTGCCTGTCAGTTCACAGACAGGGATGGAGGGGGTGTTGGGGTGGGGAGGGAATATAGGCACACTGGTGGAGGGAAGTTGATACTGGTGTTAGAACTGGTGTTGAAACATTATATGCCTAAAATTCAAGTATTAATAACTTTGTAAATAAGTTCTTTAATTTTTAATGAAAAAAAGAAAGAAATAGAACAGAGCAAAAGCAAGTGCATAAGTCAAAACAGTAATCAAAATTCTTTTTAAAACTAAAAGACCGGGGCTGGAGCAATAGCACAGCGGGTAGGGCGTTTGCCTTGCACGCAGCCGACCCGGGTTCGATCCCCAGCATCCCATATGGTCCCCTGAGCACCGCCAGGAGTAACTCCTGAGTGCAAAGCCAGGAGTAACCCCTGTGCATCGCCGGGTGAGACCCAAAAAGCAAAAAATTAAAAATAAAAATAAATAAATAAATAAATAAAAATAAAAGACCAGGACCAAATTGCTTAACAAATAAATTATGCAAAATTGTCAGAAAAGTATATCCATATTGCTTAAGCTGCTCCACAAAATTGAAGAGTATATTTACAAACATATATTATAAGGTCAAAATCACACTTAATGTAACCTACCCTGCCCCCCCCAAAAAAAAATTACAGCACAAGAAAAAGAAAACTGCAGAATGAAATCTTTGATAAGCATAGAAGCAAAAATTTTCAATAAAATCTTAGCAAGTCAAATCAAATAGTATTAAAGAATCATTTGATTCATCATGACTAAATGTGGTTCTTCCTACAGATTCAAGAATTGTTCAATATATAAAAATCAATTAATGCAGTACACTACATCAACATAAAAAATAAAATTACATCATTCAAACATACTTTAAAAAGATTTTATAACTTTCAACATCCACTTAACCTTTTTAATTTTTTTTTAAATTAAATCACCATGAGATACACAGTTACAAAGCTGTTCATGGTGAGGTTTCAGTAATAACATACTCCAGTACCCATCCCTCCACCAGTGTACATATCCCACCATCTTGTCCCTAGTTTCCCTCCAAAGGCCCCCTCACACACACCACTCCCAAACTTACTCTTTTAAATAGACTTGGCAAGTTGGGAAAGAAGCAACATAACTGAACATAATAAAAATCATACATGATAAATCTATAGCTAGCATCATACTAAATGATGAAAGAAGTTTTTCCCAAAGATGTCCACAGTTACTTTTTAACATATGTTTGGAAGTCAGAAATATAGGCCAAGAAAAAAAAACAAATAAAAATAATTAAAATTAGAAAAGAAGTAAAACTATACTTATTTGCAAGTGGTACAATAAAATACATTTTAAAAAATAAAGACTCACTCTGATGAAGGGTATGTTGTTGGAAAGTTTGATGCATGAAAACAAATCATTAATAGTATCATAAATCATGGTGCTTTAATTTTTTTAAATGACTCCATACTAAAACATTAACAGAAATAAGTAATGCTTTCAGTAAAAGTGAAAAATATAAAAGCAAAATATAAAACACTGTTATATGCTAATACACAGACAGGTTATTCCCCATTATATTTACATCTAAAATAATTTCCTGAAAGAAATCTGTCAATGGAGGAAAACATTCTATATTTTGAAAATTATAAGATATTACTTTTAAGACAAGAAAGAAAAAGAATAGAAAGATAGCTTGTTGTCAACAGACTAGAAGAGTAAACATTACTAAAAGCCATCTTACCTAAAGCAAGCTACAGATTCAACACAATTCTTTTCAAAACACCAATGGCATTTTTCAAGTAAATAGAACAAATAATTCTTAAGTTTGTATACCACAAAGGATCCCAAATACTGAAAGCAATTCCTAGAGAAAAAAAAAAAAATGAAGGCATAAAGGCATCTTGCTTCTTGTCTTTAAACTATGCTATGAAGCAGCAGCAATTTTACTTTTGTTTTGTTTTGTTTTGGGGCCACACCTAGTGGTTCTCAGGGAGTACTTCAGCTTCTGTGCTCAGAGATCACTCATGGTGCTCCCAGGTAACCATATGGGAGGCTAGGGATTGACCCCTGGTCAGCTGCATGCAAGGCAAGCACCCTACTTGCCTTGGCCCTAATTGCTATTGTGGGCCAACTGCTCCATCCCACAATAGAAATTTTTAAAACATGATCACTTGTATCACTTGTACTCACTTGTCATCCTGTTGCTCATCGATTTGTTCGAGCAGGTGCCTGTAACATCTCCATTTATCCCTGTCGCGTGCTAGTGTAGCCCAATGGCACCTGCTTGCTCCAGGAACACGAAGAGCATCAAACCATTCATCCAGGGTCTTGACAAAGAAGTCTGACCATCTTGTAGGTGGGTGGCCAGGCGTTCTTTTGACATCCTGTGGAATCTAGTCGGTAACAGCTCTAGTTCAGCAGTCATCTCCAAATCTCATTATGTGTCCAGCCCATCAGATTTTCGATGCCTTGGCAAACGAGGCAGCATCCCTGATCCTCGATCATCGATGGAAGTCGGATTCCTTCTCTCACTTGAGTGAAACGTGATACTCCAAGCATGGCTTTTTTGATTCCTCTTTGGGAGACCCAAATAGAGTTCTCATCCTGTTTTCATAGGGCCCAGGTCTCTGAGGCATATGTTAGTGCGGGAAGAACAGAGGAGTCAAAACGATGTGCCCAGAGCCAGAGGTTCTTTGTCCTCTTAACCACTTCTTTGACACTCTTGAAGGTGTTCCATGCTGCTCCCTTCCTCCTATGCAGCTCAGGTGCCAGGTCGTTCATCATGTTGAGTTCTTGACATAGGTACACATAGCTGCTGCATTCGGAGATGTTCGTTCCATTGAGAGCAAATGGAACATCAAGAACTAGTTCATTTCTCATGAACATTGTCTTCATGAGATTCAGTTGCAGTCAAACCATTCCATACTCAGGGTCAAAGTTGACCAGCATTTGTGCTGCTTGGCTAATGTTTGGTGTTATTAGAACAATGTCATCTGTGAAGTGGAGGTGGTGTAGTTGCTGACCGTCTATCTTCACTCCCATTCCTTCTCATTCCAGTCATCATCACATAAAATTCTCAAGGGTGGCACTGAAGAGTTTCAGTGAAATGGTGTCACCCTTCAAACCCCTCTCTTTACGTCAATGATCACTTCCTGGTAGAATAGTGAGATCCTGGTGGTGAATCCATAAAACAGCCCACAAAGGATCCTGATGTACTGGGTTATAATGACATGTTTGTCTAGGGATTCAGTTTCAACAGAATAAAAGGCCTTCTTTAAATCAATGAATGACAGACAGAGCGGCATCTTGAACTCTAGCGAAACCTCAATGAGCTTGGTCACCGTGTGGATATGGTCGACTGTACTGAATCCTTTTTGGAACCCGGCTTGTCCATCTAGTGTTCTGCCAGTCCTATTCAGGATGACTCGAGTGAATAACTTGTAGACGACAGACACAGGCAGATTGGGAAATAGTTGCCAATGTTGTGGATGTCTCCCTTCTTGTACAACAGGACAGTCCTGCTGGTTTTCCATTGGGATGGAACCTTGCATTCAGACAGGTAGCATGTGAAGAACCAAGTCAGTGTATTGATGAGTACTGGTGGCAAGTTCTTCAGGTGTTTGGGTCTGACCTTGTCTGGACCAGGTTCTGTACACTTCTTCATCGATGAAATGGCGTGTCAGATTTCAGAAGGGAGAATGCTGGGAATTACATATCCATTCTGTGCAATTTTGTGTGTGGGCAGGTGGACGTGGCTATCGAAGATATCTGAGTAGAATCTGTGAATAACCTTTTCCATTCTGGAAGAGGTGATAGATCCATCAGGACATCGGAGGGAAGTCATCTTGGTCTTGTAGTTGGCAAAGGATAGGCGGGCATTGCGAATACTTTTCCTGGCTTCTGCCACATCAGCCAACACTGCTGCTCTTCTCTCTTTGAGGTCTTCCTTTATCACTTTTCTACACAGCTTTGCAATCTCAGATGTTAGCTTGTGATTGCCTGAGGCTCACACCAGACCACATTGGCAAATGAGCTCGAGAGTTTCCAAAGACAGGCAACTTTTTGTGGCTTTCTCTCTCTCTCTGCATTCCTCACACAATCATGGAGGTGCTGAACCAGTCGATTGTATTCCTCATCGATGTTGTCAACAATGGCATCTTCCCATTTCTGCAGTAGTGCCAAAGAGCTCCCAGTCGGTGATCATTCTGGGAGTTCTCTTCTTAAACTCTGCAGCCCTTTCTCCCCGCTCCATGAAGTAGAATTTCTCACGAAGGAGACGGTGGTCTGATCCCATATGGAATTTTGGACAACAGCGACATTGGTCAGGCAAAATCATAAATTGAATATGATGTAGTCAATTTTGTTGTGGAACTGTCCACCGGGAGACTCCCATGTCCAACGTTTAGGTTTGGCCTTCTGGAACTGCAAGTTACCATGGATGGTCTTGGTTGACATGATGAACTCAGGCAGTCTTTCACCCTGTTTGTTTCATTCTAGGCCATGGGTCCCGATGTGGAGATCTTCAAGTGACCTTCTCAGTCCTGTGATGTTGTTAAAATCTCTGACAATGACCTTGTAGAAGGTGTGGTCCTCTTTATAGAATTTCTCCAGCTCCATGTAGAACGTCTCAATTTCTTCTTTGTCGTAGTTGGATGTTAGTTCATAGATGACGAAGATAGAAACTGCCAGCAATGAACCACATCTATTCAAACGTAAGCATCTGATTCTGGTTGTTAGGTATTCGAACAAATCAATGCTCATGGCCAAGTTCATGTTGACAAGAAACTTACACTATGGACACCTTTACTGTCGTGGGTTCCAATGAACAGTCCTTCTCCAGTGTTGAAAACAGTATGATGTGATCGATGCCTTCTCACCTCAGTCAATCCAATGACATCGTACTTGGTCTTCTGCGCTTGCACCATCAGATCTTCGATGGATGTTTCCATGCCAGTGTACGTACGTTAAAAGTGCAGACAATCATTTTAGTCCTTCTTCATTTTGGCAGCCTAGTTCGGACCTGAGATTTTAGCAGCCTCTCCTTGCTCATCCTTCTCAACACTGCCATACTGGGGGCTCTTCTAGGGTCAGGGGAATGAGTCCCATTTTTGTTACTGTTTTTGGCATATCAAATATGCCACGGGCAGCTTGCCAGGCTCTGCCATGATGGTGACATGTTGTAATGATCTGCACGCTGACAAACACGCCACCCACCCTATGCATGGACGTGCTGCTCACGTACAGAAAGTACTAGCCAGATCGACACAGTCTATGCAAGGAGTTCAGCCCTGCATCTGTCTGCTTCTCTGGGCAGCACCTGTTGGTTCGTTCTTTGCCAGTAGGCACCATTGCCACCCCCTTGCCATGATGAGGTGATGAACCATTGAGGGGGATGAGGCAGTGAACCATAGGGGGTTCAATGATGATATTATTAAAAGATGATATTAGAACAAAAATAAGATACACAGACCAATGAAACAGAATAGAGACTAGAAATAAATTTATATATATATGAATATTTAACTTATAAAGTACCAAAACAATACATAAAGTAAAATCTTCAATAAAGGATGCTGGAAACTGAACAGTCACATGCAAAAATAAATAAAGAGATCACTACTTAACAGCATGCATAAAAATCAATTGAAAATTGGTTAAATTTTTAATATAAGGTAAGGAGGGGAGCTTTTCAAAGAAGCTCAGGCTCCAAGCTGGCAGCAACTCCAAACTACTGATGTAATCTGTGAGGCACTAATATTCATACATTACATATAAAATGGTGGAATTGGGGCGGGAGAGGTTAGGAGGAAGAGCAGGGATTGGGAGGTGGGTGGTCTCCTGAGCGGTGGCCACTAACATGGCACCAGCTAGTATCCCCCATCATATCCCATAACAACTACAGATTAACCTCTTCTTTGGTCAGGAATAGGGCATCCTGACTACGCCAACCATATTAGATCAAGAGTCCATTACCCCATACTCTAATCAATATTCCCCACAAAACACAAAAGCAACTGTGAGCACAAGAATCCAAACTGGAAGGTCACAGTGGTAAAGCAATGCAGAAACTTACCAGGCTTAGTAAGTGAAGAAGCTAGCCCACTTGACCCAACCAGTAATAGTGAGCTATATAACCTCTCTGATAAGAAATTTAGAATGGAACTGTTAAGGATGCATAAGGCGCTCAAAGAAACAATTGACTGTACTGCCAATAAAATACAAGAGGATATGAGAAGTATCAAGAGGATATTCAGAAATGACAGATCTGAAAAACCTGGTAGATGAAATGAAAAACTCACTGGAAGTCCTCAGCAACAGAGTAATAGCTGCTGAGGACAGAATCAGTGAGCTCCAAGATGAGATGCAGACAATATCCAGACAATAGCAGAAGATGAAAAAGAGCCTCAAAATAAACCAGCAGGTGACAATACAGCACTTGGATGAAATTAAGAACAACATAAGAATCACTGGGGTGCTTAGGGGCAGGAAGAAAACCCTGATGAAGAAGCAACTGTTAAAGCCATCATTGCTGAAAAGTTCCCAGAGCTGAAAAGTGCATGTACCCAGATCCAGGGGGTCCAAAGGATACCAGCTAAAAGAAATCCAAATAAAAATTCCCCAAGACATCCTAATCAGAATGATGAAAATCATAGACATACTGAAAACAGCAAGATCGAAGAAGGAAATTATTTACAAAAGAGCATCCTTAAGGCTTACAGCAGACTTATCAGATGAAACTCTCCACACCCAAAGAGAGTGGTGGGATATAGTAAAAAAACTGAATGAAATGTACATCTCACCAAGAGTATTTCACCCAGCTAGAACTCTCTTTCTTATTTGAAGGAATAATACACAGCTTCACAGATAAACAAGTCAGGAACTTCATAGATTCAAAACCGTTGTTATAAGATAGACTAAACTTTTTTTTTAATCACCATGAGATACAGTTACAAGCTTTCATATTTGAGTTACAATCATACAATGATAAAACACCCGTCCCTCCACCAGTGCACATTCCTCACTACCAATCTCCCCAGTATACCCTCCTTCTCCCACCCTCCCCCTCCCTCCCTGACAATTTCCTTCATACTCTCTCTCTACTTTTGAGCATTATGGTTTGCAATACAGATACTGAGGGGCCATCATATTTGGTCCTTTATCTACTTTCAGCACACATCTCCCTTCCCAACCAATCCATCCAACCATCATTTTCTTAGTGATCCCTTCTCTATTCCTGTTGCCTTCTCCCCCCTATCCCCCCACCCCCGCTCATGAGGCAGGCTTCCAACTATGGAGCAATCTTTCTGGCCCTTGTGTCTACTGTGATGGACTAAGCTTTAATATAAAACAAGCCCCTCAAACTACCAAACTCCTGCAGAAAGATGGGGGGAAACCCATAACAATAATCTCTCTCAATGTCTGTGTAAACACATAAAAAGGGGCACCGGGCACAGGGCAGCGGCGCTGTATCTCTCCAGACACCCGCGTTCAGTAGTCTCAAGCCGCTTTCCCTACCCCAGGGAGGTTGATAGCGATGATGAGGCAGGCAAAGGAACAGGAGCCAGGCTGGTTGGTCTCAGTTGCAGTTTATTCCATTTTCTTCTCCATTCTCCTCTGATTCTCTTCCTGCTTCTTCCTCCCCCATGCTACTTCATTCTCCTTCTCCTCTGGATGTGGATCTCGATCTAGCTTTTCCAGATCTGACTCTGGGACCCCCAGCCCACTCTTACAGCCTAGATAAATCCTTCAGCATGAGGGGTTAGGGCTTACACATAGGTGTGGTCACAATCAATAAGGGTAAAGTTCTTTCCCTCAGGGGATGCTGCTTCTAGGACAGATTCTCTTTCAGCAGGATGACCCACCCAAGAGCAGAATCCCATGGGTGTGTTTCTCCTCTCCTTGTCCAAACTAACATATAAGCATTCATAATATTAATCATTTTGTATGGACACAGTAAGTGATACATTAAGCTTATAGAATTGCTCTCCTGGGGTCATCTCGATCTCGGACTACAGTGCTTAGGCCAGATTAGTCTTTCCTATCCCTAGCAGGGTCCTAGTCTCGTCGTTACTTTTGGATCATGACAGCATTTGTCCATGACAAAGTTCTTAACTTATAGTTAAGAATTAGGCACTCTGGCCAGGCCCATCTCGATCCAGGGTAACACATAACTCACCGCTTGCCCTGGGTCCATCCTGTCCCTCATCAGGACCCTGCTTTTGGTGGGTGCTAGGAAGTAAGGGCAGCTGAGGCTTAAGTTAAGAAAGCAGATGCCCGGGAGTAAATAATATTCGAAGCCAATTAAATCCCATGTTACAAAAACATATTAACAATTGTCTTCCTTTGTCCATACAAAAAGGACATTGCTTTAAAGTAAACTATTCAAAAGACACAAGGAGAGGAGAAAGGCAATATTTACTTACAATACAAATTCAGTGTCTTAGAAATATCTGACCTTACAAATTAACAGAGTCTGATTAGGGGGCAAAGCTGATTAACTGGTTGTGGAAGAGAGCATATAGAAGTGGTTACAGATAGACAAAGGAATGGGAGTGACTCAGGAGCACTTTGATGATGATGACCTGATAAACCTAAGCTCCTTGTGGCAAGGGGAACAGGACATACCAATGTTGTCTTAAAATGTTTAGAGATTATGACCAGATAAACCTAAACTTTTTGTGGTAAGGGTGAAAGGACAAACCAATGATATCCTACAAATGTCAATGGGCTAAATGTACCAATTAAGAGAAGCAGAGTGGCAGAATGGATTAGAAAATTGAAGCCAAAAAAAAAAAAAGAAAATTGAAGCCAACGCTCTGTTGCCTATATGAAACACATATGGAAAGTCAGAGTAAACATAGACTCAAAGTCAAAGGTTTGAAAACAATTCTTCAAGCAAACAATCCCCTTAAAAAAGCCAGGATGGCCAAACGAGTTTCAGACTACATAGACTTCAGGCTAATAAGAGATGTTGAAAGTCACTTCTTAATGATTCAGAGATCTGCACATTAGGAAGAACTCACACATCTAAATGTATATGCATTTAATGAGAGACGAGTAAGATACTTAAAACAATTGCTCACAGACTTGAAGGAAGATATTGATAGCAGCACAATAGCACAATATATGATCTTTGATGAAGGAGCGAGAAATTTTTTAAATGGAGCAAGAAATATGAAATAGAGTAGGAAATCCTCTTCAATAAATGGTGTTTGGAAAACTGGACAGCTACATGCATAAAAATGAATTCAGATTTCTGTTTAATGCCAGGCACAAAAGTCAGATAAAAATGGGTTAAAGACCTCAATATCAGAACTGAATCCGTAAGGTACATAGAGGAAATTGTGGGAAGAAAACTCCATGACATTGAAGCTAAAAGCATCTTCAAAGATGAAACACCCCTGACTAAGCAAGTGAAAGCCAAGATAAACAAATGAGACTATGTTAAAGTAAGAAGCTTCTGAACCTCAATGAAACAGTAACCAAGATATAAAGAAATTCCACAGATTGGGAAAAACTATTTACCCAATAACCATCAATAAGTGGTTAATATCCAAGATATATAAGGATTGGTAGAATTTTACAAGGAAAAAATAGCCAGCTCCATCAAAAAATGAAAATACATGAACAGAAACCTTATCAAAGAAGAAATACAAATGGCCAAAAGACACATGAAAAAATACTCTACATTGCTAATCATCAGGGAGATGAAAATCAAAACAACAATGAGATATCACCTCACAACACAGATACTGGCACACATCAAAAAAAGAGCAAGCAGTGCACTAGTGTTGGCGTGGAGGCGGGGAGAAAAAGACTTTCTCATTATTAGTGGGAAAGTCAACTGATCCAGTCATTTTGGAAAACATAGGCATTCCTCAAAAAGCTAGAAATCAACTCAGCACTGCCACTCTGGGAATATACCCCTGGAGTACAAATGACATCTGCACTTGTACATTTATTGCAACATTATTCACAGTATCCAGAATCTGGAAACAACCTGAGATTCCAAGAACAGACAACTGGTTAAAGAAACTATGGTGCATCTACACAATGAAATACTATGCAACCACCAGGAAAAATAAAGTCATGAAATTTGCTTTTAAATGGATGGATATGGAGGGTATCATGCTGTGTGAAATGAATCAGAAGTTAAGGGACAGACATAGAATCATTGCACTCATTTGCATGATATAAAAAAATAGTATGAAACTAATGTCCAATAATAGTAGAAACAAGGTCCTGAGGATTGATCCACTATTGTAAGGCTGCCTCAAGTGCTGGGGGAGAAGGCATTTGGGATAGAGAAAAGACGAGTTTGACAAAGATAGTTGGAAGTGATCACTCTGGATAAGAAATGTGTGCTGAAAGTAGGTAAAGGAACAAACATGATAATCTTTATATTGGTACTGCAAACCATAATGCACATAAGGAGAAACAGAGACATACAGAGAGAGAGAGAGAGAGATAGAAGGTAAGTGCCTACCATACAGACATGCTGGTGGAGAGAGACAGGGGTGGGAGATGTACACTGGTGGAGAGATAGGTCTTGAAACATTGTATGACTGAAACCCAATCATGAGCAACTTTGTAATTATGTATCACATCATGATTTAATTTAAAAAATAAACAAAATAAATTAATCAAGTTTTTAATATAAGATTTAAAACTATTAAATTCCTAGAAGAAAACATAGTTGATACACTCACATACTTTCAACTCAAAGATATATTTGAAGACTCAACTTCAAATTGAACAAGGGAAACAAAAGCAATTATAAAGAGATGAACTCTCATTAAATTGGAGATAATTTATGCAGAAAAAGAAACTAGCATAGAAATTAAAAAGACAACCCATTAATTTTAACAAAACTTGCATACCTTACATTCAACAAGAGATTAGAACTCACAGAATTCAACAAAACATAATACCTATTTTTTTAATAAAAAGCAAAAGATGCTAGATATTTCTCTAGAAATATCTAGACATAGAGGTGGACTACAATCACATGTAAATTTACTCATTTTCTCAATTGAATGTAGCAGGAAAACTCCTCATTCGAGGAAAAGGCTATGCTTTTGTTTCAACAGATGATAAGCCTGCTAAGAAACTTTGGATCCCTTTACGTCTCATCAGAGGTAGAATTCAACCACCTGATTTGGATCTCAGACCTCCAGTAGACCAAGATGTGCAAACTGGTGCTCAGGCTCAGCCTGACTCCTGTGATATGAGCTGAAGAAGCAGCTTCCTGGGCCATTGCTACAACATGACCTGCTTTAACGCCTGTGCATAGATTATCCCCTTCCTTACCCATCTTGATAGGACCAGAGTAGAAGTCCCCTCCATTTATCAAAGAGTGGGCGGGGGTGGGAGCAGTACTGTCCTTATTGCTTCTTGCTGCTTTGGTTTTTTGCCTGGTGTCTATACAAAATGCAGCAAGAACAACTATTTACAAAGGCGTGATATTTACAGGCATTCGTGGCCCTGGAGGCAAAGCAATCCCCACAGCTTTGGCTTGCAACTTTGAAATAATAATCTCGCTTAGAACAATCAGGTCTAGCTGGATGTAGCAAAGGTATTATGCAGCTGAGAGCCCTTAACTGCAGGGGACCTCCTGTAGTTGAGGAGTTTGAAAGGGTGCACTATACCCCACCTGACCCTTGGACCAACCTAAGACAGGGACCTACAAGCGAGAGGGCTCCCAATGACGGGTAAGGCCAAGGGGGCCGAGGTTGCTACGCAGACTTGCTGTTCTAAAACAAAAAGGGGGAACTGTGGAGAGCCTCCACGGACTGTGCTTTGTAACAACAGTTGCACTGTGCTTGTAAATTGCACTGTAAACAACACCTGTGTGCTTCGAAAACAATTCCTAATAAGGAAACAGGATGTCTTGCCACGCCCATAAGCTGTAACTAACCTATCAGATGCAGACACGTGGGCGAAAACAAGCAGCGAGAGGTATATAAGGAGGGAAGCTGCCTAGCTAGGGGTTCCCCCCTGGTTCCTCTTCCTTCGTTCGTCCTCTTTTCTGTTTGCATGAGAAGGTTTTTTAATAAATGGCTGCAAGAAGAATCTCCGGGTTGCGTGTTACTTTACAACTCATCATATCTTATTTAGGAAATACAAAGTAAAACTACACTATCATCTCACCACTATGAGAATAGGTCACTGTCACTGTCATCCCGTTGCTCATTGATTTGTTTGAGCAGGCACCAGTAACGTCTCTCATTGTGAGACTTATTGTTACTGTTTTTGGCATATCCAATATGCCATGGGTAGCTTGCCAGGCTCTGCCGTGTGGGCGCAATATTCTTGGTAGCTTGCCTGGCTCTCCAAGAGGGGTGAAGGAATCGAACACGGGTCAGCTGCGTGAAAGGCGAATGCCCTATCGCTGTGCTATCGCTCCAGCCCAAGAATAGGTATAAGAAGAAAGACTTGAAACAATAAACATTGGCAAGAATATAAAGAAAGACATGAACTCTATACACCTTTGTTAGGAATGTATAATGACACAATTATTGTGAAAAACAATACAAAGATTATTAAGGAAGAAAAAAATGAAAATTCCGTATCATCCTGCAATACCAACCCTGTGCATTTCTCCAGAGTATGTAAAAGCAGTAATTCAAAAGACTATTTGAAATGCTATGTTCAAAGTAATGTCATTCACAATAAACAAGATATGGAATCAACCAAAATATCCACTGACAGAGAAGTGGATAAAAATGTTTTGGTACATATACTCAGTGGATTAAATATAGTGAATTTAATATCTGACTACATATATTCAAGTATCAAAATGATAAATGCATGCCTTTTGTGATAGAATAGATGAATCTTAAGATTATTATGCTAAGTAAAGTAAATTCTTGAGGGTGGCACTGAAGAGTTTTGGTGAAACACTATCACCTTGCCAAACCCCTCTCTTTATGTCAATGATCACTTCCTGGTAAAATGGTGAGATCCTGGTGGTGAATCCATAATACAGCTCTCAGAGGATCTTGATGTATTGAGTATGAAGGCCCTGTTTGGTTAGGGCTTCTATGACTGCTTCAGTCTCAACAGACTCAAAGGCCTTCTTTTTTTTTCATGTTTATAAATGTTTTATATTTATTGCACTTGATCTTTACTTCTTCCCCACCCCCTTTTTTTAAATAATTTATTGATTTTTAATTAGTGAGTCGGTGAGGGTACAGTTACAGATTCACACATTTCTGTGCTTGTTTTACCCTTATGCAATGTTCGAGAGCCCATGCCTCCACCAGTGTTCATTCTCCACCACTTATGAACCCAGTATCCCTCCCACCCCCCCCCGTCCCATCCCCCCCACCCCAATCTGCCTCTGTGGCAAAGCATTTCAATTTGTTCTCTCTCTCCTTTTGGGTGTCATGGTTTGCAATAGGGGTATTGAGTGGCCATCATGTACAGTCTCTAGTCTACTTTCAGCGTGCATCTCCCTCCCCGCTCGGGATTTCCAATCACATTTTACTTGGTGTTCCCTTCTCTATCTGGGATGACTTTCCCCCAGCGTGTGAGGCTAGCTTCCAAGCCATGGAGACAACCTCCTGGTATTATAAACTATTATTCTTGGGTATTAGTCTCCTACTCTGCCATTTTATATTCCACAGATGAGTGCAATCTTTCTATGTCTGTCCCTCTCTTTCTGGCTCGTTTCACTTAGCATGATACTTTTCATGCTGATCCACTTATATGCAAAGTTCATGACTTCATTTTTCTAACAGCTGCATAGTATTCCATTGTATAGATGTACCAAAGTTTCTTCAACCAGTCATCTGTTCTTGGGCACTCAGGATTTTTCCAGATTCTGGCTATTGTAAACAGTGCTGCGATGAACATATAAGTGCAGATGTCATTTCGACTACTTTTTTGCCTCTCCAGGATATATTCCCAGAAGCGGTATTGCTGGATCAAATGGAAGCTCAATTTCTAATTTTTTGAGAAGTGTCCATATTGTTTTCCAAAGGGGCTGGACCAGTCGGCATTCCCACCAGCAGTGTAGAAGGGTCCCTTTCTCTCCACATCCTCTCCAACAGCGGTTGCTTTTGTTGTTTTGGATGTGTGCCATTCTCTGTGGTGTGAGGTGGTATCTCATGGTTGTTTTGATCTGCATCTCCCTGATGTACCTTTTTTTCATGTACCTTTTAGCCATTCATATCTCTTTCTTGGAAAAGTTTCTGTTCATTTCTTCATCCCATTTTCTGATGGGGTTGGATGTTTTCTTCTTGTAGAGTTCAACTAGTGATTTGTATACCCTTGATATCAATCCTTTATCGGATGGGTATTGGGTGAATATCCTTTCCCACTCTGTAGATTGCCTTTGTGTTCTGGTCCCTATGTCTTTTGTGGTGCAGAAACTTCTTAGTTTAATGTAGTCCCATTTGTTTATCTCTGTTTTTACTTGATTGCTTAGTTCCATGTCATCTTTGAAGATACCTTTAGCTTCAATATCATGGAGGGGGTTGCCGACCTTGTCTTCAATGTACCTTATGGACTGTGGTCTGATGTTGAGGTCTTTAATCCATTTTGATCTGATTTTTGTGCATGGTGTCAAGTCAAGGTCTAAGCCCATTCTTTTGCATGTGGTTTTCCAGTTATGCCAGCACCATTTGTTGAAGAGGCTTTCCTTACTCCACTTCACTTTTCTTGCCCCCTTATCAAAGATTAGATGATCATATATTTGGGGTTGTGTGTTGGGGTATTCCACTATGTTCCATTGGTCTGTGGCTCTGTCAAAGGCCTTCTTTAAATCAATGAATGGTAGACACAGCAGTATCTTGAACTCTCACAAAACCTCAATGAGCTTGGTCACTGTGTGCATATGGTCAATTGTGCTGAATCCTTTCTTTCTGGAACCCAGATTGTTCGCATGGTTGTCCTTCGTTTAGTGTTCTGCCAATCCCATTCTGGATGACTCGAGTGAATAACTTGTAGACGATGGACAACAGGCAGATCGGGCAATAGTTGCTGATGTTGTGGATGTCTCCCTTCTTGTAAAACAAGACAGTCCTGCTGGTTTTCCATTGGGATGGAACCTTGCATTCGGACAGGTAGTGTGTGAAGAGCCGAGTCAGTTTATTGACAAGTACTGGTGGCAGAATTTTTTAGGTGTTTGGGTCTGACCTTATCTAGACCAGGTGCTGTAGTCGTCTTAACCGATGAAATGGCACGTTGGATTTTGGAAGGGAGGACGTTGGGAATGACATATCCATCTTGCGGAATTTGTTATGTGGGAAGGTGGACATGGCTGTTGAATAGATCTGAGAAGAAGTCATGAATAATCCTGTCCATTGCCCCTCTGGAAGATGTGATAGATCCATCAGGACATCAGAAGGCAGTCATCTTGGGGGGGGGGAGGGGAGAGAAACTCCAAACAATAATAGGGAGTTTTTTTGTTGAAATATTGAATGTAATCAAAATAAAGAGAAAGTAAAGTGAAATTTATCAGCTACACAGGAGGGGTGGGGGGCTGGGGATGTTGGGGGGTGGGGGGGAGGTTTACTGTGGTTCTTGGTGGTAGAATATGTGCACTGGTGAAGGGATGGGTGTTTGAACATTGTGTAACTGAGACTTGAGCCTGAAAGCTTTGTAACTTTCCACATGGTGATTCAATAAAAAAAAATCTCATATATAAAATATAAGGAAACATAGTCAGGAAATAACAAATGGTCAAAAGAAGTATTAACACTATAATATATAGATATCACAAGTATTCTATGTTTATAAGACATATTAATCAAAAAATAAATAAATAAAAAAGAAGGCAGTCATCTTGTGTAGGATAACATAGATTCAGGTAGTTTAGGTTTATTGGGTTACTCCCGTTACAGTGCTCCTATTCCTCTTTGTTTATTTGTAGCTTCTTTCTTAGTGTTCTGTTGACTTGTAAATAATGTTTTTCTCTTCTCCTTGAGTCCTTTGCATAGTTTATTCAGAGCAAGTCCTTTTTGTATGGATACAGGAAGACTTAACAAATGTTATGCTTTTGTAACCTGGGAGTCATTTGACTCTACATGATATTTTCCTCCAGGGCATCTGTTCTCTTGACCTAAGCCTCAGCTGCCCTTACTTCCTAGCACCCCCAAAGCACGGTCCCGACATGGGACAAGAAGGACCCAGGGCAAGCGGTGAGTTGTGTGCTACCCTGGCATCCAGATGGGCCTGGCCAAAGTGCCTAATGCTTAACTATAAGTTAAGAGCTTGATCATGGACAAATGCTGTCATGATCCAAACAGTGATAACTAGATTTGGACCCTGCTAGGGTGAGGAATGATTAATCTGGCCTGAGTGCTGTGGTCTGAGCCTGTGGCAAGATGTTGCCAGGAGAGCTGCCTTGCAAACCTCAATGCTATGTCCATACAAAACCCTTGCTATGTCCATACAAAAATAACTAGTATTGAGATGTTAATAAGTTCCTGGACTAAGGAAAAGAAAAAAACCTTAAGAGTGAGGAAGGGCTTTGGAATGCCCTGTCCTCAGGAAGGGCTTTCTTATGTTGATTTTGCTACCTGGCTGGGTGTAGCCTAGAAGGCAAGGTGGGAGAGAGAAGGAAGAGGAGACAGAGAAGCCAGAGAGAAGCGGCAGTTGATCCAGAGAGAGGCTGGAGCTGGGAGTGCGGGAGATGAGAAAGATGGAAGATTGAATAAATGGTAACTAATCAGCAACTAGCTTGGTCCTCGTTCTTCCTTCGCCTGTCCTTGGCCAACAGCTGTCCTGATCCAGCCCATACACAGCGGTTCCAGAACACCGAACGTGGGCAGTGAGGCACAGCCGCCTGGAGAGCCCGAGAGTGCACGCGCCCCCTCGGCGTTCTTTAGTTTTTTACAATCTTGGTCTTGTAGTTGGCAAAGAACAGGCGAGTGTTGTGAATACTTTTCCCGGCTTCTGCCGAATCGGCCAACACTGCTGCTCTTCTCTCTTTGAGGTTTTCCTTTATCACTTCTCTGCACAGCTTTGCGAGCTCGGATGTTAGCTTGTGATTGCCTGAGGTTCGCGCCAGACCATGTTGGCGAATAAGCTAGAGAGTTTCCGAAGACAGGCATCTGTTTGTGGCTTTCGTGCAGTCATGGAGGTGCTGAACCAGTCTATGATATTCCTTGTCAATGTTGTCAATGACGGCATTTTGACACATTGCCACAATAGTGCCGAAGAGCTCCCAATTGGTGGTCATTCTGGGAGTTCTCTTCTTAAATTTAAACTTTGCAGACCTTTCTCCCCACTCTGTGCAGTAGAATTTTGCATGAAGGAGACAGTGGTTTGATCCTGTTTGGAATTTTGGGACAACAGCGACATTGGTCAGGCAAAACCTTCAATTGAATATGATGTGGTCAATTTCGTTGTGGAACTGTCCACCAGGAGATTCCCATGTCCAACGTTTAGATTCGGCCTTTTGGAACTGAGAGTTACCATGGATGGTATTGGTCGACATGATGAACTGAGACAGTCTCTCACCCTGTTCATTCCATTCTAGGCCATGGGTCCCAGTGTGGAGTTCTTCAGGCGACCTTCTCCGTCCTATGTTGGCATTGAAAACACTGACAATGATCTTGTAGAAGATGTGGACTTCTTTATAGAACTTCTCCAGCTCCATGTAGAACTTTTCAATTTCTTCTTCATTGTAGTTTGATGTTGGTGTGAAGAAAAAAACTGCCAGCAATGAGCCATATCTATTCAAGCGTAATCCTCCAATTCGAGTTGATAGGCTTTCCAATGAATCAATGCTCATGGCCATGTTTGTTTTGGCAAGGATACCAACACCACCAATGCCGCCAACGTCGAGAACATCATGCAATGACTGGAATGGGAAGGAATGGGAGTGAAGGTAGACAGTCGGCAATTACACCACCTCTGCTTCACTGATTACATCATTCTAATAACACCAAACATTAGCCAAGAGGCACAAATGCTGGCCAACTTCAACCATGAGTGTGGAAAGGTTGGAGTGCAGCTGAATCTCACCAAAACAATGTTCATGAAAAATGAACTAGTACCTGGCATTCCATTTGCTCTCAATGGAATGAACATCTCCAAATGCAGCAGCTATGAGTACCTGGGTCAAGAACGCAACATGAGGAACGACTTGGTGCCAGAAATGCGCAGGAAGAAGAGAGCAGCTTGGAAAGCCTTCAAGAGTGTCAAAGAAGTGATTAAGAGGATCAAAAACCTCTGGCTCCAGGCACATCTTTTTGACTCCTCCGTTCTTCCTGCACTAACATACACCTCAGAGACATGGGCGCTACACAAACAGGATGAGGAAGCTATTCGGATCTCCTAAAGAGGAATAGAAAGAGCTATGCTTGAAATATCATGTTTCACTCAAGTGAGAGAGGAATCCAGAGTTCTGACTTCCATTGATGATCGAGGATAAGGGATGCTGCCTAGTTTGCCAAGGCATCAAAAACCAGATGGGCCAGACACATAATGTGATTTAGAGACAACCGGTGGACTAGAGCTGTTATTGACGGGATTCCACAGGACATCAAAAGACCGCTTGGCCGCCCAACTACAAGATGGTCAGACATCTTCATCAAAACTCTAAACGAATGGTTTGAGGCTCTTCATGTTCCTGGAGCGAGCAGATACCATTGGGCTACACTAGCACACGACACGGACAAATAAAGACATTACTAGCACCCGCTCGAGCAAATCGAAGATCAAGGGGATGACAAGTGATACAAGTAAAGTAAATTAAGAAGTGATAAATAATTTGCCAGATGTTTTACTTATATATGTAATATAAATAATCAAACCAAGTGAACTGATAAAATACAACAAAATTTACTTAGACTCTGAAAAACATTGTGGTTACAAGATAGAAATGGTTGGGAGGTGGGAGGACTATTATGAGAGGTTTGTATATTTGTGTTATTTGTGTGTGAAGATGTGTGTGTGTGTGTGCGTTGCATATTTCAAAGCAGGCATTCATGTGTGGAAAGCAGGGACTATACCACTGAGTATAGTCCATACATATGTCCAGTGACTTTTACATTTTATATGATTGGGAGAGGGGTGATCAAAAAAAAAGAATACTCAGAAATTATTTGAAATTTAAGTTTCAGTGTATATAAACAGAGTTTTATTAAAACACAGACTGGCATTTTTATTCATTGTCTTTGTGTTTCCTTTAAGAGTTGAAGTAGGGGTTAGAGCGATAGTACAGTGGATAGGGCGTATGCCTTGCATGTGGCCGACCTGGGTTTGATCCTCAGCATCCCATACGGTCCCCCAAGCACCTCCAGGAGTAATTCCTGAGTACAAAGCCAGGAGAAACCCCTGAATATCACTGGGTGTGACCCAAAAAGAAAAACGAAGGAGTTGAAGCATATGGCAGCAAATTGTATTTAGAATAACTGGATGAGGAAATGCAGTTGCTTAAAGGTGAGATGATTAGATCACCCTTGACCCCAGAGTATAAGAAAGAGAAAGAAAAAAAGTCAACTTGTCGGGGGTCAGGAGGATAGAAGAGACAGATACAGATAAGAAGCAACAAGGGACAAGGGGCAAGGGGACTTAGGTACATTTGTGATGTAAAGGATAGAGATCAATATCCAAACAAGAGAGTCAACTACAGTGAAATCATGAGACACAAATGTTAACAACCAAATATAAAAAGGTGACTGTTAAAATAGGGGGGAGGGATAATGGGGGGAGAGAATAGGATAGGAAAACATTTTCTTTTCCATAAAACATTGTGTTTTTTTATGTTCTAAACTAAATGTAAGAATCTACCCCAAAACTTTGAAACAAGTCTGGTTAATCCCTGAGAAGTATAAAATTTGACCTAGCATTCTTCAAAAATATGATATATCTATATACATATATACATATATATAACCATTTTGACATCTCTGAAATTTTTTCATAGACCTCAAATAGTTCACAAGGGAAATTTTGGTCAGGTCCAAATAATGCTTCCAATATAATACCAAAAGAAATTATGATTCTTTTCTCAATTCTAAATCATAATAGTGAAGAACTTTATTGCAGGGTCAATAACCAACTTGTTGGCTAACTTTCTAAAGTTAAAAAATGAAAACCAGAGCAGTCACATAATTTAGGGGTATCAATCTCCTTATTTTACAAAAATAAAAATTACAGAAACACAATAAGAAAACAAGTGAAAGCCGTTAGTCCCTAGAGAAAATTACTAGGTAAATGCAGAGTTCTTAACAGGCTAAAGTGTTCTCACTGCTACATTAATATTTCATATCTATTTTATGTGAAGATTTATCATGTCAAAATCAAAGCCATTCTCATGAAATTTTCAGAGCAATTTTTTAGCTGTGGAGTTTCAGCAAAATTTCCTGACTGAGATCATCATGACCCCTTGTTATCTATCAGTCACAGGATTTAGAAGTTCAACAGTCCATAACCAGAGTACTATAAATAGTGATTCTTAATTCCACATGCCTCTCTCTGAGGGTGCTTGAAACCTATATTTAGTGAACTAGGTAAATGCCATAGGCAACGGAAGAAAAGAGAGGTCAAGAATATTGGACAGAAACTGGTAGATGCTTGCAATGCATGCAGCCAACCCAGGTTCTGCATCCCCTGTATCCCATATGGTCCCCAAAGCCCACCAGAAGTGATCCCTGTGAAAATCAGGGGTAAGCCCTGAACACTCTAGGTATGGCCCAAAACAAACAAAAAAATATTGGGTAAATGGAAACAATCCTCACAGGTACTCAGTAGAACTGCAACCAAAGGATGCTCGAGGCAGGGGAAGGGAATGAAACGGATTTGGGAATGGTGGAAGAATCCTGGACCTCTGGTTATGGGCATGGTGTAGTAGCACTGCACGTATAAAACAATAATATTGTTTATATTAGAAAAATGAATGAATAAGTCATTTCTGTTTGTTTGTTGCTTTGTTTAGGACTTCTTCAGACTTTGTGCTCACGGATCTCTCAGGGCAGGCTTGGAGGACCATACGGGATACCAGAGGTGGGGACTGAATGCAGATCTTCTGCATACAAGGCAAACACCCCACTAGCTGAATGATGCCTCTGGCTGAGGAAATTATTTAAAACGAACAGAAATTTTTTTAAAAGCCCACGCTAGTTCTCTAAAAATATATGTTGGGCTGGAGCAATAGTACAACAGCTAGGGTGGTTGCCTTGCACACAGCCTATCTGGGTTCCATCCCTGGCACCTCACATGGTCTCCTGAGCACCACCAGAAGTAATCCCTGAGTGCAGAGTCACTAGTAACCCCTGAGAATCGTCAGGTGTAGAGCAAAAACAAACCAAATAAACATACATACAAACACGTACACACAATCACCATACACACAGACACATTCACCATAAACATACATACACACACATACACACAAGTGCACACACGAGCACACACTCAGATATATATGGAGAGGGAAGGGAAAGAGTGGAGCAAGTGGTAGTCAGGAGTTGTTAAAATTGTTCTTTCTTTTGAATTATCCTATAGTTTGAGAAGATCTGGTGATGAAGATAAAAACAAATCTCATGAAGACTCTGGCACCACAAAGATAAAGCAAGATATAAATATTTCATTTAATATGCCACTTCAGAGAAAAGGGTGAGTATAAACATTCAAGAATATCATCTAGCAATTTAAAATTTTATTTCATGTTATAGGCCCATGTATATTTAAGTACAGCTATTTCATAGTTTCTTATGGTTTTTTCTAATGTTGGTAGCTAGATGAGGTCTTGCTAAATCAGTGAGCTAATTTAGAACAATAGCTGTAATTTTTTCCAGTGCTTATTTTTTTTTGTTTGCTTTCACTTTTGTTTCTATGGGGTAGGTCTAATGATCTGTGTCCAGGCCGCAGTGGGGAGAAGAGTGTAGGGAATGTGGTACCAAGTACTGAACTCAGGGCTTCTCATATGCTAGGCACATCCTCTACAACTTGAGCTCTGTCACTCACTCCTCATACTAATTTGTTTCTTTGGGGGCCACACCTGAAAGTGCTGGAAAATAACTCCTAGCTCTGTGTGCAAGGATCATTCCTCGAAGGGCTCAGAGGACCTAGTTTAGTACGAAGGAAGGAAGGAAGGAAGGAAGGAAGGAAGGAAGGAAGGAAGGAAGGAAGGAAGGAAGGAAGGAAGGAAGGAAGGAAGGAAGGAAGGAAGGAAGGAAGGAAGGAAGGAAGGAAGGAAGGAAGGAAGGAAGGAAGGAAGGAAGGAAGGAAGGAAGGAAGAATAAACTCTCATTTCAGGAAGAATACTTCATGTGACCAGTTAAACTTAGATTTTTCATGATTATCTTAAAATATTATATTAAGAGTCTACTTCAAAGTCTTTCACATCAATGTGGGAGATATAATAGTCATCTATATGTTTAAACACCTACTTCTACTTACTTGCAATATTTAAGGAATGGCATTTGAAATATATGGATAAGAAAATTATATTCTTGTCAGGAATAAACTCTGTAGTCAACATACACAATGGGCAGAAAAGAGATACACCCCAAAAAAGAAAGGAATATTCTTCTCACATCAAAGAATATGATAACGATTGATTAAATTGCAACGGCCAAAGGATCAGTCGTCTTTAAAAAAACAGTGAATTCCCAGCAGCAGACAATAGCTAACATTGACTACAAAGTAATTTAAAATATTAGCATATTTATTAGCATTGTCAATCAAAACGGAATTGTATCAATCACAGGAAGGAAAAAAATCACATAAATTGATGATTACCCTCAATTTCCAAAATAATAATATAATAACTAGTATAATTTAACAAAATATACAAATAAAAACTATATAGTATTATAACTGCTCTATAGAAATGATGTGTTAACTTTGTGCTTTTAAACTTTATACCACGAAACACTCCATTTATCCAGTTTCTTTTGCTCTATTTCCATGCTTACTAAGCAATCTTCTGCTCATTATTTACATTCCCAGTATTAACCTACAATGAAAGAGCAGACTAGCTTTATGAGTGTATTTTGTTCTGCATAATAAATTTATTTTTCATTATAAATTAAGAATAATAAAATAATATTTATGTAAGAGCTTGTGTTATTGGTTAGTGTGAATATTCACCTATAGATATGTAGATGTATCTACAGAAACCTTAATTAAAAATACTAGAACCCAGTCTAACTACTTTAAAGGAAAAGGAGTTTGGGGAAGATAATTTGAATATTTATAGAATTTCCACAATGTCCAGAAAATGCTAGATTTTATTACTATTCAGTCAACAAAACAACATGCCCACCTTCAGCAAGGAGTCCAATTATCTTGTCCCAAAATTAAGCTAACTCAAAGACTAGTCACTGTCTAGTGGTACTTCTTAGTTTCCTTTCAGATCCAACATCTCTAAAAGAATAACTTCTAGGCATTACGAAGTTTTAAACACTTGAGAGATTCTTTCATAAACTTGACTTAGCTTCACTTTGTGCTATATTGAATTTGATTGAATATCATCTTACAGTTACTAGGTTTTAAAGAAGTTATGACTTCCATAATAAGTTTTATGGAAGTTACCAGACTTCACTGATTTTTCCATGTAACATTTTGTTACTTAGGTGTCTGTCTTTCCCAGTTGGTTAATCTTGAAATTCATTATAATGAAATGGCAACATGAGTTGCATAAAGGTTTCTTTCTAATTATCTAAATTCTTGAAAACTATCAATTTTTGATTTTTATTGAGAGTAATTTGACTTATGTGTCAGAAGAATGTGATTGAAACTATGATACTCTTAGGTCTTTCGGATAAATGAAGCTATCATGAACTCATTAGGAATCTTACAGAGAGTGATGGGATTAGGATAGAGTCAATTAATTGGAATTCAACAGAAGGGTCAAAACACAAATTCTCAGAACGAGGACAAAATTCAATGGTTTCTTATCCCTGAAAGCATATAAACTGTAATCATATAAACTGGAGACAAAAGGAAGTATTTTTAAACTGTTCGTTGGTAAGGATTGCTCATGAGACTTGTGGCACATGAATTTTACAACATTCCATAATTTCTGCCATCTCATTTCATCCTCACTGTTAAGATTAAATTCTGATATGGCCAATAGACTTATCTCTTTAGAATCAATAAAGTAATAGGATTGCTTAGCTCCATGTTTCTCAGTCTTTTCCTGATTGTCACTCCTTTCTAACCTCGTCTCTTTCCTATGCACCCCCTGTTTACTATTTGGCTCTGTGGTCTCATGTAGTGCCTCCCGACCATGTGTTTTTTTCATCTGTGCCACCCTTTGGAATATGCTGAAGACTCTAAAGAGGTTATATAGAACACTGGCTAGTAATTTCTGGAATATCAGAGAACTATTAAAATGTCTTTTAAGAAACATTTGTTAAAGACTGAAATGAACAAATCAATGTCATATCACTTGTCACTTGTCATGCTGTTGTTCGTCGATTTGTTCAAGCAGGTGCCAGTCACGTCTCCATTTGTCCCTACCGCGTGCTAATATATCTGCTCAGTCCAGGAACACGAAGAGCCTCAAACCATTCATTCAGGATCTTGATGGAAAAGTCTAACCATCTCGTTGGTGGATGGCCACAAGGTCTTTTGATGTCCTGTGAAATCCTGTCGGTAACAATTCTAGTCCAGCGGTCGTGTCTGAATCGCATTATGTGTCCAGCCCATCTGATTTTTGATGCTTTGGCAAACGAGACAGCATCCCTGATTCTTGATCATCGAAGGAGGTCAGAACTCCGGATTTCTTCTCTCACTTGAGTGAAACATGATACTCCAAGCATAGCTCTTTCCATTCCTCTTTGGGATACCCAAATAGCATTCTCATCCTGTTTTCGTAGGGCCCAGGTCTCTGAGGCGTATGTTAGTACAGGAAGAATGGTGGAGTCGAAAAGATGTGCCTGAAGCTGGAGATTCTTCATCATCTTAACAACTTCTTCGATGCTCTTGAAGGCGTTCCACACTGCTCTCTTTTCCTACGCAGTTCATGTGCCAGCTGGTTTGTCATATTAAGTTCTCGACCTAGGTACACATAACTGCTGCATTCAGAAATGTTCGTTCCGTTGAGGGTAAATGGAACATTGGGAACTAGTCCGTTTCTCATTAGCATTGTCTTCGTAAGATCGGTTGCAGTCCGACCTTTCCACACTCATGGTCGAAGTCGGCCAGGAATTCTATTTTTTTATAAATTATTAATTTTATTGAATCACCATGTGGAAAGTTACAAAGTTCTCAGGCTTATGTCTCAGTTATACAATGCTCAAACACCCGTCCCTTCACCAGTGCCCATATTCCACCATCAAAACCCCCAGTATACCTCCCACCCACCCACCCCCACTGATAAATTTCACTTCATTTTCTCTTTACCTTGATTACATTCCATATTTCAACACAAAACTCACTATTGTTGTTGGAGTTTCCCCAAAAAAAAACAGCCTTACTGACAAGGAAGCATTTGATAATTAGTTTTCCATCGCTGAGAATGACAAGATATGAAGTCGCACGGCTGCTATTGCCAAATTCTATGGTTTAGGATTTCTGTATTTTAGTAATTAAGTCCAGGGAGATTTATGTTAGAAATTGCATCATAAAAAAAGGGGAAAAAAAGAAATTGCATCATTTCTCTTCCTGGGGCAGCATGGGGCAATGGCTTAGTTCACAGTCTAGAGATATGGCTGCAAGCAGTTGCTGGGACCAAAAGTAGTCTAGCTGGCCTCCAGATTGTGGTCGATCAGCAGCAGAGGGGCTGCCCAAAAGTGTGGCCACTTGGGTCAAATCTCGGCGGAGAGCACCGGTATCATCCCCGTTGGCCAGGAATTCTTGCCAAAGAAATTTTTACATTTTATTCATAGAATCAAAATATATCAATTTATAACCAATCAAAAATTATTGAGATATTTCATATTTTTCATAATTATTATTTTAAATTCACTAAAAAGCATCTCAAAGACTAAGATGGCTCAAAGGCTGGAAGTGCAAGCTTCACATGTGAGCACACATGTGTTAGCATTATACCTACTCTGCTACCTTTGAATATATTTATAAGATAGTTATAGAGTTATGCCATCTTTATAATCAGAGAGATCAAAGCCATGGATAACATATGAAACACAACTGTGATTTTAGAATTTTTACCTCCTAAGATTCTAAGCTACATTTTAACTTGAGGACATATCACTTCCAAATCAGTTAACATGAATTAAACATTTGCTCCAGTCTATGCATTATACATCAAAGTAAATGGTGGGTATCTGACAGAATTTCTCCTACTTTCAAAAGGAGCATTACTATTATTTCTCAAAACAGACTATCTATATGTCATCATCCAACATACCAAGTGACTAAAGTTAAAATGGAGAAAAAAACACTAAGTACGTCCCAGTGTCCAACACACCTCAGAAGGAGAATAATGAAGTTTGCTTAGAATATCAGATCCATGATCCAGGGAGTCAGTGCAGGTGCACATGTCTGATCTGGGTTCAATCCCGTCCCCCAGCGCTATGGGGTGGCACTGGTAGTCCCTGGCACAACAGAATCTAGCAACACCACATCCTCAGACCCCACATTGAACTCTTGGCCAGCTGAAAAATCACCAAGATTTGCTAAGAGTTCCCTGAAAACACCTTGGGAGGCCAAAACATAATTTTTTAAAGAGAATATCAATTGAATATGAGCCTGCTACAGATTTTTACAGAGAATGCTAAAGGATGCCAGGTTGAGTGTTTTCCAGCAATTAGTAGTTTACAAGCAATGAAGCTAATTAGCTCATCAGTCTTCAATGGAAGTGTTTCCATAAACATTCTGCCAGCCACAAGACATCATGTTTGCATGTTAAAATGTGTTAGAACAAGAGTTCATGGTCTACTTTCAAACGAAGAATGAACTGCACCTTCTGAAGCACACTGTCTACTTGATTTCAAAGATTATATTGTACTGTGATTTTATACTTATCTAAGAACACTCTTGATATATAATAACAGTTAAATACACACAACATCAACATAGCAATACATGGAAATAAGGCAGCAGCTGTTGCCTTTGAAATCATATATAGGCTATGAGTAATTGGTGGCAAATACCAAACATTTGATCTAAGTTCTAACTGAAATGTTTTTGAGCAAGTGGATGGAGCTAACCTGTTTCTTACTGACAGTTAACTGAAATGAACTGCTATTTTCTTTTATAAATAAATGCTCAGCACAGATGAGTTTCAAGGATAAAATCTTTTAACACCAATGACCCAAAATAGATACCAGAACATTTTTAATCTCTGTTCTTTCCTAGGATGCAATTTATTTTCTTGTGCCCAAAAAAATGCACTCAATAATCAAGGAGACAATAAGTAACATTTTAAAGATTCAATATTAGAAATTCCACAATGGCATTTATTGCTTAACAAAGTACCCAAATACACCTTTAGGAAGATTAATTACACTTCAGACTACCATTTTCCAAGAATAAACACTTCTAGAAGGAATCGTTTTCTCTGACTAATATGAATGAGAGTAAGTCTTGATTTCTAATTCCTAGAAGGAAAAAAAAGAGTTGTAAACCTAGGGTACCACAAATCTTGAATATAAAGTAGTATGGAGATGTAAAAAAAAAAGATAAATCTTAAAATTGCTTCAGTCTATGTATTATGCACATAAATTGTATGCACATTTTTAATACAAATGTTTACAAGTCACCAACAAAGGCAACAGCTCCCTACCTAGTGGCAACATCACCTGCCTTGCTAAAAGTATTCATGTTCCATGCAAAGTTGTCAGCTGCTGCTGGCCTAAGCTTTACAAACTTGCAGCTGAGAGACTCTGAATTAGTAAACAAATTCATTTTTGTATAAAATATCATCTCCCCACATTTGGAAAGGAGAGCACTAGTTAAGAGGGTCTATAATGGATTCAAAATCTCCTCATTAATCTCCTTGGCTCTTCAATTGAGTCAGGGTAATCTTTGTGAGGACTGCAATGAAAAATAGATAGCAAAGTATCTTAGCAGTGGCAGGATTCCAGTGAAAATGCAAGTCTGCTCCCATTTGACATACATGAAAATGAAGCCTACAGCACATTTCCTATTACTAGTTCTAGTGGGCATACTTGTCAAGACAACTAGTATTAGACTGCACATATAAGTGACAGACAATTCATACTAAAATATGTGCTGTATCTTTAAGTGTTACGCATGGTCAATGGAGGCATCTTGGCCTGTCCAGAAAGTATACAAAAGAAATAAACCTTAGTAGAGATAAGGACCAGGAGTCTGCTCTACGGCTTGGAAACCGGTCTCACATGCTGGAGGAAAAGGCAGCTCGGATATCGAAGGGAGCACCAAGTAAAGGATGTTGGGAGGACCTATTCAGGTTGAAAGAGGCGTACCAAAAAGTAGACTATAGACTGAACATGATGGCCACTCAATACGTCTATTGCAAACCACAACACCCAAAAGGAGAGAGGGGGCAAAAGGGAATACATTGCCACAGATTCAGGGCGGGGTGGAGGGGACAGGGCAGGGGTAATGGGAGGGATACTGGGACCATTGGTGGTGGAAAATGGGCACTGGTGGAGGAATTGGTACTCGATCATCGTATGACTAAAACGCAAGCACAGAAGTTTGTAAGCCTGTAACTGTACTTCACAGTAATTCGCTAATAAAAAAAAATTAAAGAAAGAATAAATTTAAAAAGAAATAAGCCTTAATATTTCTTGGAACATCCAAAAACATCAAATTAATTATTCCCTTATACAATAAGAAACTCATAAGTTTATATTTATTTTATTTTATTAGAAACCTAAAATCATATAATTATTATGGTCAGACAATAATTATATGAGAAAACTCTTTTATATTAATATTTTTTAAAGTTCCAAAGTAAAAGAACTTAATACCCTTTACAAATCAGAAGCAAATAGTGTTTACTTGCTCACTGCCTGTCTTCCTACCAAAATATCAGTCATCTCTACAAATTATATGCCTCCTTTACTTTTCTGATCCTAGCACATTGAAAAGAGTTTGGCATATATGAACGTTTCAATAAATATTTGATTTTTTAAAGAAAAGTATCTGGAAATAGACAGGCTAGGTATAAAACACACCTTTCTATAAATTATAGACATGATGAACTAAAAGAAAATGAGAGTTTAGAAACATTCTTGTTCCTTCATATTGCTTCTCTTTTGATGTACCATTAAAATCGCATTTTTTAGACATGGTTAGAGCATTTTACGCTCTGTTCAGTAGACTTAGAGAAACTGTGATATATCTAATTTATCTCTACATTTTCAAGACCCAAAACAGCATCAAATATACCAAATATAAATACCAAATATTTAATCAAAATATTAAGTACTTAATAAATATTTGCAAATTAGTCATAAGAAAATAACTCAAAATCATTTATTTTGTAATCTCCTGTCTCCAGGACCATAACTGGTAGTGTTCAGGAGCCTCTAGAACTGCACCTAATGATATTCAGGGACCATTTGGTGCCAGGCATCAAACCCAGCTTAGACATATGCTAGGCATAGGCCTTAAACCCTATAATATGTCTTGGCCCCTACTCTATTGCATTTTTTTAGTTCTACTATTTTCTTCAGATCACTGATTTCTGATTAAAATATTCTCATACTTTCTCCTTTTTGTTTATAATTCTCCTCTATTATTTTCTTCCGTTTTGGGAACAACTGATCAGTGCCACTTTGAAATCCTCATCCATAAGATAAGAGGGGTCTTCTGTGCTCCATATCTTTCCAAGATAATTGCATTGTCTATTAGTGCAAGCTGATTACTACCCTTTATTATGTTTGGTGCAATAGCTGCCTTCACATCAGTGATCAGACAGAGATCCTGGGTAGATGGAGTTCGGGGCGCCAGGGCTGAGAGAGTTCTCAGGGTTTACCTGTAGGCAGCAGAGGGATGGGAGTAGCTCAGCCCTATTAGGAGAGCAAACAGCTTGTCTCCACAAGAGTTCTTGCAGGGTTCACCAGCAGGGGTGGGGTGGGAGAGAATATTGTAAAAACTGTCGCTTTTTGTTGTTGTAATTCAAATCTATAATTCCATTTAATTTTTATGACTAGCTGGAGGCAAGAGCTAAAGTCTGAATTACTGAAAATCCAACCCCGTTTTGGGGAATCTCATCTCTTAAAGCAATTTCTTCTATAGCTTTAAATATGATTGACAAATCTTTAAAAATTTTGTTAAACCCAGATTCTTAGTCATATTTTATGGAACAAACTTATTAGTCATTATTTAGCAAAACTAAATTAACGATTGAATTTGTATTTTTCATAAAATTCTAGAGACAACTATCTCTAGAATTTTATGAAAAATACAAATTTATATACATTTTATATGACTTATATACAAAATTTATATACAAAACAACTGTCTCCAGAATTTTATAAAAAATACAAATTTATATACAAAATTATATCTCTATAAATATATTTTATTATTGTGAAATACATAATTACATTAAGAAAGAACTTGCTATGAAACTCATAATATTAATCCAAATGTTAAAATCAAGTTATCTAGCTCAACAGACCAAATATCACCACACACACACACACACACACACACACACACACACACACAGGTTTATATTTGTAAACCTCTAGGAACATATGCTTTTCCTCTTTCTACTTCTAAAGATGACATTCTCCTTTAATATGTAGAATGATATACGTGATACTATAAATACCCCATATCATGTAGGTTCTGCTGGGTGGCCCCCACTCCCACTCAAAAAGATTCAATTATTTGCCATTGACTGAAAGTATAGGAGTAAAGCTCTTAGTTCTTGAGTGCCAATATAAATAATCACTATTGGACCACTTTTTCTAGATCTCTACAATTATATCCATAACTTTTCACTACCTTCCTAATACTACCTAATACTCTTAATAATACTTGTTCTGGGGTCAGAAAGACAGCATAGTAGGTTGGGCTCTTGCCTTGCATGTTCAAGCCCTCGCATCCCGTACGGTTCCCAAAGCCCACCAGGAATAATTCCTGAGTGCAGAGCCAGGACTAACCCCTGAGCACCACTGGATGTAGCTCAAAATTAAATAATAATAACAATAATAATAAAATAATACCTATGTCCCATCTTCCACAAGCAAGTTCTATAGATAACCAAATGTCCACTAAAGCAGTTAAAGACTAGTAAAATGAATGAAAGAATTCTATAGCAAGCTTACATTAATTATACATCCAAAATTAGAAGAAAATGTCCCTAAGTTAAGTCTCTAGTATCTTCTTGAAAATAAGACAATAAAATATAAAATCCTCTATTTCAATATTTTTTAATTTTCCCAATTACATTAAACTTATTATTTGTTCTTCATTGATCCACACATTATGCCCCTGGACAAAGTAAACCCTTAAAAGGGAATATGGTTGGGAAGGATTAAAGCCAGAAGCTTTTATAAATATGCTTCCAGTAACATACATAATTGCTTAAATAAGAATTCTCTCTCCTGAAAGACCAATTCCACCACTGAGTTAAAATTTCTTCCAATTTTTTGAGAATTTTAGTGCTCTCACTGTGCACTAACGTGAGAGTTTTAGTGCTCTCACTGTCACTATCTCTGCAATCCATAGGAGAGCACTGGCAATTCCCCAAATTCCACAACCATTTGCTCTTTCACTGTTTTCTTCCCACACTCAAGTGGCAGTAGTTCAATCTGGCAGTCTGACAAAAAGAGTCCATATAAAGCATTTGTTAAACTTTGACCAAATGTATTTGTTGTCTATGCAGCATATGTCATATATGTAAGTACTTCACATGGTATAATATAACTCAGTGAATAATATGCTGCATAATCCCAGATTCCAAATAGACTTCTCTTTGAGACATTCTTTTTTAAATAATTTACATTTATTAAGCTAAAAATGTTGAATAACTGCTCCTTCTTAGGTTGAGTGGTTCCAGATGGTGGAACAGAGAGTTTATGCTTACCTTCTCCTATCATCCCAACAAATCTATAAGTAAATATGGATTGGTTTACACAGAAGTACATCTAAAACATCGACAAACAGAACTAACATGCACAGATACACACACGGACACACAGACACACACGCGCGCACACGCACACACACGGATTAAAAGGCAGCATCCAGATAGGAGTCACAGTTTAGGACAAGGAAGAAACCACCACAAGGGCAAAGAGACACAAACAGGAAGATATCTCTAAGATATGAAACTTTTCCCTGCAAAACAACATGAGGGCTATTCCAGTGGCCAATATTAAGTACCTGGCACCTAACACTATGACTCAGCATAGCCGAAGCAAGACCTTGAAACTTGGGTAAGAGAAAAGTAAACACAGGAGGCCCAAGGAAAAAAATAGAGACTAAGAAACAGATCATAATAAAGTCAGTGTGCATACTACTTCCCTTGGGACCAATATAATAGTACTGAATTAAACAGCATCTACCCAGAGGTGAAGGAATTTCTAATGTTTAGAATATTGGTCTGACAGAACTCTACAGGAAACTGCCCACAGAGGTGTCTTCAGCAAGAGGACCACAGAGGCAAAGAGAACCAAAAATAAAGAAATGGAACTACATCAAATTAAAAACCTTCTACATAGCAAAAGAAACTCAAGCTATAATAAAAAGACACCTGACTGAAATAAGAAAAATATTTGCACAAATGCATCATATTAAGCATTCACAAAACTCATTAACAAAAAATACAATAACCCCATCCATAAATGGGGAAAGGAGATGATCTGACACTTCCTTAAAGACACACAGGTCAACAGGCATATGAAAAAATGCGCATTATGCCAGTCTTTTGTGTCACACCACATTTTTTTTCTCTTTTATTCTGTTTTTTCTTTTTTTTATTGAGATAACATTGTTTTCAAGAATGTAAATGTCCATATGCCTTGGGGTACAATATTACCATTCAACTAACAAAGTACTGATATCCCACAGTTCACTTTTTACCCACTCCCCAAATTGGTAACCTCATTCTTTGCTTAGAATCGAAGGATTGGACGTGTTCCATTGGACATTATCTATTTCCTGCTTTGCATTTATATATATATACCTATATATACACATACATATTTATATATATACATATATATATCATATGTGAGTGAAATAATCTGATACTTGTTTTTCTCCTAACTTTATCTTGTACCCCTCCAGTTTCGTTCATGTCATAGCAAAGATAAGATTTCACCTTTCCTTAAGGAGTAGTATTTCATTGTGTATAAACCATGTCTTTATCAACTCATCTGTCATTGGGCATGTGGGTTGTGTCAGAGCTTGACTATTGTGAATAGTGCTCCAATGAATATAGGTATACATATATTTTCACAAGGCAAGTGCTTTGGTGTTTATTGCTAGATACCTAGGAATAGAATTCCTGGATAATAGAGTAGATTTATCTTTAATATTTCGAGAAATGTCTGACTGTTTCTCATAGAGGCTGAATAAATTTATATTTCCACCGGAATGTTTTGATTATTTCTATTTATCCACACCTGTTATTGGCCTTTTTGGTTTAGGCCTTCTCTCATATGTGAGTTCATATCTTATTGTCATTTTAATGTGTATTTCTTTAATAATAAAGAAATTTTTTTCATTTTCTATGAGACAACATTACCTAAATATTACTAACAAAAACAACTGCAGGTCAATAACCCTGACAAACATAGATGCAAAGATCCTCTATGAAATCTTAGCAAACCAAATTCAACAGTAAGCAAAAGAATCATACACCATGAAATAAGTGGAATTCATTGAACAAATGCAAGGATGACTTATTCAATATATACTGATCAATTGATGGGATACATCACATCAAGGAAAGGAAGTATAATAATCATGTGATTATATCAGAAACAAAAAAGATTCGATAGCCATTTTTAATTTTTAAAACTTTAGTAAAATGGGGATAGAAGTTACCTCAACATAGTAAAAGCCATATGCAAGAATCCCACAGCTAATATCATATCCAATAACAAAATACTGAAAGTAATTCCTCTAAAATAGGGAATAAACTGATCTATAAAATTATTTCATTAACCAAGGAAGTTTTTTTCTTTTTCAGGGCCACACCTGGCTTACTCCTTCCTCTGCACTTAGGGATTATACCTGGCAGACTCAGGGGACCAGAAGGGGTCCATATGGGGCACTGGAGATGGATCCCGGGTATACATGAAAAGCAAGTTCCTTAACCACTGTATATCTCCCTGGCCCCTGATCAAAGCTTATTGATTGAGCAGTAAAACAGCCTGCAATGAGAGTTGCATTCATTAGATAGCTGCTGTTTTATCATAATTAAAAATATCTAAAGATGAAACGTACATTTCATTATGTAATATTAACATTGTGGCAACATGAGTTACGCATAGTTCATGGAAAGAGTATTTTAAATTTTATAAAATTCAAACTTCTAGAAAAAAAATCTTAAATAATAAAATATTAATTCAGGCAGAGATCAAGTCTGAAACTCAACAACTTAATAATTAACTCAGGAATGAGGAAAAAAATGTATATTCAACATTAGTCGTTTTTCATTACATCTTATGACAAAAAGTTAATATTTTCTCTCCCTTATTTTTTGTTATGGATAAACAAAGGCAGGACTGGAGTGACAGTACAATGAATACACTGCTTGCCTTGCATGTAGCTAATCCTGATTCAATCCCAGGCAACTTATATGATCGCACAACCCCCACCAGTAGGGATCTCTGAATGCTGAGCCAGGAGTAAACCCCAAGTACCACTGGGTGTGGCCCAAAAAAACAAAAGGAAAAGTGAAAAAAAAAGTGAATAAACAATGGCATGATTAGAAAAGCAGTTTCCTAAAATGGAAGAACTAAGAAATTGATCCTGAGGCTTAGAACTGCCTAATGAGTCACTCTGTCTCCCATATCTCACTCCTCAGAGTTCTAGAAAAGACGGATAAACTCCAGACAACAGAAACAAACAGTCAAAAATCCAATTTGTAACCAGCACCCTTAGGATAGGAACTTTGCTCCGAAACATGACTAAAGGACTCACTCTCTTTGCCGACGTCTCCAAGCGCAGCAGCAAGCTCTTGCTTTAACACTGTGGCTTCCTGCGCAATCTTCTCTCCCTTGTCTAATAAATTCCAAGTTGCTTCCTCCACAGAAGCTAAAAGCACTTTGGCTCTTTTTGAACGTCCTTTTTTCCTATTCGAAGGATTCTGGGGACAATTTACAAGTGTTGTGACCTAGAAATGGAAAAAAGCAAGGCACTTATTAGACAAACTTGTGAGGAAAACACAGATCTAAGAGATTACTGTCAAAAGTATTTCACAGTGATATAATTCATTTCCAGTACTGCTGGTACCTTTCCAAAAGTCCAGGCACCAATAGCAATGTGTAAGTCACCATGGAAGTCCAGCTAAAAATAGGAAGAAAGGAAGAGTTTATGGATGTAAAGGGGAAAGAGGGAGAGCAGAGAGGGAAGAGAATGGAAAAGAGGAGAGAAGTAGAGGAAGGGACATACAGATGAAAGCACATCAGGTTTTATTATTAGAACACAAATCTATAAGTTTGTGTACATGAGTGTTTGCATATGTGTTTGAATTACAGGAACTTTAAATACAGAATCTTGCTAAAGCAATCCAAAATGAAAAATTATGAAAGCCATATGCCTCAAAAACATCAACAATTATAAAATGAAATTCATATCATGGGCCTGAGAGATACTACAGCAGATAAGGCAATTGCCTTACATGTGACTGTCCTGGGTTTGTTCCCCTGTATCCTATATGGACTCCCAAGCCTACCAAGAATGCTCCCTGAGCACAAGGTCAGAAGTAAGCCTTGAGCATGACTGGCTGTGGCAAATACATATATATATTTACATACATATGCATTTAATTAATTAATTTAATCCATATCACTTTGTAACCTGTACTCTACATTAAGAGGGAGGCAAAAATTTAAAATTTAAGTCAGGAATAATCTATTTAGAGCAACAATAGAGGTTGCTAATATAGGAATAAAATGACCATAATGAATCAAACAAAATAATTGTTAATTCAGGGAAACAAATCCCAAATCCTTATTATAATCTACAGTCCAGTTCTTTATAACTTTCTCCTAATTGCCTCCAATACTCTACCTTAACTCACCTTTTTTTTTTAAAGAGCTCATTCAATGTGTCTTACTTAAAGCTTTCCTGATCACCTCATCTCTACTCTCTCCTACTATGTTCCCCTCACCCAATTTCCTCAAAACACTTATAGAGCCTACATTTTTTAATTTGCTTATATACTTATTACATACTGTTGCAGGTGACTTTCACCAAGCAGGGAGAGAAGACATGGCAGCCTCAAGAGGGGAGTCTAATGCTTTTCTCTTTATCTACCTCGGTTACCAGGGAAGTGCCTGGGGAGGTTTAGGAATGATGAAAGTCTGCTTTGAGCACCTCTCTAGTATGGATCTTAATATCTCAACACCTTAACACAGCAGTCATCAAATCTACACAATGGAATACTACGCAACCACCAGGAAAAATGAAGTCATGAAATTCACTTATAAATGGATGGGCGAGGAGAGTATTACACTGAGCGAAATGAGCCATAGGAAAAGAGACAGACATAGAATGATTTGTGGGATATTAAAAAAAAAAGTACAAAATAAATACCCAAGGACAGTAGAAACAAGGGCAGGAGGATTAGTCCATGGTTGGAAGCCTGCCTGCTTCAAGTGCAGAGGGAGAAGGCAGTTGGGATAGAGAAGGGACCACTATGACAATGATAGTTGGAAACAGTCACTCTGGGTAAGAACTGTGTGCTGAAAACAGGTAAAGAATCAAACATGATAACCTCTCAGTACCTGTAATGTAAACCATAATGCCTCAAAGAGGAGTGATAGAGAGACACAGTGAGGGGGAGACAAAGAGAGAGACAGAGACAGAGAGAGAAAGAGAGAGAGAAGGAAAGTGCCTGCCATAGAGACAGGGTGGTGGGAGGAGGGTGGTAGAAGGGAAACCGGGAGCATTGGTGGTGGGAAATGTACACTGGTGAAGGGATGGGTGTTGGAACACTTTATGACTGAAACCCGACCATGATTAGCTTTGTAACTCTTTATCTTATGGTAACTCAATAAGTAAATAAATAAATAAAATAAAATAACTGTATGCTGAAAGTAGGTAAAGGAACAAACATGATAACCTCTAAGTACCTATATTGCAAACCATAATGCCCAAAAGGAGAGAGAAAAAAGTTCTAGCCATAGACACAGGCTGCTGGTGTGTGGGGAGGGGGAAGCAGAGAGGGGGCAAGGAGAATGGCGGAGGGAAACTGGGAACAATGATAGTCGGAAATGTACCCTGGTGAAGAGACGGGTATTGGAATATTGTATGACTAAAACCAGCCATAAACAGCTTTGTAACTGTGTATCTCCTGGCGATTCAATTAATCACGTATCACAAATCACGAAATCCCATTAATCGTCGATTTCTCGAGCGGGCTCAGTAACCTCTCATTCGTCCTTTCCCTGAGATCTTAGAAGTCTCTCTCGACTCGGCACTCCCAACGATGTCACACTGGAGGCTCTTACAGGGTCAGGGGAATGAGATCCAGCTTGTTACTGGATTTAGCATATGAATACACCATGGGAAGCTTGCAAGGCTGTCCTATGAGTGCAGAAAATGCTCAGAAGCTCACCAATTTCTCCCAGAGGGAGAAGCAGGCTACAACATATCTTCTGGGAGCTTGCTTTTAAGTCTCTGTATGTTGACTCTTGATGGGATTACACACACCTGGGTTCCTCTGCCAGTACCTTAATGCATGAGGCCTGTCTGAACATATGGAGAGGAGCCTCAAGCATGGCTGTAGCTAGGTTCCGATGGTCTTCGGCCGCTGGGAGCTCTGCTTGGGGCAGGGAGGGAAGCTGGAGCCCATCCCCTCCGAGGGGCTCCAGGGAAGACAGCCAGGCGTGCGGGCAAGAGACTCTCTTAATTGAATAAAGGATTCAATTAATAAGAATTAAACACACACACACACACACACACACACACACACATACACACACATAAAATAACCCTACACCTGCGTCCCACATGAACTACACAGGTGGAAATTGATCCCTGCCACGGGATTCTCAGGGACCTGTAGTGAGGAATTACTCTTTGTAGGAAACGGGAAAATCAGTCCAGCCTCTCTTCAAGTTCCTCTCCTCCAGTTCATTGCCTACTTTTACAGAAAAGAATTTCAGGAAGGAGATGAATAATACCATGAGATAAGTTTATTTGGGAAATATAAGGGGAGAGAAAGAATTTCATGCTCAAGGGAGAACATGACTTTTCTGAAAACAAAAGGATATTCACTGACCTTGGAATAAGATTACATGTAGATATTTTTCATAATTGCATTGATCTGGCACTCTGCACATCTAAGAGTTCATTTGGGTTTTTCAACGCGAAAACCTTTGAATTTCTAGTGGTCTTTTTTCTTATATGATAGGATAGCCTCTGTTTATGCAGTCCTGGAACTTCTCCTCATAGGGGGTCCAACTGATGCTCAGCGCCTGGAATTCTGCATTTCAAAAGTTTCCCAAGATCCTCAGATAAATTCTGTATTTCAAAAGCCTTGATGTTTTGGGCTAGTTTGGATTACAAACAGTGCTTCTCCAACTACATATTGCCAGGGCCAACATATCTCTCTACCTGCAACAATACTTCTGATACTAAGACACAAATTCCATGAAAACACAAAATGTGTTCTGTTCTCTGTACACAAAACAAACTACAAAATGGGTGTTCAATAAATATCTATTTCATAAGTTATCTGATAAAAGGATTGGTTGCAAAGAACTTTTTTAACAAATTTTATTTCAACTGGTTTCCATTACTATAAAATTTCATGAGCACGGGTTCACACCAAAGAAGACTTTACTGTTTTTAATTTCATTTATTTATTTGTAGGGGAGGACACACCTGGCAATGCTCAGGGGTTACTCCTGGCTCTGCACACAGGAATGAAGAGCCAGGAGTAATTACCCCCAGCAGTGCTCAGGGAACCATACGAGATACCAGGGATTGAATCTGGATCAGCAGAATACAAGACAAGTGCCCTATCGACTGTACTATCTCTCAGGTCCCAAGGGACTTCTTTAATGTCTGTATTTTTAATTACCTGAAAATGTTAATAATGAACATGTATTTTTATAAATTTATCTAAAATAAGAAGAAACTTATGATAAAAGCATTGCTTTGTAAATGTATCTAAAATAAGAAGAAACTTATGATAAAAGCCTTGTTTTGTAAATTTATCTAAAATAAGAAGAAACTTATAATAAGAACATTATTTGAAAATAGAAATAAAGTGCCTATATTTGAAAACTAAAGCTCAAACAAACTTACAGTGTAGAGCTGGTGGAAAATAACTAGCAAACCAAGTGCTGAAGGGCTTTGCATGCTGAAGCTCCGTATTGGATGCCTGCACGACATGGTTCCCAGAGCATCACTAGGAATGGCCCCCAAGAAGCAGGCCACTGAGCACCACTGCTAGTGGCCCCTCCCCACCAAAAAAAAAGTACACATTTTTAAAATATCTTTTCTCAATAAAGACATACACCAATAAAACAAAATCTGGACAACATTTTCAAAGGCAAAGTTTGAAAATTTCCACTGAAGAAGAGGGAAAAAATGTATCCAGTGTTTAAAATAGAGGAAACTCTATTTTAGTAGGAAACTTCTACAAAAAGCTAGATTCTCTTCACCCATGTTCATTGCAGTACTATTTATGACAGACACGATATGAAAAATGGTCAGTGGGTAAGGTGTTTGCCTTGTATGACCTGGGTTTGATCCTGGATACTACATATAGTCTCAGGAGGATTCTCTCAGCACAGCAAGGGGAAATTCCCCCCACCAAAATATGAAACAAGCTAAATTTCTATCAACAAATGAAGGAAACTTGAAATGTATACATATGAAAACAGAATATTATTCAGTATAATATAATCTTGGACTGGAGCGATAACACAGCAGGTAGGGTGTTTGCCTTGCACACGGCCAACCCAGGTTCAATTCCCCTATCTTTCTCCGAGAGCCTGGCAAGCTACCGAGAGTATCCCACCTGCACAGCAGAGCCTGGCAAGCTACACGTGGCGTATTCGATATGCCAAAAACAGTCACAAGTCTCACAATGGAGACGTTACTGGTGTCCACTCAAGGAAATCAATGAGCAACAGTGACAGTGATACAGTGAATAAAATCTTACGTTTGCAACAAAAGAAATGGTACTTCATGACATGATGCTAAGTGAAATAAGTCATAGGTAAAATCTGAAAACAACAGAACCACAACTTCATTGACATAAAGAACAGATTGGTGTATTAGAAGTAGGGGGGGATCACAAAATCACGAAAATCCCGTTAATCACTGATTTCTCGGGTGGGCTCAGTAACCTCTCATTTCGTCCTTTCCCTAAGTTCTAAGGGGGGGATAGAAATAAGTAATGGGGATCAAAAGATACAAATTTCCACTTACAAAATAAGTAAGTCATAGGATAATTGAAAATTGTTAAATAAGTAGATTTAAAAGTTTTCACCGCAAGAAAAAAAAAATTTGTAACCACCTATGATGACAAGTAATAACTAGATTTATCATGGTGATCATTTCACAATATAAATGTAAATGTCAAATCTTCCATGTTACACACCTGAAACTAATGTATATCAAGTACATATCAATTATGAAAAAGATATTAGCTGATGTAAATAATAGTACTGCTGACCAGGCAATATTAAAGGAAAGAAAAGGTACAAAGAGAAAACCAAACTTGCCTATCAACAGAAAGCAGAGGCTCATAGATATACAACCTTTTCTGCTATGCATATTTTGGCTTCTCATTGTTTATGGGGTGTTCAACATTTATTTAAATAAATAAAGGCCAGAAAGAGAGCTCAACTGACACATGCTTTCCAAGTGGGAGTCCTGGGGTGGATCTCCAGTTCTGCTTGGCCCTCAGGGCACCATCTGATGTGATTCCCCAAGCACGTGCTGGGAGTAACCCTTGAAGACCATCAAGGGTGACCCAGAAACCAAAAGATATTTAAGCTTTTGTTATCTAGACCCAGTGTTTTAGCTAGAAACTGAGAGTTTACAAGCTACAGAAAATTAAATGAATAAAAATTACTTGTGTCTCTTCTTCTAGTTACACCTTTCTCATAGGTGATCTATTTTTTTTAATTACTTTGTTCCCATGTGCACAACCTAGAGTGTAGAGCATTGCTTGTTTCCTCTTAGAAAAAGGAAACAATTGTGAACTGGAGCAGGTAGGGCACCACACTTGCAAGAGGCCAATCTAAATTCTACCGGGGCACCCACAGTTTACCAAGAGTGATCCCTGAATACAAGGACAGGAGAAAGCCCTCAGCACTGTGAGGTGTGTCCCCAAACCAAACAGAAAAAAAGGGAGGGGGAAGAAAAAGAATAGGATTAACCTACAAGAACCTGGAATGGAAATTAAGTAATGCAAAATTTATGTAACAATTCCATTTACATAACAATGTCAATATTAGTTGATATTGTATTTTTTGGTGCATTTCCCATATAGATATAGAAACTTTGTTGTAATAACCTTGTCAGGGTGTTCTCTCTAATCTTATCATATTCTAACCTAATCTTATCTTATTCTAACTTAATCTTATTCCCCATATTAAATGTGATAAGAGTAAATTTAAAAGTACATCCTGGGTGAGAGATAGTACAGCAAGCAAAAGTCTTGCCTAGCGGGCAGCCAATTCAGATACAATCCTTGCACCACAATGGTCCCTCAAGCACCACCAGGAGTGATTCCTGAGCACAGAGCCAGGAGTAAGCCCTGAGCACTTCTGGGTATGACCAAAAAAATTTTTTAACGTAAATGTAAAAAGAATATTCCATATGCTTTACAAGCAGCAAAACAGACACATAACTTCGTCATGCAATAGGTAAAGATTACATGGATTTTCACTTACTCTAAAAGACAAGTATATTTTTTTTTAATTTTGTTGAATCACCATGAGATAGTTACAAGCTTTTATATTTGTGTTACAAACATGCAATGATCAAACATCCATCCCTCCACCAGTGCACATTCCCCACCATCAATATCCCTGGTATACCCTCCCTTTCCCACCTTCTCCCTGCCTCCATGGAAGACAATATTCCCCATAGTCTCTCTCTCTATTTTTGGGCATTATGGTTTGCAACACAAACACTGAGAGGTCATCATGTTTGGTCCATTATCTATTTTCGGCACACATCTCCCATCCCGACTGATTCCTCTGGCCATCACTTTCTTAGTGATCCCTTCTCTATTCCATCTTGCCTTCTCACCTCCATACATGAAGAAGGCTTCCAGCTATGGGGCAATCCTCCTGGCCCTTGTGTCTACTGTCCTTGGGTGTCAGCCCCATGTGATGTTATTCTATACTCCACAAATGAGTGCAGACCTTCTATGTCTGTCCCTCTCTTTCTGACTCACTTCAGATATGACATGATACTCTCCATGTCTATCCATTTATAAGCAAATTTCATGACTTCATCTCTCCTAAAAGCTGCAAAGTATTCGATTGTGTATATGTAACAAAGTTTCTTTAACCAGTCATCTGTTCTAGAGCACTTGGGTTGTTTCCAGATTTTGGCTATTGTGAACAGTGCTGCAATGAACATGTAGGTACAGCCTATGAACATATAGGTACAGCCTGTCATTTTTACTGTGCTTTTTTGCATCCTCGGGATATATTCCCAGAAGTGGTATTTCGAGGTTATATGGAAACTCAATTTCTAGTTTTTGAAGGAAGGTCCATACTGTTTTCCAGAAAGGCTGGACCAGCCCAGATAAATCCGGAGCCACTGAGCGCGAATCGGACCCTCTGCACCTAAAGACTTTGATTCCAAAGATGTAACACATTCGGGCATCCAGCGCAGCGTCCGATAGCGATGCACTGGGACACCGAACTGGGCTACAACTCTGTGCTGCCGGGGGTGGATTTTTTTCCTCCCCACCCTGTCTTCCTGCACGGAAAGCGGCGGACTGGCGGCACCCATGTGGCAGGCGCCATCTTCTGTGACTCCAAACCCACAGGTATTCGGATTTTACTTTTGGGGCTCCCAGGAACTCATGGGAAGGGAGCGTAACTGGCACGCCTTCGGCCCAGATAAATCCGGAGCCGCTGAGCGCGAATCGGACCCTCTGCACCTAAAGACTTTGAATTCAGAGACTTCTTACAGCAATGCACTGGGACTGTGAGCTGGGCTATGTAATTTCTGGCAGAATTTTCCCTGGACTTTATACAGAAATCCAAAACCGCGGGGACGCTGCCGCGTCCACGCGACTTAACATTTATAACTGTCAGCAATGTGAAACTGTTCCATTTGACTTGGGGGGAAACTCCAAATAATAACAGTAAGTTTTTGTTGAAATATTGAAGGTTTTTAATGTAGCAGCCACCTCTGGACTGTGAACTAAGCAAAAGCCCCACGCTGGCCGACGCGGTGTGGCGTACACCATACTATGAGGCGCAGGAAGGAGGATGAGGGCGAAAAAGAAAAAAAAAAAAAAGGGAAAAGGAAAAAGGAAAAAAGAAAAGAGAGAGAGAGTTATGTCAACTACAGTGAGTTTTGTGTTGAATTATGGAATGTAATCAAGGTAAAGAAAAAATGAAGTGAAATTCATTAGTTATACAGTAGGGGGTAGGGGATGGGGGCGGGGGTATACTGGGGTTTCTGGTGGTGGAATATGGGCACTGGTGAAGGGATGGGTGTTTGAATATTGTATAACTGACATATAAACCTGAGAACTTTGTAACTTTCCACATGGTGATTTAATAAAAATTAAAAAAAAAAAAAAAGGCTGGACCAGTTAACATTCCCAACAGTGAAAGAGCATCCCTTTTTCCCCACATCCACACCAGCGCTGGTTGCTTTTGTTCTTTTGAATGTGTGCCATTCTCTGTGGTGTGAGGCAATATCTCATTTTTGTTTTGATTTGCATCTCCCTGATGACTAGCGATGTGGGGCACTTTTTCATGTGCCTTTTCGCCGTTTGCATTTCTTTTTTGAGGAAACTTCTGTTCATTTCTTCTCCCCATATTTTTTTTGATGGGGGTGGAGGTTTTTTTCTTGTAAAAAGAGGCTCAGGGCTAAGATGAATGGAGACGTTACTGGGCCCGCATGAGCAAATCATTGATCAATGGGATGACAGTGACAGTGACAATTCTACTAGTGTCTTGTATATCGTGGATATTAATCCCTTATCAGACAGGTAATGGATAAATATTCTTTCCCATTCTGTGGGCTTTTTCTGTATTTTGGTCACTGTTTCTTTTGAAGTGCAAAAGCTCCTTAGTTTGATGTAGTCCCATTTGTTTATGTTTGTTCCACTTGCATGGTCAGTGGTGTTTCATCCTTAAAGATGCTTTTAGCTTCAATGTCATAGAGAGTTCTGCCTACATTTTCCTCTATGTACCTTATAGATTCGTATCTGATACTGAAGTCTTTAATCCACTTTGATCTGACTTTTGTGCCTGGCATTAGACAGAGGTCAAAGTTCATTTTTTTGCAGGTAGCTACCCAGTTTTCCCAGCACCACTTGTTGAAGAGGCTTTCCTTGTTCCACTTCACATTTCTTGCTCCTTTGTCAAAGACTAAGTGGCCATATATTTGGGGATCTGTGACAGAATATTCAACTCTGTTCCATTGGTCTGCAGATCTGTTTGTAGCCCAATACCATGCTGTTTTAATTACTACTGCTTTGCAGTAGAGTTTGAAGTTGGGGAAGGTGATGCCACCCATCTTTTTTTTTCCCCCAAGGATTGCTTTAGCTATTCGTGAGGGTTTATTGTCCCATATGAATTTCAAGTGTACTTTGTCTATTTCTTTGAAAAATGTCATGAGTGTCCTGATAGGGGCCACATTAAGTTTGGATAGTGCTTTGGGCAGTATTGCCATTTTGATAATGTTAATTCTCCCTATCCATGAGCAGGGAATGAATGTGTCTCCATTTCCTAGTGTCCTCTTTTATTTCTTGAAGTAGTGTTTTGGAATTTTCCTTGTATAGGTCCTTCACCTCTTTGGTTAAGCTGATTCCAAGGTACTTGATTTTCTGAGGTACCATTGTGAACAGGATTTTTTTTTATAATGTCTCTCTCTTCTCTTTCATTATTTGTATATAAGAAAGCCATGGATGTTTGGCTGTTGATTTTGTAGTTTGCCACTTTACTATATTGACCTATTGTTTCTAGGAGCTTTTCCTTAGAGTCTTTAGGGTTTTCTAAGTATAGTATCATATCGTCTTCAAATAGTGATAGCTTGACCTCTTCCTTGCCTATCTGTATGCCCTTGATACCTTTTTCTTGTCTAACTGCTATGGCCAAGACTTCCAGTACTATATTGAATAGGAGTGGGGAAAGCAGGCAACCTTGCTTTGTGCCCGATCTTAGAGGGAAGGCTTTTAGTTTTTCCCCATTGAAAATAATACTTGCCATGGGCTTCTGGTAGATGGCTTTGACTATATTGAGCAAAGTTCTTTCAATGCCCATTTAGCTGAGAGTTTTCATCATAAATGGGTGCCTGATCTTGTCAAATGCTTTCTCTGCTTTTATTGATATGATCATATGGTTTTTATTATTTCTTTTATTTATATGATGAATTATGTTGATTCACTTGTGAATGTTAAACCATCCTTGCATCCCTGAGATGAATCCTACTTGGTCATGGTGTATGATCTTTTTGATGAGACATTGGATTCTATTTGCTAATATTCTGTTGAGGATCTTTGCATCTGTGTTCATTAGGGATATCGGTCTGTAATTCTTTTTCTTTGTGGTATCTCTCTCTGCTTTTGGTATAAAGGTGATATTTGCTTCATAGAAACTGTTTGGAAGTGTTTTTGATACTTCAGTTTCCTGGAAAAGCTTAAAGAGGATTGGGAGTAAGTACTCCTTAAAGGTTTGGAAGAATTCACTAGTGAATCCATCTGGCCAGGAATTTTGTGCTTGGGGCGACTTTTTATTACCATTTCAATTTCCTTGACGGTGATAGGTCTGTTAAGGTATTCCAGGTCTTCTTAGTTCAGCCTTGGGAGGCTATAGGAATCTAGGAATTTATCTATTTCCTTGAGGTTTTCGTGTTTTGTGGCATAAAGCTTCTCAGAGTAATCTCTGAGGATCCTTTGAATTTCTGTCGTTTCTGTTGTAATGCCCCCCTTTTCATTTCTGATTTGGTTTATTAGCGTTTTCTCTCTCCCTTTATTTGTGAGTCTTGCTAGAGGTTTATCAATCTTGTTTATTTTCTCAAAGAACCAGCTCTTGGTTTCATTGATCTTTCGGATTGTTTTTGGGTTTCCATCTCATTAATTTTTCTGAGTTTTTTGTTTCCTTCCTCCTGTTCAAATTGGGCTCCTTTTGTTGGTCATTCTCCAACCTCTTAAGCTATGAGGTTAGGTTACTTATGTGGGCTCGCTCCTCCTTCCTGAGGAATGCTTGTAGAACTGTAAACTTTCCTCTTAACACAGCTTTTGCTGTGTCCCATAAGTTTTGGCAACTAGTGTCCTTATTTTCATTCATTTCCAGGAATCTTTTGATTTCCTCTTTGATTTCCTTTCTAAGCCACTCGTTGTCCAATAGTGAGCTGTATAATTTCCAGGTGTTTGATTTTATTTTCTGTTTGTGTGTGTGATTTATTTCTAATTTCAGCGCATCATGGTCTGAGAAGATCGTTGATACAATCTCTATCTTCTTAATTTTATGGAAGTATGTTTTGTGGCTCAGCATGTGGTCTATCTTGGAGAATGTTCCATGCACACTTTAGAAGAACGTGTACTCAGCTTTTTGAAGATGAAGTGTCCTGGATATATCTAGTAAATCCCTTTCTTCCATTTCTTCCCTCAGATGAAGTATGTCCTTGCTAAGCTTGAGTCTGGTTGACCTAACAAGAGGTGATAAAGCGGTATTGAAGTCTCCCACTAGTATTGTGTTGCTATCGATGTTTTTCTTCAACTCTATGAGTAGTTGTTTTAAGTACTTTGCTGGCCCCTAATTAGGTGCATTATACATTTAGTATTGCGAATTCTTCCTCTTGTACAGATCTCTTTATCAATAAGAAATTAACTTCACTGTCTTTTTTGATCTTCTTCAGTCTGAAATCAATGTGGTCTGATTCTAGGATGGCTACCCCAGCTTTTTTATAGGAGTTGTTTGCATGTAGGATTGTTTTTCAGCCTTTGGCTTTGAGTGTTTGCTCTAACTGTTGATATGTGTTTCTTGCAGGCAGCAGAATATTGGGTTCAATTTTCTAATCCATCCTGCCACTCTGTGTCTTTTAATTGGTGCATTTAGCCCATTGATGTTGATGGAAATTATTAATATGGGGCTTTGTACCATTTTTATGCTGAAATGTAGTGTATTTGAGGGGCCTGTCTTGTCTTAAAGTAGCCCATTCAGGGCTACTTAAAGTAGCCCGTTGTTCTTATAACCATGGTTTTGAGTCTAATAAGTTCTTGAACTGTTGTTTATCTGTGAAACTGTGTGCTGTTCTTTCTCTTATGAATGAGAGTCTACCTGGGTAAAGTATTTTTGGTGAGGCATTTATTTCATTGAGTTTTTTCACTATATCCCACCATTGTTTTCGGGCCTGAGGGTTTCATCAAACAAGTCGGCTGTGAATCTTAAGAATGCTCCTTTATAGGCAATTTCTTTTTTTGAACTTGCTGCTTTCAGGATTTTGTCTCTGTCTAAGGTTTTGATCATTTTGACCAGGATGTGTCTTGTGGTCTTTTTATTTGGATTTCTTCTAGCTGGTACCCTTAGGGCCTCCTGAATGTGGTCACATGTTTTCTTCAGCTCTGGGAATGTAGTAGCAATGATGTCTTTGACACTTTGTTCTTCATCAGGGTTTTCTTCCTGTCCCTCTGGGACTCCAATACTTCTGGGACTTCAATACTCCAATATTACTCCTCTTGGCTTCATCACGATCTTCTCTTGCCATCTGTTCCTGGATTGTGAATCTCTTTTCCATTTTCTGCTCTTTTCTGAAGAGTCTCTGAACTTCATCTTCGAGCTCACTGATTCTGTCCTCAGTAGCTATTAGTCTGCTGCCGAGGCCTTCGATAGAGTTTTTCAATTCGCCTACCAGGTTTTTCAGGTCTGACATTTCCATTTGTAATTTTGTTTCAATTTTCCACATTTCTACCTTCAAATCCTATTGTATTTTATTGGCTTTGCTTCCATTGTTTCTTTTAGGTCCCTAACTATCCTCAGTAGCTCCCTTCTAAATTCCTTGTCAGAAAGGTTTTCTAGCACTTCATTGATATTAGGGTCTTCTGGGTTAGCCTCTTCAGTAAGTAAGCTTGGTGGGGTTTTGCGTTTCTTTACCATTGTGACCTGTGTGGTTTAGCCCTTCACACTCACTGTTACTATTCTGCTTATTAATTATTAATCTCAGTATTAATTGAGGTGGGCTTAATGAGTTATTGGCTAATGTGTTTCTGGTGGTTAAGCTAACCTAGTGAAAGTTCCAACTAAGAGGATAATTTATGGTTCTTATGAGATATGGAGGGGGGAGAATATAACTCGTGGCCGCTAGTGCAGCCGCGGCTCTGGGAAGGAGCCCTGACACCAGCCGGGTACCTGAAGGGGATGAGCAGAGGGTGCCCGGAACATTGCAGCTTTAAAGGCAAGTATCTTTATATATAAGTATATAAATATCTTAATATATATATAAAATATTATAAAATCAAGAGCTAAGGGGTATTTGTCCAGATTAAAACATATTATAGCACCTATTTTACAGCTTTGTTTAAAAAGAATAAGTATCATTATCTAAAATGTTCCTTTAGAATGCATTTTAAGTGCCATAATTCATACTGCTTCCCACTGAAAATTCCTCTATTATTGTTTGGATCCTCCATGTACCAAATGCTTCCCATAGAATAGCCTAGGCTTTGAAATTTAAATGAGCATTCCAGAAATGCTTTGTTCCTTCTTATAAACACTGAAGAAATAAGAAATGTGAAAAGAACATTGTAAAAGAATATTGTGCTTTCATCAAAGAAATGTAATTGCTACTTGAAAGTTATTCACTTGTATAAATCATTTACATCTATCTCTTCCTTTAAAAATATAGTTATTTAATATTGGTTAAACTAAAGTCAAGTGACATTTTCATGATTCATTTTATTTTAGAAAGTAAAGATGGCTTGGTAATGCTGTGAGGAAAAAAGGAAACTAAACTTTTTTATCCAACTCTCCTACAGGATCTAACTGACGCCCATCAGTGACTGTGACTCACATCCTCACCAAAGGATGCGTTGCATATGTTATTTGACAAACTCCCATTTCTTGTAGGAATACCAGCAATCAGTAAAATTAGCTTTAAAGTTACTCTCTAAAATAATTTCTGTTTCCTTTTCAGTACAAAATCAATTATAATTTGTGAAGAACACACTAGTTTGAATTCACAGCTAAGATCATTTGTATGTCAGGTCTAAGTCTGTGTCCTGATATCCACTTTGCTACTAATGCACAAACCTCCTTTTGCTCTTTATTAGATCTTGGCTGCCCTTCTCATACAATAATCTTAAAATTTTAGATATACCTATAATAGATTAGACACAACTTCATAGATACATGAATGGGCTTCATTTTGAAATAACACCAGGTGAGATACACCAAGTAATAGTTTTTAATTCCTTGCTTCATTAATTCTGCACATCTAAAATTTCATAAGACCAGGTGTGTCGGATCCCTTCAAACACCATGCATGAAAGTCAAACCAAAATAGATTAAAGACCACAATATCAGATCTGAATCCATAAGTTATATTAAAGTAAAACATAGGTAAAAATCGTTCATAACATTGAATGATTTTTAATTATTTTAATGATTCAATTATAAATTTTAATGATTTTAATGATTCAATAATAAGCACTGTAGCACTGTTGTCCTGTTGTTCATCAATTTGCACAAGCGGGCACCAGCAATGTCTTCATTGTGAGACTTGTTGTTACTGTCTTTGGCATATCAATTATGCCACGGGTAGCTTGCCAGGCTCTGATGTGTGTGGGCGGGATACTCTCAGTAGCTTGCCAGGTTCTCCAAGTGGGACGGAGGAAACAAACCCAGGTCGGCTGTGTGCAAGGCAAACACCCTACCCACTGTGCTATGACTTCAATAATAAAAGCAAGGAAAACAGATGAGACTACATAAAATTAAGAAGCTTCTGCACTGCAAAGAAATGATGATAAAAATAAAAAGACACCCCACAGACTGGAAGAGAATATTTACCCACCACTCTTTTGATGAAAGGTTAACATCCAAGATATATAAGGCACTGATATAATTTAATAAGGAAAAAAAACATTTTTAAAATAGGGGCAGGACCTCTGCTCCTTAAAGACTATGATCCCGAAGATCTACTAACCCATTTTGGCACCCAGCGGCTTCTTAAAAAAAAATTAATCAAAAATAAATAATAGATAGATAGATAGATAGATAGATAGATAGATAGATAAAAAGAAATAAAATAAAATAGGGGCAGGAGGCTGAGATAAACAGAAACTTCCTCAAAGAAAACATGCAGATTGCAAAAAAAAGTGTATTAAAAAATGTTCTGCATTACTTATCATGGAAATCCAAATTCAAAACAACAATAAAATATTATCTCACACCAGAAAAAATGACACATGTCACAAGAACAAAAACAACCAGTGTTGGCATGCTTGTGGAGAAAAGTAACCCTGATTCATTTCAGGCAGGAATGTCAACTGACCCAACATTTTTTTTTTTGCTTTTTGGGTCACACCCGGGGATGCACAGAGGTTCCTCCTGGCTCTGCACTCAGGAATTACCCCTGACGGTGCTCAAGGGGGCATATGGGATGCTGGGAATCAAACCCGGGTCGGTCGCGTGCAAGGCAAACGCCCTACCTGCTGTGCTATTGCTCCAACCCTGACCCAACATTTTTTTAATTTATTTATTTATTTTTTAATTAGTGAATCAACATAGAAAGTATTGTGTTAAGTGAAATGAGTCAGAAAGAGAGAGACATAGAAAGCACTCATCTGGGGAATATAAAGTAACAGGATGGGAAACTAACACCCAAGAGTAGTAGAGATAAGTACTAGGAGGTTTGCTCCACAGCTTGGAAACTGGCTTCACAGGCTGAGGGAAAAGGCAGCTGAGATAGAGAAGGGAACTCCAAGTGGAGGATCTTGGGAAGACCAATTTGGGTTGGAAGATGCATGCCAAAAGTAGACTATAGACCAAGCATGGTGGCCACTCAATACCTCTATTGCAAACTACAACACCCAAAGGAGAGAGAACAAGGGGGAATGCCCTACCACAGAGGCAGGGTGGGGTGGTGGGGGATGGGGGTTGGTGGAAGGGAGACTGGAAACATTGGTCGAGGAGAATGGGCACTGGTGGAGGGATGAGTAAACAATCACTGTATGACTGAAATGCAAACACGAAAGCTCATAAGCTTGAAACTATATCTCACGGTGATTCACTAATAAAAAGGTTTTTTTAAAAAGAAATAAAGCTTAGGAAGTAACAGTTGCAGCATAAATATAGAAAGTATAAAAGTCAAGACTCATTATATAACCTAGTAACCAACAAACATTGCAAACAACATGCAAAAAATGGAAGCCGTATTCCACCAATCTACCTCTCTTTTGTTTCATTTTAATTTTTTATAACTGTCATGTAGGTAAAAATGGTTACAATAGTGTTGATTTTCACAGTTTTGATAAACAAAGTTAATGCATCTTCACCACGACTAAAATGTTCAAGATCCACCACTGCCGCTCCTATTTCTGTGTCCTTCCCTAGTCTGCCCCCTCCTTTTTTTCACCTCACACCACTGCTTGTTAATCTCAGTTTTAATTCAAAGGCCAAAAGTTTGCCTCATTAGCTATTTAATTAGCTATTATTATTAGCTATTATTCATTCTTACTTTGTTTCTCTATATTCCATAGATGAGTGAAATCACTGGTATTTGTTCTCCCTCTGAATTTTTTCACTTGACAATTCCCTCCAGTTTCATGCAAATTGCAGTAAGTTACAGAATTTCAACCTTTCTTACAGTTACATAATATTCTGTTGTGTGTGTATACATATGAGATATATACATATATATGTGTATATATATATACATATATATATATATATACCCAAAATAGGGGGCCAAAAACTCTAGTGAACAATGAAGTGCAGAGCTGAACAGGTACCAAAGAAGACATACAGAAAAGGTGTTAAGGTGCTCTACCATCTTAACTTCTGTATTGTTTTGATACATATCCCTAATAATAGTGATGGTGAGCATATTTTCATGCACTTATTGAGTATCTGTACATCTTTTTGTTATTTGTTTTGTTTGGGGGCCAAACCTGGCTATTCTCCAGTCTTACTCTTGGCTCTGTGCTCAGGGAACCATATTCAGTGCCAGGGATAGAAGCCCTGGTCAACCATGGACAGGGTAAGCACCTTAATATCTACTGTCTTTCCTGTTTCTGCATCTATATGTCTTCATTATAGAAGTATCTATTTAACGCTTCTCTCCATTTTTTGATAGGTTTGTTTGCTTTTGTGGGGTTAAGTTTTGTCAGTTCCTTATATATTTTGGATATTAGCTCCTTGTCAGATATATAATATGTGAAAATTTTCTCCCATTCGGCGGAACGTATTTCTATTTTAGTAATTACTTCTTTCACAGTGCAGAAGTCTTTTTGTTTAATGTAGTCCTTTGTTTAAAAAGACAAAGTACATGATTTATTTTCAAGCCATAAAAAAAAAGCAGAAGCATGACTGAAATTACTGATTCTCATTTTTTAATTATTCTATTTTTGTTCACTAGAATTGTCATAACAAAATTCCACAGAGTGGGTAGCTCAAGTAACATAAATTTATTTTCTCATAATCGGGAGTCTACAAATCCAACATCAAGGCATTGGCATGATTAATTGCTTCCAAGGTCTCCCTTACTACCTGAAGATAGCCATCTTCTCACTGTGACAACATTTATCCTGCATGTATGCAACCTAGTGGTCTGTCCCTGTATGTCATAATCTCATCTTATATAGATGTCAGATCACACTAGATAGGACCCTAAAGATTCCACTTTAATTCAGTTTCTTTTTTTCAGGCCCTGTCTCCTAGTAACTCACATTCTAGTATATTGAGGGTGAGGGCCTTGATATAGGAATTTGAGTGAGACACAATTCAGTCTTTGTAACAATCCTCAGCACAAATGACATAGAATATATAATCACTATCTTTTTGACTGTAATTTGGGGTTTTATTTGTTTGCTACGTTAACAATCACTGCTAACATGAGCCATTACTTGGAGCTATTGAAGGACAATAACAAAGTGCATGTAGAGCCCTCTCCAATTCTAACAGCCCTCTAGGCCACGCAGATGGCATAACAAAGCAAAGGGATTTATCTGTCAAATACAAACACAGCTGTTGCTAAACATCAGAACCCTGGAAGTACACTTATTTCTGGGGGAAACAAATGCAACTTTAAAACAAAGGAGGGTGGAGGAGATCGTTCAAAAGGCTGGATGGAACTTGCTTTGCATGTGGGAGCCCTGGATTCAATTTCTGGCACCACATGGTCCCCAAGCACACTGGGAATAGTCCCCAGAGCATTATAGGGAGTACTCCTAAGCACACTTCTGCATCAAGGCAGCACTGTTGGGTGTAACCAAAAAGAAGAAAGAAAAGTCCATAAGTTGGGTCTAATATGAAATAGTTTTCTCCCCCATTTTAATTAATTTTGCCAATTAAAAATAAACAACAGGGACAGTGAGATTAAGGCCAACCCTAGTTTGATCCACAGCAACCCATAAGGTCCCCCAAGTACCCCACAAGTAAACCCTGAGCAGGGAGCCAGGAGTAAGCTCTGAAAGCCACCAGGTGTGGCCCAAAAACTAAAACAAGAGAAAGATCGTTCGAAGGGTTGACCACATACTTTGAGAGCAATAGATCCTAGTCATCACACTGTCCCCAGACTACTGCCTAGAGCAGCCTCTGGGCACAGAGCTGGAAATACCACCCCCACCCTCCAGCACAAGCATATGTGACTCAGAAAACAAAAACAAAAAAAACTTTTCAACTTCATCTTTTAACGTATATGTTGTTTCTTGAATGACATGTTAAAATTAGCTTTTCAAAAATAATCTGAGAAGCACAAATTTTATAAAATTTTAAAAACTTAAATTTTATAAGTCATTTAAAAAAAATTAGGGCTGCAGTGCACTACCCCACGCTGCCACACTCCAGGCCACTTTCCACATGCTCGGGCCGAGCCTCACGCATGAGCGAAGTCCCACGGAACCCAGGTAATGCGGAACTTTGTGGTCTTAGATCTCTGGGCTCAACGAGACCTGGGAGCAAAGATCCTCTGCCTGCTTCCCCCAGCCTTTGTTGACCCAGGGGTCACACCCATCAGCCACCTCCTGCCAGCACCAGATAATTTCCTCATCGGCCACTCTCCAGAACTCAACGGCTGCTTCTCCTGGAAGGGAGCATAAAATAGGTCCCCATAACCATGCCATCGAACTCTGCGCCAGGGGTGCCCCAGAGTGGGGCGGGTGAGAGCCCTCCCTGCCCCAAGAGACCCAGCCCCGGCAGCCTACCTCCACTACCCCACCACCGTCTCACTCCACGCTGCTTTCCATATGCTCAGGCCAAGCCTCACACTTGAGTGAACATATTCCTGGACTGCACGGCCGCTTGGCAGCTGTGCAACACATCATCATAAAGGGAAATATATATGCTCTCGGAGAACCCAGAAAGCTACCAAGAGTATCCCGCCCACACAGAAGAGCCTGGCAAGCGTATTCGATATGCCAAATACAGTAACAATAACAGGTCTCATTCCCCTGACCCTGAAAAGTGCCTCCAATCATTGGGAAAAACGAGTAAGGAGAGGCTGCTAAAATCTCAGGGCTGGGACAAATGGAGACATTATTGGCACCCGCTCGAGTAAATCAATGAACAACGGGATGATAGTGAGTGATACAGTGATAGGGCTGCAGTGATAGTACAGCAGGTAGAGTGTTCACCTTGTGTGTGACCAACCCAGGTTCCATCCCTGGCATCCCAATAGTCCTCCAAGCATGCTAAGAGTCATCTCTGAGCACAAAGACAGAAGTAAGCCCTAAACACTATTAGGTGTGGTTCAAAAACAAACAAACAAAAAAATCTAACAAAATCAGGGAGGTCCAGCGAGATAGTACAGAGGTGAGGCACTGCTTACATGAAGTCTACACAGGTTTGATCCTACCAGCACCACCAGAAGTCATCACTGAACACAGAACCAAGAGTAAGACCTGAGTATAGCCAAGTGTGGCCCCACAGCCAAGACAACAAGCAAATAAAAATTAACAAAGTCAGATTTCTGCTTTGTCAATAATTTTATTTCATATCTTAAAGCTGCATAAATTTCATCCTTTTGAAAGCCACCACACCTCTGCCCATTGTAATAATCTTTTATAATCAGAGTCCATACTATACAAATGTTTGGAAACAAAAGACTATAAAGCATGATTTTTAATGAAGTTATTAATTTGGTATCACAAAGCAATAAATCAAGGTAGAAAATATGACTAGCATTTCCAGGAGTGCCACATATCTCAAAAACCACTGGGTATTACCCTATATTTAAGGAGGAAAATATATATATTTCCAATTTATATTTCTTATTGCCCCAAAGCCATTTCTTGATAGAATATAATCATTTAACATGAAACTGACACTATGTTTAAATAGGAAAGGGAATATGTTTATGCATTTAGTTATTATAAAATGTTATGTATAAACGAAAGAAATAAAAGCAATTTCTTTTTTTTCAAGAATACAATACAAGATGTGGGGGGGAAAGTAGGAAAGGGAGTGCAGTGGTTATGCCTAAGTCAGGATATAAAAGACATAGATTCTTTTCTAAAGAAATACCAGGTCTCACACAGCAGGACAAATACCACTCACTGGGTGGCCCCTTCAACTAAGGTTGCAGAGAGCAATGGTGAGTATCAAGGTTTAGAAATTCCTCATGACCTCTAATCACCTCCTCTCTAAGCATCATCAGTAGATAAGTTTTCAACTTATTTTTTACTCAGGTTAAAATTTACAAGTTAAAATTCACAGTCTCCTAAACCAGCACTTCTCAAACTTTAATCTAATATAAATCTTATGCTAGCATAAATTGTTGTTCCGAGAGTTTGAGTTAGAGCCTGAGAGTCTGCATTTTTTTTAAGTTCCCAAATGAGCCAGATGCCTTCAATCCACAGACAACACTTTATTGGATACATAGTCATAGTACAATAGTAAAAAGTATATGAGACACCTTAAAAAAATAATAACAGCTGGAAAATTGATACAGGGATTAAGACACTTTCCTTACACACAGCTTAGCCAGGTTCAGTGCCTCACTATTCAAAGTCCACAACCACCACTAAAACTGATCCCTGAAAACAGAGCTCGAAGCCCTAAGCTCAGCCAAATATGGACCCCACACCAAAAAGTAAATAAACAGACATTAATAAAATAAATAGATTATCTAAAAATCTATTACAAATAGATTGTTTACATCGATAGATGGGTAGAAAAAGATATAAGATAGATAGATAGATAGATAGATAGATAGATAGATAGATAGATAGATAGATAGATAGATAGATAGATAGATAGATAAACAATGGTATATAACATGACCAAAGAAAAGGTAAAACCTTGCAGTTAACTGCAACTTAGATTAAACCAGGTGGTATCATATTAAGCAAAAATAAGTCAGGGCCATCTTGCCACATTCAACAGAGAAGCAGCCAGGCGTTCTGGTGAGCAATGAGGCCAGAGAATGCTCCGAACCTGAAACGGGGCCAGCAACACTGGGGATCCAGATGGAGGAGGTGCAGCCACCACACCTACTCCAGATGGAGCCCTGGTGACACTGAGCAGCAACTAACAGGGCTCTGGGATGCGGGACTGGGACACATCCGAACCTCGCCGGCCACAAGACCTTTTCTAAATACTGAAAACATACAATCTTTTAATGGAAAACTAATTATCAAATGCTTCCTTAGTAGGGCTGTCTTTCTTGTGGGGAAACTCCAACAACAATAGTGAGTTTTGTGTTGAAATATGGAACGCAATCAAGGTAAAGAGAAAATGAAGTGAAATTCATCAGTTATACAGTTGAGGGGGCGGGGGGTATACTGGGGATTTTGGTGATGGAATATGGGCACTGGTGAAGGGATGGTGTTTGAATATTGTATAACTGAGACATAAACCTGAGAACTTTGTAACTTTCCACATGGTGATAAAATAAAAATTAAAAAAAAAATAAGTCAGGGTGCAAGGGAAAATATCAGATGATCTCCCTCGTCTATGGTATACAGAGAAATAAAACAAGGAGAAGAACAATATCAAATCGTAACAAACTCTTGACCCTGGATTAAAAAGCAGATAATTATAAAACTGAGATTACAAAACCCCTCAGCAAGGGGGGGGAGTGGTTGAGGAAGAATATGGAGTGGACTGGTGGTCCAAAAAGTCACACAGGGACTCTGGTAGAAGCCTTGGGCCCTTTGGTAGTGTTGTTGTGGTAACTGTATACATCAAAAACATAAATGTTAACACTATTATGAACACATGACCTAAACTACAATAACTACTGGAAGAAGGCAATACTGTTAATGAGGTCTTATTTTTTTTATTGAATCACCATGAAATAGCACTGTAGCACTGTCATCCCATTGTTCATCGATTTGCTTGAGTGGGCACCAGTAACGTCTCCATTGTGATACTTGTTGTTACTGTTTTTGGCATATCGAATATGCCACGGGGAGCTTGCCAGACTCTGCTGTGCAAGCAGGATACTCTTGGTAGCTTGCCGGGCTCTCCAAGAGGGATGAAGGAATCAAACCTGGGTTGGCCACATACAAGGCAAACGCCCTACCCACTGTGCTAGAGCATTCCAAAATTGCTCATGATTATGTTTCGGTCAAACAATGTTCCAACACCCATCCCTTACCAGTTAAATTTTCCAGCACTAGTGTTCCATCCCTTCAAGCCACCCCACTCCCACCCAGTCTGCCTCTATGACAGGCATTAATTAGGTCTTCTAACAGAGATTTTAATCTAACAGTCCTTAGCTGTGGCTTGAGTGTAGAGAAAGTTTTAAGTTCCTCAAGTGATGCCATTTTGTAGCTTATGCTGAAAAGCACTGGTGCAGATGATTACACATATAAATAAATTTCCTTATGTAATGTGACAGCATGGGCTGGAGTGATAGCACAGCAGGTAGGGGATTTGCCTTGCATGTGGCCGACCTAGGTTCCATTCCTCTGCCCCTCTCAGAGAGCCCAGCAAACTACTGAGAGTATCTTACCCTCACGGCAGAGCCTGGCAAGCTACCCATGGCATATTTGATATGACAAAAACAGTAACAACAAGTCTCACAATGGAAACGTCACTGGTGCCCATTCAAGCAAATCGATGAACAATGGGATGACACTGATACAGTGATACAGTAAATGTGACACCACACCTTCATTTTAGATTTGTACATTATAAATCTCTTCCCTCGCTGACACATTGTCCACCCCAGAGTTCACCAAAACTAAGACTACCGTGGTTTTTCAGAACAGAGCAATAATACAATGGGTAGGGCATTTAACTTGCAGGTGGCCAACCTAGGTTCAATCTCTGCATTCCTTATGGTATCCCAAGACCCGCCAGGAGTGATGCCTGAGCACAGTGTCAGGAATAAGCACTGATCACCACTGGCTGTAGCCCAAAAACAAACAAACATAAAAGAATACCATGGTAATCAAAGCCCTAGGGCTCATCATAATCTAGTCCACATATACATCCATGTGCTATCTAATTATGAACTGACAAGTAAGGAATAGCTGCAGAATGTGGATCTAAGACCTCTCTACTATAACAGTTTTCCTATAGCAACTACAAAGGTCCTACTGGGACACTGGAGAACAAAATGTGCATGTAGAAACAGAGGTGATGCAATAACCACTCTGGGTACTCCTTATAAATTTATTCCAGTTGGATAGAACCCAACCCAATTCAAGAAACATAGAAGGGGCACAATTCTAAGGCATACTTTTAACCAAGAGTAAAACATGCTTACTAGTGGCTTATGTAACAGCACAAAACTCATATTGTAAGCACCTGGGAGTTTTAAAATCACTGCCTTGTCTTACTCCCAAGGATTCTAATCTAATTGGTTTCCTGTGTGGCCTTGGCAATGGGAGTTTTAAAAGCTCCCTAGAAAATTTGAAATTTGCAGCCAGGGTTCAAAACTACTGGCTAATGGGATCTGAACAGTAATAAGAATCTTTTAAATTGCCTAGTTAGTAACTCTTGCCCTTAGTGCGACTTTTGTGTCTCTCACAAGGCTTGGCCACAAATCACTGCACCATAATTTATCTCCCAGAGGACTACTCCTGTGTGTGGACACTATTGTCCACTTCTTACCCTTCCTCAATTAGTGAAGGAGTATTTCCATGAAAAAATGATCGATCTAGAGCCTGTAAATTGGGTACTGATATAAAAATTTGGTTTTTTGCCTGTTTTGGTAAAGTTTTATTAAAACACATTCACATCATTGTCTGCCATAGAGGAGGGAGAGGGGTGGGAGAGGCAAGGGGATGCAGAGGGATACTGGAGACATTGGTGGTAGAAAATGTACACTGGTGAAAGGATGGGTGTTCGATCATTGTATGACTCAAACATGAAAGCTTTGTAAGTGTAGCTCATGGTTATTCAATTAAAAAAATTCACATCTATTTGCTTACATATTGTCTACAGTTGCTTTCAAATTATAAGAGGAGAGTGTAGGCAACACAGATCCTATGGTTGTCCAAGCTAATATCAGTTATCTAAGCCTGAATAGGAAGTATGTTGTCCACTGGTTTAAAGTACTAGAGTTAAAGTGGCAGCAACATTCTCTGAAAGAGATTCAGTATTCTGAAATATCCCATGGAGTTCTGGGGGGAGAAAAAAAAACATAATTACATCTCTGAATCTATAATGACACAAACCACATCTGGAGAGCTAGAGCTTCTTCTTTCAGTCAACTTAACCACAATAAACCATATCTGGGAGCTATAGATTCTTCTTTCAGCCAGTTTAACCACAACTGCATCTATCAATCTAGCATTTTCCAATAAACGTGAATTCCTGTTATTCAGCCTATCACCTGGCTGCCTACAGAATCAGTTCATAAAAGAAATATTTTATCTCATAACTAAGCAAGAAATAGATATCTCCTGGATCAGCCCAAATTTGTTATGGAAAAGATGAACTGTGATCAAACTATTAAACATTACCAGAAGTGAGATAAGTGGGTACATAGTTAAGGGCACACAGAACTGTAGAGCAAAACTGTAGTGAGAAGGGGAAAAGGGTCTGATTAAAAAAATAGGTCTAGAGGACTGGAAATATAGTGCAGAGGGTAAAGTGCTTTCCTTGCTTGCATTCAACCTGAGTTTGATCTCTGGTATCCCATGTGATTCCCTGAGCATCACCAGGAGGAATTCCTGAGTGCAGAGATAAAAGTAATCCCTGAGCATCACTAGGCATGGCCCCAAAACAAAGAAAAAAACAGAAAATAGAGACTCAGCTGAACCAAATTCAACATGGGCAGCTACTTGCAGAACGTCTCCAGCCTGAGAACCAAGCCGCGACCCCATGCCCGCCCAGGAGGGGAAAGGTATTTCTCTCTCTCACCAGTCCCTTCCCGAGGATGAAGGGCGTGGGGACCGCCATATTATGACGACCACAGATGGGGTTTACAAGCTTGCAATGATCCAATATCCGGAAGAAATCTCCCTGGACTTAGTTGTTAAAGTACAGAAATCCAAAACCGCGAGGCTGCTACTGCTCTACTGACCTCATTTCCCTTCACAACAGGTCTGACTCTAGTGGGGTGCTCCTAACAATAGTGGTGAGGATTGTGTTGAAATATTGAATGTAACCAAAGTAAATAGAAAGTAAAGTGAAATTTATCAGTTACAAGGGAGGGGGGCGGGGGGGAGGGATGGGCGGCGTACTGTGGTGTTTTTGGTTTTTTTGTTTTTCTCGGTGGTGGGATATGGGCACTGGTGAAGGGATGATTGTTTCAGCATTGTATGACTAAGACTTAAGCCTGAAAGCATTGTAATTTTCCACATGGTGATTCAATAAAATAAAATTAAAAAAAACAGAAAATAAAAACAAATCTAGGAGGCAAACTAAAAAGAGGCAATGTTTATGCAGAGACTGACAAGCTAGCCATGGATAGATGGATAGTCTAAAAGTTACCAGGTTAGGGACAAAGGTTTATCCCTTTATGCACAGCATTCACACTCCTTCTGGACCACTGTGATTTTAATCAATTCACTACCAGTTTTCTTGTCTTCATTTTAATTTAAAGACTGCCTTCCCTTCTTTCCAACTATCTTTTCCTCAAGGGACACTATAACAACTTTTCCAAGAGAGTGGTTTTCCAGTGGTAAGAAAATGCAGTAGTTGAAGTATTCACTTAATTAGAATCAACTCAACTATACTATTCACCTTAAGCTTTAAAACATCATTGAGACAGAACTAAGCTTATTTCTTCATTATACCATAAAAATGAAACATTTGTATTTATTAAACCTTAATCTTATAAGTATGTATAAAATACATCTAATTTAGTAACTTCCAAGGTTACTGACTAAGGTTATAATCAAAAATCCCAATAAATAGGGCTAGAGCAGTAGCACAACAGGTAAGATGTTTGCCTTACACATGGCCAACCCCAATTTGATTCCCAGCATCCCATATGGAGTAATTCCTGAGTTCAGAGCCAGGAGTAACCCCTGTACATCGCCAGGTGTGACCCCAAAAAGCAAAAAAAAAAACAAATCCCAATAAGTACTTGTAATGTCAAGAGTACTATATGCCTGCAGACATGTCTTTGAGATTTCCTTGTAATCATCAAGATTAATTCTAGTATATATCTAATGATAGACTAATCAGCAGGGTTTTTTAAAAGAATCTTAAAGATAAAGTCAAGTAACCGTAAGTAAGTGGATTGTGCTCATACAAAATGACTTAGAGAGGGGCCAGAGAAAAACTTGTTTGGGGATTAAGGTGCTTGTCTTGCATACAGCTATCCCTGGTTTGTATTCCCAGCAACACATATGCTATGATTCCTGAGCACAGCCAAGCTTGTGGCCCAAAACCAAAAAAGTGAAACAATAAATTTAAGTGATCTACACAAATGACAGAAAACAACCACAAACAAGAATATTGAATTATCTTCTAAAGAAATTAAATAAATTAATTTGTAATAGATTAAGAAGTTAAAAATGCATTCTTTCTCTGCAACCAGATGTGTGTCTTCAAATCAGTGGAGAACAGATCCTTTGACATCTATCTGCCAAATGGGCAACTATTTGTATAAATTGACATGATCGACTTTTTCTCTTTGCTGAGGGAGAAAAAGAAAATTTTTGTCATTGAATGTGTAGTTTAGCAAAGAGCCACGGAGGAAAGAAAAATAAAGCTCTTGAAGAGTTAAGATTAACTGTCCACTCACCATGGACTGGGTTTAGCTTCAACAAGAAGGGAGAGATTGGACAAACTAAAAGGGGCTCTTTTCATAAGGAATGTTTGCATTCAGATACATGACAAGGAAAAGAGGTACATTTGGGACAAGAGGCATTGTGCCCTCCTCTGTAGGAACCCAGTGACTTTGCTCCACCTCGAAGACTAATGGTTATGGAGGCATTAATGTCACATCCCTAGACTCACAATGGGCATCATCAATGTTTACTGTCCACCATCAGCAAAATGAAGCCAGACAAAATGAAATAAAAAGTATTTCCAACTTGTTTGGCATAACAGGAGATTTATACCTCTGAAACTTCAAATTTTGGAAATAAGGGGAAGAATGGAAGTCAGATTTTGTATAAAATCCTCCATTCTAGCATAAATAATTAGAGGCAATTAAAGAAAGTCTGAATTTCTGTTGCTAATGGAGTTTCTCTTGAACTCTCAGCCACAGATGAGGAGGTGGAAAGCAAGGGAATAAAGATTACATAAGAAAGAAAGCATATGGTCTTCATGGCCAGTGCTCAAGGGAACTGGAAATAGTGGTGTACCCACAGAGGTTAAAGAATAATTCTAAGACTGAAATGTAGCTTGGAAATTGGAGGAATCTATCAAAACCCTGGTAATTAGTTTATCTTATTTTCCCCACTCAGCAGGGGCTTGTGGAACAAAAGTTAAGAAATGTCCCAATAGAAGTAACTCTTCTCTGTGGTCCTGCTTCTATGTCTTTGAACTTAGCAGAGAGTCTCTTGCCCGTAAGCCTGACTGTCTTCCCCGGGGGCCCCTTGGAGGGGATGGGCTCCAGCTTCCCTCCCCATCTTGAGCAGAGCTCCCGGCTGCCAAAGACCACCGGAACCTAGCCACAGCCATTTTCAAGGCCCCGCTCCACACGTTCGGACAAGCCTCACGCATGAAGGTACCAGCAGAGGAACCCAGGTGTGTGTAATCCCATCAACGGCCAACACCCAGAGACTTAAAAGCAAGCTCCCAGAAGCGATATCTTACAACCTACTTCTCCCTCTGGGAGAAAGTAGTAAGCTACTGAGAGTTTCCTGCCCACATGGGACAGCCTTGCAAGCTTCCCATGGTGTATTCATAGGCTAAAGCCAGTAACAGGTGGATCTCATTCCCCTGACCCTGAAAGAGCCTCCAATGTGGCATCCTTGGGAAGGCCAAGTGAACGGTTTGGGCCATGTAGCAGTAAAGGATAGGGTTAATGTTTTGCTAACTTGCTTGATTGCTTTCTGTAACTTGCTAACTTGCTTGATCACTTTCTGTAAAACAATACCTTGCAGTATGATCTAAGCTACACAAAACAAGAACCTGTTTCAGGAAATGAAACTGACCAGACGCCTGGTAATGTCCAAGAAAGACATGGTCATACCTCCCTTGATCCTGAAAAATAAGGATGTTGATCACAGTGACCTGGGAAAAATGAAAATGTTGATCAAAGTAACCTTGGAAAAATGAGAAAAATGGGAATAATGATCAAAGTAATCTTATTTACTAAGGTGTATAAAAAGAGCCTGATCTCTGTGTACGGGGCTCTCTTTCTCTCTCTCTAACCCTCCTCTGTGTAGGAGTGAGAGCTGAGTGAGAGCCCCAGCATGCTGGTCTGAATAAATCCCCTTGCTGTTGCAGAAAGAGTTGTCTCGGCCTGTTCCTCCGCACCTCCCGTGGGCAGAGATCTGCTCCACCCTAACAAAGTGGAGAGAGGCTTCAAAAATCTCAGGGTTAGGACGAATGGAGAGGTTACTGAGCCTGCTTGAGAAATCGACGATCAATGGGATTTCATGATTCGTGATTCGTGATGTCTTTGAACTTAGCACATGATCTAATTGTTTAACCCTAGGTACTAACCTTTTTTTAAATTTATTTATTTTTAATTAGTGAATCACCATGAGGGTACAGTTACAGATTTATACATTTTTGTGCTCATGTTTCCCCCATACAAAGTTTGAGAACCCATCCCTTCACCAGTGCCCATTCTCCACCACCGGTAAACCCAACATCCCTCCTACTCTCCCCAAACCCGTCTCCCCCCACCCCACCCTGCCACTGTGGCAGGGCATTTCCTTTTGTTCTCTCTCTCATTAGGTGTTGTGGTTCTTAATAGAGGTGTTGAGTGGCCTAGGTACTGTAAAAAACTAAGGCTCGCAGAGGGGCGAGTGCACTCGCGGGCTCTCCAGGCAGCTCTGTCTCACCACCCGCGTTCAGTGCCCTGGAACCGCAGTGTGTGGACGGATCGAGACGGCCGGTGGTCAAGGACAGGCGAAGGAAGAACGAGGACCAAGCTGGTTGCTGATTAGTTACCGTTTATTCAATCTTCCATCTTTCTCATCTCCCGCACTCCCAGCTCCATCCTCTCTCTGGATCAACTGCCGCTTCTTTTTCTGTCTCTCTCCTACTTGTCTCTCCCACCTTGCCCTCTAGGCTACACCCAGCCAGGTAGCAAAATCAACATAAGATAAAGCCCTTCCTGACTGCCAGTAGGCAAAATACCTCTTAAGGGTCTTTTCTCCTCTCCCCATTCCAAACACTCATTAACATCTTAATACTAGTTATTTTTGTATGGACATAGCAAGGGATACATTGAGGCTTGCAAGGCAGCTCTCCTGGCAACATCTTGCCACAGGCTCAGGCCAAGCACTCAGGCCAGATTAATCATTCCTCACCCTAGCAGGGTCCGAATCTAGTATCACTGTTTGGATCATGACAGCATTTGTCCATGATCAAGCTCTTAACTTATAGTTAAGCATTAGGCACTTTGGCCAGGCCCATCTGGATGCCAGGGTAGCACACAACTCACCGCTTGCCCTGGGTCCTTCTTGTCCCACGTCGTCGGGACCCTGCTTTGGGGATGCTAGGAAGTTAGGGCAGCTGAGGCTTAGGTCAAGAGAACAGATGCCCTGGAGGAAAATATCATGTAGAGTCAAATGACTCCCAGGTTACAAAAGCATAACATTTGTTAAGTCTTCCTGTGTCCATACAAAAAGGACTTGCTATGAATAAACTATGCAAAGGATTCAAGGAGAAGAGAAAAACATTATTTACAAGTCAACAGAACACTAAGAAAGAAGCTACAAATAAACAAAGAGGAATAGGAGTACTGTAACGGGAGTAACCCAATAAACCTAAACTACGTGAGGCTATGTTATCCTACAGGTACTAACTTTTTAACTCTCATTATGTAGTCAATTTCCCAAAAAGAAGATGATGACAGGACCAATGCACCACATTCTCTAGACACAGAATTCTCATGCTGGTTGCCTCACACAGGCTTTTGCCATCTAGCATCCATGACAAGGGTAAAAAGATAAAGTTGGAGTCAACTAAAAGAAACCGCTAAAAAGGAAGCAAATGGAAGATAACAGTTATTGGGGCTATTTATGACTATGCAGCCCAGGGCAAGTTCATATATCCAGCATCCACTCTAGTCACATTATTTGGTTTGTCTAAAGCAAAGTGAGTGGAATTTAAGTAAATCACATCTGATTAGACATTTTTGTATGATTCCTCATGTTCTCTTTCCCTGTTGTAACAACTCTGAAAGCAAATATCGAGATGGAGTCTACATTAGCCCGAATTCCTAATCCCCATACCATACAGGAACCACCCACCAACCAACACACATAGAAAATGCAGCTTGAGCAAGAAATGAACTTATGTGAAGCCTAAGAGATCTGGGGGTTGTCTTCATGCAAGAGTATAAACTAACTTATGCAAACTGTAAAAAGTTGCTAACTAGTCTTTAACTTGACTCATGAGAAATGTTTCATTTATAAAAGTTGTCCCAAGAAACTTAAAAAAAATACATGAGTAAAACTATGGGAAAAAAAGTCAGCAAAAGGCCAAGAAATCCTATAAGAATAATGAGTGAAAGACAGAGTTATAATGTTTCTTACCTTTGAAAAACATTTACATCAGAAAATATAAAACATTTGCTCCACCTCCCTCCAAGGAAAAAAATCAGATGATTAACATTTTATTTTTTTAATTTTTATTATATCACCATGTGGAAAGATACACAGTTTTCAGGTTTATGTCTCAGTTATACAATATTCAAACACCATCCCTTCACCAGTGCCCATATTCCACCACCAGAATCCCCAGTATACCCCCCGCCCCCCACCCCCCACTGTATAACTGATGAATTTCACTTCAAGAGATGATTAACATTTTATAAGGAGTTTGTTGTTTTTATCCTAAAGGATTTTGAGTAAGTCAGTTCTTTCACTCACGTTCAACATGAATCTGACACAGAGTAAATTAAATTTTGTGGAAAATAATAGTATAAATGGTCCCATTAGGTATTGGCTATAACATTATCTAGTATTTTATATCTTCTTCAGAGAATACATAATTAGAGATGTAAATTCTTTTCATCACAATTCTCAATAGATTTCCTGCACTGAACTGCCAAGCTTGGATTTTGAAAGTGATGAAGTGCAGATGCCTACAGTTGCAATCAAAAAACTGTAATTGCTGAGAAAAAAAATATTTCTGATCCACTGAAAGAATTTATTACAGAGAGACACAACTGTAGATGTTATCACATAGATAAAATGAAAGCAAATTATTGAAATACATTCCAGAATGAATATCCCTGCAAAATTATCCAGTAATTTACCTCTGCACAACAGAAAAAAAAATAGATTAAAGATAAATCAGGCTTGGTGGGGAAGACTCTGATAAATATAAAAAAGTGAGTAAATATTTATTAAGAAATATATTTAGAAGTCAGAATAACATAATAGTTCTATGGCCAATTACTCAAAACTTAAATTGCAATTTAGACTTTGAGTTATATACAGAAGGTGGTAACTAATTTCTGTGGTACCTTCAAAGCAAAGAAATATAACCTTAAGATAAATAATGAGAAAAGATGAAAATTTTTTAATGGAGCAACTAAACTAATAACTTTATCTGGTGGCACTATAAAATTAAGGATAATGAACTTGTTTTAGAATGGTTTTCAGTGTAATCAGAAACTAAATTACAGTCTTAAAACAAACCATATAACTATTTCAAATTAAATATTTTTTAACTGTGGTTAGGTGTATAGTATGACACAATCTTTGGGAAAATCCTATAATTTAAGGAAGTTTCTTTACTGGCAATCTGTGATATATGATTAAAAAATATGATGATAATGATAAATTATCAAAATAAGGAGATGAAGAAGGTTGTGCATCAAATTTTGAAATGCATTTTTTTTACTCTCTTTTGTTGGTTTATTTTTAGTTTTTTAGTTACTTTTAGTTTATTTTATTTTAGTTTTATATGAGGCCACACCCATCAATTCTCAAGGGGTTACTCCTGACTCTGCGCTCAGGAATTATTCATGGAGGTACTGAGGGGACCATATGGGATGCCAGGGATCGAACCCCAGTTGGCATCAGATTTTGAAATGCACTGCCCCATGTACTATCACTCTGGCCCCTGCACTGATTTTTGAAAAAAAGAATTTCATTATAGTGGAAAATCAAGAATGTGTCCATAAAATTTTGTTGTACTAAAATTTTCCACTATGCAATGTTTCCTGAACATAATATGTTATCAATAATTAAGATTTTATATTAATTTGACTTGAATATTGCTGGACTTAGAAGCCTTTTCTTTTAGTTGACTTAACAGTGAGCAGTATACCAAAACCATTTAATGAATCAGTAAACATTTTCAAAAACATACACAACAATCTTAAGAAAGATAAAAATTTGTGATTGTATTTACATGTAACTGAGAACTATATGGCAGGCAAGCATAAATTTTCCTTTCCCTGACTCATTAGTTTGCTGATAATGAAAAGTCTGAATCCAGTTGCGATGTTAAAATCCATCTAAACTAGCATAATCACATTTCTTTTAAGAGTTAATTTTTTTTTTCTTTTTGGGTCACACCCAGCGATGCTCAGGAGTTACTCCTGGCTTTGCACTCAGGAATTACTCCTGGCAGTGCTTGGGGGACCATATGGGATGCCGGGGATCGAACCCGGGTCGGCCGCGTGCAAGGCAAACGCCCTACCTGCTATGCTATCGCTCCGGCCCCTAAGAGTTAATTTCTTTCCAGTTAAATGACTTATTACCTTAGGTCATGTTCACTTTTAATTTTCTAAGTAGACTCAATGTTTATACACCATTATAATCATTTCTTTTGTTTATTTGGGGGGGGCCTACACTGGTGGTGCTCAGGGCTTACTCCTGGTTTTGCACTTAAGGATCACTCCCGGCAAGTTCAGGGGACATATCAGGTGCCAGAGATTAAACCAGATTAGGCACATGCAAGGCAAGAGTCCGACTAGCTGTACTATTGCTCCAGCCCAAATCATTTCATTTTGAAATATTTTAGAAAATAGAAACAGAACTTTATGCTATTGTCTGTTCACACAAACTGGCAACAGCTTTCTCTTTAATGTAAATTTACTTACAGTATTTTGTTGAACTATTATATCAATGTACTTGACTAATGCAAAACATCTATTGTTTTCAATTAGGACATTAAGAAAAAAGGTGTCCCCATCAAGTTATTTTCTCTGTTTACAGTCAATATTTCAGGTATGAAGATGTGGCTCAGTGGTAGAGTATATGCCTTCCATGTTTTCCATGTTTGAGGCCCAGCATTGATCCCCAGTATACCACCAGATACAAACCCTACCATGGCTTCAAGTAAAACTGACCCCTCCACTTCAACAACAACAAAAAGCTTTTAAAAATAAGATGATGAAGCAACATGTCAGCCACCTTTGTGATTAGAAAGTCATGAGTGAGAAACTACAGTTTTCACTTTTATAAAATAGGGACATGCCCCAAGTACTGATGTATTTATCTTTACCAGCTGTTTCCAAAATGAAGGTTATTTCCTCATCCCACACCAAGTAATTGTATAAATGACTTCTAAGAACTAATTTAAAACTTTTGTCCCCTAGCTTGATGATATGCATGCTTGTTATTCTTGGGTTTTGGAGTCATACCCAGCAGTGCTCAGAGCTTACACCTGGGTCTGTGCTCTGAGATCACTCCTGGGAGGGCTCAGAGGGTCACATGAGGTGCCTAATATCCAACCCAGGTCAGCTGCATGCAAGGCAAATGCCCCATTTGCTATACTATTGCACCAGCCCCTATTGGTGATATATATGGAAAAGTATAAGAATTCTCATAGCTTAACCAATTGCTTTTACATTAATAAGTAATCCTAGAACTCAAAATGGTGATAAAATTTTATATGCAAAAATATTAGGATAGTGCAATTTATAATAAATATAGGGGAAAATCTCTAAATGTTCAAAATTGAGAGGTTCTTCTTAAAAAATTATGGTATAGGTCCAGGAAAATTGCAAGGTCATGAGTTCAATCAGTGACACCAGAGGACTTCTGACCTCCACCAGTTGAGGCTTCCTAAGCACCACCAAGGTGGCCACCAGCATCACCAAACTTGAGCAGCACTGCATCCCTCCACCCTAACATTAAACCACCTGGTTCATCTTGCAACTATCTCCAGGAGTGACCCCTGGGTTCCCTGAGCACTGCTTAAGAAACCCCCAAAAGGGTTCTTGGTGGGCTTGATTGACCTGATGCCACCAACAGGTCAACCTGTACCTGCAGGGCGAGTGCATCAGCAGCCTGATGGTCCTTCAGGCTTCCTGACACCCCAAAATTTCCACTGTGCCTTTGACCTGACCCCAACAACTTGGAACCAAGTTTACAAAAAAGAATTAAACAGCCAAAAGTTAGGTATGTGGGAGTCATGCCCTCAAACCACCCCCAGCTCAGCTATACAAGCTCATTTATTGAGAGAGAGAGAGAGAGAGAGAGAGAGAGAGAGAGAGAGAGAGAGAGAGAGAGAGATCAAAAGCCACAGGGGCAGGTTGGCCTGTGCCTTCCCAAGCAGAGCCCCCAGCAGCCGCTTGCTTCCACAATCCAAAATCACTGCCATATCCCTGGCCTGACTCCACCCTCTCAGAACAGATCTCACCAAGATATAATCTGCTGAAAATTTGGTTTTGGTTTTGTTTTTTGGTTTTGTTTGTTTGTTTTTATTGAATCACTGTGAGAACAGTTACAAAGCTTTCAGGTTTAAGTCTCAGCCTTACAATGATCAAACTCCTATCCCTTCACCAGTTGCACATGTTCCACCACCAAGAATACCTCCCATCCAGTATAACCCAGTATAACCCAGTATACCTCCCATCCCACCCCCACCCTGCCTGTGTGGCAGATGATTTTCACTTTACTCTCTCTTTACTTTGATTGCATTCAATTTTTGACAGAAAACATACTCTTTGGATATGCGGGTTTTGTGACTGAAATCTCCAGGCTTTCACAGAGTTGAGGTGGGCTACCTCCCCCCACTTCCCAATACATATGGAAGCACTAGCAGTGACCCCCACAAACCAACTTCAGCACCACCCTATAAACTCTATTATTGGCCTTGCTTCAGAGACTCATAAAAAAATCTCAAGAGATCAAAAGCCAGAGATACAGCAGTGAGTCCCGGAAGACACCACAGAGCCTGAGATCTCTCCAGGCCCCATACTGAGTCAATTTCACCAGGGCACCCCAGATGGAACAGGTGCAGTCTCCCCACCTACTCCAGACGGAAACTTGGCGAAAGCAAGGCCCAGGTACATGGGTTTCAGGACTACATCTCCATGCCACATGGTGGCAGAGGTGCCGGGCTGTCCCTCCCCGTCTCCCCACCCACTCGTCGGCCTGGCTGTCACACCCACAATGTGCCTCATGGTGCCATCTTAGCACACCAAAAGCCCTGGTCAGGAGATGCCCAACTGAATCCCAAATGAATTAGTGCCCTACAGAAATGTCTCTTGAACTCAACCATCTATAATCTAGGATTCCAGAAGTGCTTGGCCGCGGCACCCAAGATATTCAAAATGACCAAGAGACAAAAAATGATCTAGCATCTGTCCCTGGCAAGCAGGCTTGAATGTGGTGGGAAACATAATGCCCAAAAGTAGAGAAAGAGTATTGGGGAAATTGCCTGCCATGGATGCAGGATAAGGACTGAAATGGGGGTGAGAGGGGGCACTGGTAGTTGAAGGTGTGCACTGGTGGAGGGATGGGTGTTCGATCATTGTACAGCTGAATTTTGGACATAAAAGTCTTTGTAATTGTATCTCACAGTGACTCAACTGGAAAAAAAAAGGAATGTGGAGTTCATGCCCATTTCAATCATTTTAATCAATGGCTGAATAGATAGCAGTACTCTTACATTTAAAAAATAAAAAAGAAGCCCCCAAAAAACTTTTTTAAATAATGATAATTAAAATTATAGTACAGAACCCAGTGATTGAGCATCTTCCTTGCAGGTGTAATATTGAGTTTGATCATCCCCACATCATTAAGAGTGATACCCAGCACTACAAGTATGATTTTTTGATGCTACAACAAAATGGGACCCATGCCACAGCACAACCAAGTCTGTACAAGTGTTACAACCAAGTGTGCAAGAACTACAAGTGTACAACCCCTAGACATCACAACAAAAATAAAAGGAAAGGAAACAGTAAGGGAAATATGATACTTTTATATGAGGAATCACTGTATCGCTGTCATCCTGTTGCTCATCGATTGCTCAAGCAGGCGCCAGTAACATCTCCATTTGTCCCTGTTGTGTTCAGGGTCAGGGGAATGAGGCCCATTATTGTTACTGTTTATGGCATATCAAATACGCCATGGGTAGCTTGCCAGGCTCTGCCATTATATGAGGAATAAATAATTTTATTTTTAAAATACTTATTAAAATAGGGAAATTATTAAAGTATCAATTTAAAGGAAGAATGAAATAAAAACCTACATATGTTACTACTTTTACCTTCTTTACATATGTTCAACTGTTTGCTTTGCCAGGGAGGTTTGGGAGGTTTGCTCACACCTGATGGTTCTCAGGGCTTCCTCCTGGCTCTGTACTTAGAGATCACTCCTGACCAGCCTCAGGTGCCAGGTGCCAGGGATAGAGCCCAGGTCACTGCATGCAAGACAAGTGTCTTAACTCTGTACAATTTCTTTGGTCCCTTTAACATGACACTCATGCAGTATTCTTTAGCATCATAAGATACCAAGAAAATAACAAAAATAGATCTTGGTGGGTCAAGAGCTCAAATCTGATCCGTGCCGCATTGCTCCTGCACCATCTGTGACTTGTTCCTGAGTTCCCCAAACCTGAGGAAATCAAGTGCTCCCCAAGGAAGAAGATAAATGGAAGTAAAGGGTAAACAGGGGTCAGAGTTTTAGTAATACTGGTAATGTGGAAGAATAGTATAGCTATATATCCAAAATACAAACTCAACAACACTGAAAATATGAGATCTAAGATGTCACCACAGGACTCTGTAATGTAACTATCAAGGTGAAGTTGGGGGTTGGGGACAGTGGGAGAGTGGATAGACTATGAGAAATTGACACTGGGGGTGGGATTGGTGATGAAATATTATATACCTAAAACTCAACTATTGATACGTTGTAAATCATGGTTCTTTAAATAAAAATATTACTTAAAAAGAAAAGAAAAGAACAAAAATAACCCATAACTTCAGTGTAATGGAGTTAAATGCATATAAATATCAATGTTACCTCTCGGTAGAAAAATTGTTAGTAGATTTTTATTCTAAATTTTTGCTTTTGTTTGTTTTGCTTTGCTTTTCCAATGTTTTCCTGAACTTTACCAAAATAAAAAAAAAATAGTAAATAAAACTTTGGGGTTTCTTTGAGACTATTCAGTGAGTGGCTAAGAGAGGGACTTTCAAAATCTGTTTCATTTCAGATATTAGTTGATACCAGAACTGCCAAGATTCATGATTAATAATCAGTGAAGCATATGTTTTGTCACCTATCAAAAGCAGGTACAGGAGTTGGAGTGATAGTACAGCAGGTTGGGCACTTGCCTTACACACAGCTAACCTGTGTTCAATCCCCAGAGATATCTAGGATTCAAGCGCCCTACCAGGAGTGATCCCTGAGCACAGAGCCAGGAGTCAAAAATCAGATGGACCACACATGTAATGCAATTCAGAGATGACCTCAGACTAGAGCTGTTACCTACTGAATTCCACAGGACCTCAAAAGTCCTTGTGGCCACCACCAACGAGAAGGTCAGACTTCTTCGTCAAAACCCTGAATGAATGGTTTGAGGCTCTTCCTGTTCCTGGAGCAAGCAGATATCATTGGGCTACACTAGCATGCAACAGGGACAAATGGAGACGTTACTGGTACCCGCTCGAGCAAATCAAAGATCAACAGGATGATAAGAGATACAAGTGATTTATGGGGGCTTTGAGAGTTGTATTATTATCATCTGTGGAATTCCCTGAGAACACGATGCTGCACATCCTACCTCTGTGAGAAAGCGCCAGGCAAGGCAGAATGTTCTCAGAATCCCACATACCTCTGAGACAGATTGTTTTGACCTTGGCCCTACCTAAAGCATGAAAACACAGGATGGTGCAAAGCTGCAGCTGTTCTGATACCCCCTGAAGAAGCAATTAATGCTATTAATGAATCAAAGAAACTGGGCTACCAGGGGAGGAGGGAAGGGAAAGGTATAAAATATAGCAGCAGAGGAATAAACATTGCTTGGAGCTCTCCTCTGGCTCTTGCTCATTTCCTTGGGACCACCATTATACTAAAGAAATTAGTACAATGCTAAAGAAATGAGCACAAGAAGGGGTCGGAGAACCACCACCACACTCCAGGTCCTCCGACCCCCTCTTGTGGGTCAGCAACAATTATCATCATTATTATTACTAAATACACATACATTTTAACAAGACTTTAAGTAAAGGCCAATTTTTGGTTATATATTCATTCCATACAAATTAAATCTTTCCTTGGTTCTTTGTTTGTTTCCTACACTTCTTGTTCTTCTGCATTTACTACTTTTATGTCCATGGCATTAATACCTGGATTATGAGAGGCTCCAATAACTTCTCTATGGTGAATGTTTGGACCTGCAGGTCCTGAGGGTTGATATTCAGCTTTATTGGTGTTTCAGCTGACATATTGCCTATGTAGAAAAAAGAAAAGAGAATAGGAATGAAGAAAAATACTTTTGAAAAGAGAGCACTAGTGAAAAACACACAGATCTTGAGAATTACATTCAATGCCCTTTCTTGATATCAGTTATACCCATCAAAAGACCAGTTCCACCAACCACAAAACAAGGTATTTCCCAATGGTTCTCTAAGGTCATGCTATCATAAGCTTAGATATTCCAACAAATTAGCCTATGTTAGCATGCTCATAACTAAAACAACAACCTAGCTCAGATTGATTTGCATTTTTGCAGGGGAGAAGGTAGGGGGACTTTCTAATCAGTATTACGGGACCTGGAGGCCCTGACAGTTCAATGCTAGGGACTTAGGAATGCTGTGGGCCACCAAAACCATACTTGATAGTGCTTAAGACCTTGCAGTGCTCAGAATAGAATTCTTGTTTCTTACAGTTAAGGCTTGCACACTGAGTTCCTAAACTGGAGCGCCAGCCTCACCTTACATTTTATCAGCATTAAGTGGGAAAGAGTAGCTGAGATGAGAGACATGTCTTACAGATTCCAAGTCCTTCAACTTTCATATAGCCAAAGCATGGAGGCTGCCCAAGTCCAAATTCTTAGTAGTGACAAAACTTATGAAAGAAAGTCAATTTATTTTTTTTTACAGGAAAGAAACTGCTATATTGTCAGTTTGTATCAAAAGTGAAAACAAGCCTCTGAAAAGTCATTGATATCTGAACAAGACAAAATTTAAAAATCACAAGCCATTCTTTGAAGCATAGCATTAAGCTTAAAATAAAGTAGATTGTTGCACAAGCTTACACATATATCAAGTGACTATATGTGTTCTGTCAAAACATATTCAAATTAACACATAAGTCATGAAGACTGTGACCCAAATCAGTAAGCTTTCAAATTTATATTTACTCTCTTTTATATATGTATATATATATATATATATTTTGTGTGTGTGTGTGAGGGCTGGAGCGATAGCACAGCGGTAGGGCTTTTGCCTTTCACGTGGCTGACCCGTGTTCGATTCCTCTGCCCCTCTTGGAGAGCCCAGCAAGCTACCGAGAGTATTGTGCCCACGCAGAGCCTGGCAAGCTACCCGTGGCGTATTCAATATGCCAAAAACAGCAATAATAAGTCTCACAATGAGAGACATTACTGGTGCCCGCTCAAAAAAATTGGTGAGCAATAGGATAATGAATATAATATGAATAATTTTTTGTGAGATAGACCCTTACAAAACTGTTCATGATTAGTTTTCAGTAATACAGTGTTCCAACAGCCATTACTCCACCAGTGTATATTTCCCAGCACCAGTGTCCCCAGTTTCTCTCCCATCACCCCTACCTCCTCCCCAGCCTACCTCTAAACAAGCAGTTTTCTTCTCTCTCTGTCTCTCTCTGTCTCTCTCTCTCTCTATCTATCTATCTATCTATCTATCTATCTATCTATCTATCTATCTATCTTCTTTTGGGTATTGAGGTTTGCAATACAGACACTGAAAGGTTGGCATTTATATCCCTTTACCTAATTTCAACACTCAGTTCTGCTCCAGCAGGATCATTTCCAGCTATTATTGTCATACGGGTACCTTCTCTATCTTACCTACCACAAATTCGTATTTACTCTTTACCGTCACTAATCCACCAGAAATTATTTCTTGATGGCCAACAGAAATAACTAATAAGAATTGCATCCCTTTACATGTAAAAAGTTGTACTTTGGGAGCAAGAGCAATAAAAAGCTACTAGGCCACTTTCCCTGCACACAGCTGAATAGGTTCAATCCCCAGTATCCCATATGGTCCCCCGATTCCCAAAAGGAGTGATCCCTGAACACAGAGCCAGGAGAAGGCCCTGAACACCATCAGGTGTGGCGCAAAAACAAAACAAAACAAAATTCCTCTTTACGAAACAAAATAAATTGTCCTGCTTCTGAAAAATAAATGAATTTTGGGTTCAGAGAGATAGTACTGCAGGTAGGGTGCTTGCCTGGTAAGTGGACAACCTGTGTTAAATCCCCAACACCCTATTAATCCCCTGAGTCCTTCCAGGAATAAGCCCTGAGAATGGCCAGGTATGGCTCAAAACCCATAATGTTTTTAATGGATTCATAATTCACAATGTATTACTATCAACGCAAAAGCCTTTCATTTAGCTGTTACCTATTTTCTGTCAATTTTCTATATTTGTATGTTAAGAATTTGCCCCTAGAAAATATAATCTAAATGTTCCCCTAGAAAATATTCTGATACTCATGGAACTTAAAACAAAAGAACAGAAAGTATGAAATTTAGTTTCGTTTTTCTACTTATTTATTAACAGATCACTCACTAGGGCTGAAGAGATATACAGCCAATAGGGCATTTGGCTTGCATGCAGTGGACCCCCCTGGCACCACTTCTGGTCCCCTAAGCTTTGCCAGGAATGATCCCAGAGGTCAGAGGCAGGAGTACGCTTGAGCACAGCAGGGCATGATCCAAAGGCAAGCAAAAAAGTAATTCACTGTTGTTCTTTTATTTGTCTGGCTCTGTGGATGGCTGGTAGATGTATAGATAAATGAGCGAATGAATAAATAGGTGAGTCAATTAATGAAGAAGCATATTTTTTCAAGGTGCTCCTCTTAACCAGAATTAATCCTTTCAATGCTCATTCTCAGTAATTCTAGAAGAGAAGATTGTTCTTTTCCCCTACATATCAGTATCTCATATTAGAGCTCATGTTCCCTAAAAAAAATTTTTAGTTTAGCCTCATTCTCCTCCTTGCCATCTTCAATTCTTGCTATACTAATTCCATAAAATCTGCACCTCTTTGCTCTTTAGCCTTGTCCACTCGACCAGATCCTTACTCTGAATCCATGAATGCTAATGTATATATTCCAAAGAAATCATGATTTCTCTGTATATAGGTAAGTGAAAAGATCAGTGTTCTGCCCAGGCACTCCCATACTGTACACCTGATACACAAAAAAAGAGAGAAAGACACACATACACAAAATAACCCTGAAACTCAAAACTTATTTTCCTTGACTCTTATCCTGACTATAATTCCTTGACAAATAACACAAATCTGGGTGGGTTTTTTTTTGTATGGTGGAAGGGAGGGAACACCTGGTGATGCTTAGGAGTTACTTCTGGTTTTGCACACAGAAATTACTCCTGTCAGTGCTCAAGGGACCATATGGGATGCTAGGGATTAAACCCAGTTTGGCCATATGCAAGGCAAGTGCTTTGCAATATACATCTATCAACCCACTATCTCTCCAGTCTCTAACTGAATTTTTTATGGTGCCCAGGATCAAACTTGAACTTGTACCTCACACATATGAGACTACTTTTTACCACTGTGACAACCTGGAATTATATAATTTTCTTTTAATAAATAAAGTAAATAACTATAGAGTCCAGAAGCCTTACTTATCTTCAGATAATATATTGCATACTAGACTCCATTATTTTCACAGTTACAGTAGTAAATTTGAATATGTGAAATATTATTGAGAATCATAGAACTCTGCAAATAGAGTGACCCCAGGAACTTAACATACAAAACTATACATAATATAAATAGTGAATTTCAAATATTCTAACCAATTATATTTATAATACTTATAATTCTTTAATATGACTTCAGCAAAGTTTGTAGGAGATATGCTTCAGATATTAAAAACAAAGACCATTATGCCAAATCTCAGAGGATCCAATTATGACAAGTCTAAAGGTTTATGAAAGCATTTGGTACAATTACAAGCTCAAAAGTTGACTATACGATAAAAACACTAACGCATACTAATTGCTTCATTGTAGCATCAAAACATTTTCTACTCAGGAGTCAATTCAATGAATTATAATAAGCAATCTGAAGTCGGGGGGAAGAATATTATATAGATTTAGCATCCGAGAGTTATTATAACCATGTTATCAAGTAATTATATTGCATTATATTACATTATTTATTCATCTACCAAAAATCTACTTTAAATTTTAGAGGCTTTCCTAAATGAATAGATGAACCCTTGTCTTTTGCTACAACTTGGACAGAACTGGATGATATCATGCTAAGTGAAGTCAGAGGGAGAGGGGCAAATACTAAATTGTCTCAATCATATGGAGAATATAAAGAAATAAAATAAGGGAATAAACAGTCAATGGTCACAAACCCTAAGAGCTTGTCTATAGAACTGGGCCTGCTAAAGGTGGGTATGGGTAGCAGAGGACAGGAAATAATGTAGAGTCAGTGATGCGGAATGTCAGGATGTTGACATTCTGGTGGAGTGTATGGTACAGGGACATTCTTAAAAATTAATATAGTTTTCAAATAATGGTGTCAAATATAAATAAATGTTAAAGGTTTATGTAAAACTACCTGTTAGCACTGTTGTTGTTTATATAGACAGAGCACATTCTCCAAAATGCATTACTTCACTAGATAGTTGTTTCATTGAACACAACCTAAAGATGTGCTCGGGCCTTTAATAAACGTGTCCTTGTATGGATGTTCTTGTTCTCAGCTTAAGTCTACAACACCTATAATTCCTTTTCTTTTTAAAAGCCAATTTTTCCTAGAACAATTATCAAAATATATTAAGTAAAGAGATATTTGAATTTTCTTTCAAATTAAAGGACAAATGTTGTTATTATTTGATATCAATAAATATACAAACTCCTATAATCTAGACCTTTACTATCTTGATTGTCCTTTTCCCTATTTCTTTTCCCCTAATAATAGTAGCAAAATGATCTCCTTTCTCAGCTTCTCAGCTAAAGTATATGAGATATGCTTCTTATGAGGGCCAGAGAGTCAGTACAGGAGATATGGTGCTTTATCCTGCATGAGGGCAATCCCAGTTTGATCCCCAGCACTGCATTTGGTCCTCGTCTAGGGGTCACATATGAGCACCGAGCCAGGAATAGCCCCTGAGTACCATGGGATGTGGCCCAAATTTCCAAAACAAAAACAAAGAGAGGCTCTAAAAGCTATTGTCATATGATTTTGCATTTCAAATTCATTTGTAGAAGTAAAATGCCTTGTTAGTATTTGGTTTGGTTTCTGTCTTCCTTTATTTGTTTTTCCTAGTCATTCCACCTACCACTTGATTCCTTATAATACAGGCAAATCTTAATTGACAGATGGGATATCCCCATGGTAACCTTCTGCATAGCCCAGAGTCAATCAATATAATAAAATATGTCCTTAAGGCCACAGCAATAGTATAGCCTGGTAGAGCACTTTTCTTGCATGCAGCCAACCCAGGTACAATCCAAGCATCCAATACTGTCCACAAAGCCAGCCAGGAGTGATCCCTGAGCACAGAGCCAGAAATAACTGCTGAGAACTGCCAGGTGTGACCCAAAAACAAAACAAAAAAGCCCTGTATTCTCTAAACTCATGAGGTTATGTTTTATGAGTTTGTGAGGGTTGCTTTTTCTTTGGAGGGAGGGGTTGCAGCAGAGGTTTAGATCATACCCAGTGGTGTGTGCCCAGGAACTATTCCTGGCTCTATGCTTAGAGCACTGGCAGTGCTCAAGGGATCACATGTGGTGTTCAGGATCAAACCAAATCAACCACATGCACCTTACCCATTGTGTCATCTCTTTAGCCTTATATAGTTGAGATTCTATCAACTGAGTGCTCACAAAAAGAATTTACTTGCTATCCCTTCTCAAGGTAAGTAAACTCCTACATATAAGTCAAGTCAAAATTGTTGACATTGATTTGTTCTTTTATCTCAAGAATAACAAGAAAGGACACTCTTGTCAACCAACATAGAATCTAAGTGAAACTTCACAGCCTTTAAATTATTGTCCTCACATTGCAGAGTTCACAATGGGTTTCCAAAGCTATACTGAACACCAGCTATTAGAAGAAGCAAGGAAAATTAAAATTCAAGGAAAGTCAAAATATCCACAACATATGTAATCCTGTTGAAAGAATGTCTTTTCCAAAAGATAAATGAAAAACCTAAATTAGCCAGAGTAACTTCTAAAGCTGTGATCATGTCTTTACTACACATTAAGTAAAAAACCTTTTAAAGAATTTTGGTTTTCCATTCCAAAAATCATCAAGTAAGCCAAGAAGTCCTTGAAGGGCCTTGACTACATATAATTACTATTCTCGGCATAAATTCTGCTTTTTTTAAAGAAATTTCTTTTGTATTATTCTGCTGAGCAATCCTGAATGACTGGCGATCAGGGCAAAAAATAGGCCAAAAAGAGAGTTGCAGAATTTTACAGATGAAGTCAAAGCAAGGACAGAGTCTGACAAATTGATACCAACCTCTTATATTCAATCATTCATTTGTGTCTGAGACACACGCAATGCCACAAAGTGAATCTAAAGACAACTAGCTTGTGATTATTATATTCAAAGGCATTAGCATTTCATAATCTATAAAATCTTAAAATTTAGTGACTACCTACCAAGCAAGCCAAGAAAAACTCTTACAATATCCTTTATTTTAACAATGCACTATACCATTAGATGCTAATGAAGATTAGCCTTATCAAGTCTGATATGTTAAATTGAAATATGCCATTGTTTAACTTCAGTCTAATAGGAACAGTTTTATAGAGTGAAAGAGATACAATTCTGAAGACAGACAGACTAGATTATAAACGCAGTTTTTAGAAAAACAAAAGGATAAAAACAAGACCCTGAGGCAGTCTGGTGAGCAACGCGGCCGGAGAAATGCTCCGGACCCGAATCCGGGCCAACAACACCGGGGATCCAGACGGAGGAGGTACAGCTGGTACACCTTCTCCGGATGGAACCCTGGCGACACTGAGAAGCAACTAACACGGCTCCGGGTTGCGGGACTGGAACACATCCGAGCCGCGGGGGGGCACTGGAGTGGGGCAGCGCCTGCCCAAACTCCAAATGGTCCCGGCCGCCGGAAGTCCCGCCCTCGACCCACCCTCGGCGCCATCTTCCCACCTTCAACAGAGAAGAGGCCAGGCAGTCTGGTGAGCAACGCGGCCGGAGAAATGCTCCGGACCCGAATCCGGGCCAACAACACAGGGGATCCAGACGGAGGAGGTACAGCTGGTACACCTTCTCCGGATGGAACCCTGGCGACACTGAGAAGCAACTAACACGGCTCCGGGTTGCGGGACTGGAACACATCCGAGCCGCGGGGGGGCACTGGAGTGGGGCAGCGCCTGCCCAAACTCCAAATGGTCCCGGCCGCCGGAAGTCCCGCCCTCGACCCACCCTCGGCGCCATCTTCCCACCTTCAACAGAGAAGAGGCCAGGCAGTCTGGTGAGCAACGCGGCCGGAGAAATGCTCCGGACCCGAATCCGGGCCAACAACACAGGGGATCCAGACGGAGGAGGTACAGCTGGTACACCTTCTCCGGATGGAACCCTGGCGACACTGAGAAGCAACTAACACGGCTCCGGGTTGCGGGACTGGAACACATCCGAGCCGCGCGGCCGCTGACGCGGCCGCGCGACCTTTTCTAAAAACTTAAAACATACAATCTTTTAATGACAAACCAATTATCAAACGCTTCCTTAGTAGGGCTGTCTTCATTGGAGGGAAATTCCAACAGCAATAGTGAGTTTTGTTTTGCAATATGGAATGTAAGCAAGGTAGAGAGAAAATGAAGTGAAATTCATCAGTTATACAGTTGGGGGGGCTGTGGCGGGGGGTATACTGGGGATTTTGGTGGTGGAATATGGGCACTGGTGAAGGGATGGTGTTTGAATATTGTATAACTGAGACATAAACCTGAAAACTTTGTAACTTTCCACATGGTGATATAATAAAAATTAAAAAAAAAAAAAAAAAAAAAAAAAACAAGACCCTAATCAGTTTTAGTAGGTATTTCCAGGGAGTCATTAAAACACTAAACATACCACATGGATCTTTCCTTTCTCCCCAAATTCTCTTTTTCCACAATGCCTAAATTTCTTTGCCCAATTTTGATCCCTACTTGAAACTGAATTCATGTCAATTTCAAATTCATTTAAGTTTAGCAGGCATTTTTTTAATGCAGTTGACTCTGAGAAGTCATGAAGTGCTTACATTCATTAGCATCTGACATTCGTTAGCATCTGACACAGATGCATGTAATTTAGTCATATCCTGACAGCAAAGGAAATGTTAATTCAGAGGGATTCAGAGAGGCCAGTGGAACACCATCCATTTCCAACATTTTCCTAGTGTGTCCATCGCTCACAAGTATTAAAACAAAGAAGCTTTCTAATCTACTTCTCACCATCATAACACATAAACCTCATCTCCAAATTTCAGAGCTGGTAAAACTGACACATTTTTGTCATAAATCCTACATATAAGTCAAATCAAAATTGTTGGCATTGATTTGTTCTTTTATCTCAAGAATAACAAGTAAAGGACATTCTTTTTTGTTTTTGTTTTTGTTGTTTTTTATTTTATTGAATTACCTTGACATAGTTACAAGCTTTCATGTTTGGGTTACAATCACACAATGATAAAACAGTCATCCCTCCACCAGTGCACATTCCCCACGACCAATATCCCCAGTATACCCTCTTTTCCCCACCCTCCCCCTGCCTCCATGGCAGACAATATTCCCCATACTCTCTTTCTCTCTCCTTTTGGGCTTGCAACACAGACACTGAGAGGTCATCACATTTGGTCCATTATCTACTTTCGGCGCACATTTCCCATCCTGACTGATTTCTCCAGCCATCATTTTCTAGTGATCCCTTCTCTATTCCACCTGCCTTCTCCCCTCCGCTCATGAAGCAGGCTTCCAGCTATGGGGCAATCCTCCTGGCCCTTGTATCTACTGTCCTTGGGTGTCAGCCTCATGTTATGTTATTCTATACTCCACAAATGAGTGCAGTAAAGGACATTCTTGTCAACCAAAATAGAATCTAAGTGAAACTTCACAGCCTTTAAATTATTGTCCTCACATTGCAGAGTTCACAGTGGGTTTTCAAAGCTATACTGAACACCAGCTATTAGAAGCAAGGAAAATTACACAAATTGACACATTCTTGTCAGATGAATTGGAAACCTAACCAACTATAATGTATATCCTATAAGAAAATCTCCTAATACAAAATATTTTATTTTTAAAAATATAAAATTCAATAACATAAGTGAAGATATATTTGTCTTCCATCCTTATCCTTCAGACATCTTTAGCAGAATCAATTGTTGTGGTCATTTTCTTGTGTAGTTTAAAGAGCACATGTAGAGCCAGCTATATTACTTGGGGTCCCAGCAAGTGCTTGCAGCCATGTCTCCAGACTGTGAACTAAGCTTTTGCCCCATGCAGGCTAAGGAGGGAAATATCCTTTTTCCTTGGTTTTTCTTCCCTCTGGGAGGAAGCGGTGTGGCATCCGCCATATTATAGAACTTCTAAACAGGTATGAACTTGGTGGCGTGGGGAAAAAAAAATGTGTTTTGAACTTGAAACAGCGGGACACCTGGGCAGTCTCGGGCCGGGGCCGGTGCCGGCTCGCGCTCCGCCGAGATTCGACCCGGGTGGCCATGCCTTTGCACAGCCGCTCTGCTGCTGAACAACCAGGATCCAGAGCCAGCTATATTACTTGGGGTCCCAGCAAGTGCTTGCAGCCATGTCTCCAGACTGTGAACTAAGCTTTTGCTCCATGCTGCCCCAGGAAGGGAAATGATGCAATTTCCAACTTAAATCTCCCTGGACTTAATTACTAAAATACAGAAATCTTAAACCACGTGGCCGCTACTGTGGCCCCGCGACTTTTTATCTTTTTATTTTCTTCAGTAGAAAACTAATTATCAAATGTTTCCTTGTCAATAGGACCGTATTCTTGGGGGATAAACTCCAACAAGCATAGTGAGTTCTGTGTTGAAACTCCAACAACAATAGTGAGTTTCATGTTGAAATATGGAATGTAATCAAGGTAAAGAGAAAAGGAAGTGAAATTTATCAGTTATGCAGGGGAGGGTGGGGGGTTGGGGGGTGGGAGGCATACTGTGTTTTTTGTTTGTTTGTTTGTTTGGGTGGGTGGTGGAATATGGGCACTGGTGAAAGGACGGGTGTTTGAGCATTGTATAACTGAGACATAAGCCTGAGAACTTTGTGTAACTTTTCACATGGTGATTCAATAAAATAAAATAAATTTAAAAAAATAAATAAATAAAATAAAATAAAAATAAATAAAGAGCACATGTATATTACCACAACATATATAATATAATTATTTAAACATATATATGTCTTTATAATGTAATACAAATAAATTGTAACATACCTTTTTAATTTACTTCATTTGATTCCCTGTATAAGGGTTTTTTTAATACTCAGCAGTTTAAATCAGTTTATGTGTGCTATCTGTTTTACTGTTAACCTTATATTTTCTGGCTCACAGAATGATCCTATTCCTTCTTATTCTTTTTCTCAGCCTACTCTTTTGAATTCTCTTTTATGTTTACTTCAGCATGTCCTTCCAACCCTCACAAATGAGAAGTGATTTAGTCTTCACAACATTATTCTTTCTAGTTTCTCTGTTATTTGCCATCAGTCTATGTCCCTTTTCTCATCTTTGATTTATATTCTTTTCAAATTTGTACTCCCTACACAGATACACTGATTAATTTTGGTTTGGGGTTGTTGATTTTACTCAATGATTATTTATGGAGTATTTAAACACACCAGCCACTATCCTAGATTCTAGTGAAAGAAATGTTATAAAACCCATAACCTCCTGAAGGTATGTCTTCTTTCTCCATTTTCAGTTTATAACATTCCTATTATGTCATATATTGTTCCTTAACATCATAGTTACTATTAAAATTAAATTTATGGAATCTGTTTTTCTTTTATTATAATATAGAGATACAACTATTCCTAACATTATCTTTTCTTTTCTTTTTTTTTTTTGCAAGACAAAAGTTTATTCAGACCAACATGCTGGGGCTGCACCCCTAGTAGATGCAGCGATTTGTGCTAGCTAGGGCAGCCTTTTTATAGGGCTTGAGTCCTCTGGGTCAGTCATGTTTGTCACGTAGCCTCGTCCAGAGCCACTATCTTAGAATTCGTGTGTCCGAAGACATTCTTTCAATCTCCTTGCCCTGCGTCAGGAGTTACTATCTGTAATGCCGTGGGACCAGAGTCGCTATCTGGGCTCTGCGTCAGGGGCGGAGTAACATTATCTTTTCTACAGCTGTCACTGAAGAAATACAAATGTCCAAAAGGCACATGAAAAAATGCTCTACATCGTTAATCATCAAGAAGATGCAAATCAAAAGAACAGTGAGGTATCATCTCAAACCACAGAGACTGAAACACATCGAAAGAACAAGAAAAACCAGTGCTGGTGTGAATGTGGGTAGAAAGGGATTCTCATTCATCGTTGTTGGGAATGCCAACTTGTCCAGTCTTTTTGGAAAACAATATAGGCATTCATCAAAAAGCTAGAATTTGACTCAGCACTGCCACTCTGGGAATATACCCCTGGAGTGAAAAAAATAGTAGAGATGCCATCTGCACTTGTATTTTTTTTGCAGCACTATTCACAATAGCCAGAATCTGGAAACAACCCGAGTGCCCGAGAGCAGATGACTTGTTAAGGAAACTATGGTAAGTCTATACCATGGAATACTATGCAGCTGTTAGGAAAAATAAAATCATGAAATTCGCTTATAAATGGATGGACATGGAGAGTATCATGTTGAATGAATGAGTTAGAAGGAGAGGAACAGACATAGAATGATTGCACTCATTTGTAATTTTTACTTGAAAAAAAGTTGTAAAATTTACTCGTAGTAAAGTTGCACAAAACTTACTAAAACATAGTAAAGACTAATACCTAAGGACAGTAGAAACAAGGGCCAGGAGGATTGTTCCAGTCAGAAGCCTGCCTCAAGTGCTTGGGTAGAAAGCAGTTGGGACTGAGAAGAGACCACTATGACAATGATAGTTGGAAATGATCACTTTGGATAAGACCTGTGTGCTGAAAGTATGTAAAGGAACAAACAGTATAACCCCTCAATACCTGATTGCAAACTATAATGCCCAGGAGGATAAAGAAAGAGAAAGAAGAAAAGTACCTGCCATAGAGGCAGGGTTTGAGTGGGGAGGAGGTGGCAGCAGGAGGGAAACTGGGGACACTGGTGGATGGATGGGTATTGGAACATTGTATGAATGAAACCCAATCACTAACAGTTTTGTAACTGCGTATCTCACAGTAATTCAATGTTTTAAAAGAGAAAGCTATACTACAAAACTATATAAATAAATCCAGTATGACATTGTAACCAAAATAATAATAATAATTAAATTCCTAAAACAGATATAAAATACTTGCCTAAACAACAACCTATCTTTAAAATGGCATCATAAAATTCAAAATAAACTTTTACTTTGTAAATCCTTTAAAAAAAAATCACTTTCTCCCAAACCAGTACTATGCATACATCTAGACAAGCTGCCCTTATGGGGAAAAAAGTTAAATCTAGCAATTCACTACAACTTGAATAGAATGAAGAGTATCATGATAAGTATGGTGAGACTAAAGGGGAAAAGATCAGTACTGAGTTATCTCATTCATATATTGACTATAAAGAAAGAAAACATGAGAATGGACAATTAGCAATGGAAACAACCCCAGGATATTGTCATAGAAACATGATCTGGACTATAAAGGGGGTGTGGAAAGAAGAGACCTGGAGACAGTGGTGACAGGTTGTTGACGCTCTCATGCTCAAAGTGGTGTAGTAGCACTGCAAGTAAAAAAAGCGAAGTAGATATTGCTGTAAATTACATTATCTCAATAAAAATAATGGGGAAAATTAATTACAGGACTGAACCAAGGTTTTTTTAATAAACTTTTTTCATATGTTGAACCATCCTTGAATCCCTGGGATAAGTCACACTTGATCAGGGTGTATGATTCTTGTAATCTGCTGTTGGATTCAGCTGGCTAAAATTTTATTAAGAATTCTTGCATTGATAGTCATCAGGGAGACTGGTCTAAAATTTTTTCTTCAATTATCTCTATCTGCTTTGAGTATAGTGTGACGTTATCTTCATAGAAGGTGTTATGGAGGATTCCTCTGCCTCCAATATTTTGGAAGTGCTTAGGGAGTACAGGCAGTAAATATTCTTTGAAGGTTTGATAGAACTCACCAGTGAACCTACATGGACTAAGACTCTGTTGTTGTTTTTTTAGGACTCTGTTCTTGAGAAAATTCTTAATTACTATTTCCATTTCCTTGCTTCAATTGGCCTGTTAATGCACCACATTAATAAAAAGGTAAAACAAAAAGCATATGATCATATCAATTGATGCAGAGAAAGCCTTTGACGAGATCCAACATCCATTCATGTTTAAAAAAAAAAACTTAACAAAATAGAGGTGGAAGAAACCTTCCTCATCATAATAATGGCCATCTATAACAAGCCCACCGCCAGTATCACCCTTAATCATGAAAAAACTGAAATAATTCCCTCTGAGATCAGGTACAAGGTAAGGATATCCACTCTCTCCACTTTCATTCAACATAGTATTAGAAGTCCTGGTTACAGCAGACAGACAAGAAAAACAAATCAAAAGGATCCAAACTAGAAAATAAGAAACCACATTGTCAATATTTGCAGATGACATGATAATATACATGTGAGACCCGAAATAATCTACAAAAGAAGCTCCTAGAAACAATAATCCAATACAGAAAATGGTTGGCTACAAAGTCAATACAGAAAACTCATTCACATTCTTATATACAAGAATGAAGCAGAGGGAGCTGGAGTGATAGCACAGCGGGTAGGGCATTTGCCTTGCACGCAGCCAACCCAGGTTCGATTCCCAACATCCCATATGGTCCCCAGAGCACCGCCAGGAGTAATTCCTGAGTGCAGATCCAGGAGTAACTCTGCTGGGTGTGACCCAAAACAAGCAAAAAGAAAAAATGAATCAGAGGAGAAAGCTATCAAGGTGTCTATCCCATTTAAAACAATATCCAAAAATATCAAGTATCTAGGAGTCAGCTTAGCAAAAGACGTGGGAGATCTATACCATAATTACTTTAAAACACTTAAGAAAGAAAAAGAAGAACACCTCAGGAAGTGGGAAAATATTCCATGCTCATGGGATTGGAAGAATAAATATTATTAAAATAACTATACTACCTAAGCTATTATATAGATTCAATGCAATTCTCATCCAAATCCAGACAGCATTCTTCCAGAATCTAGAAAAAGCAATGGTAAAGCTATAGTGATAAAAACTGCATGGTGAGACGAGACCCCCCCCGAGGGGCCCCACACAAACAGCTCCTTCACTCCTGAACAATCATGATCCCAGAAGCCCACTAACTAACTTCAGAAACCAGCGACTTACAGAAATGCCTCTAGACTGTGAACTAAGCTACGGCCCTGTGCCGCCCCGGGAGGGAAAAGGTTTTTGTCGGTGGCGGCGGCCACGTGGTGACCACCATCTTTTAGACCCCACGAGACAGAGGTATGAGCTTGCAGTGATGCGACTTCTGGCAGGAATTTTTCTGGACTTGGAGATGCGATCCAGGTGGCTGCACATTTGTGCGGCCACTCGGCTGCTGATCGACCACGATCTGGAGGCCAGCTAGACTACTTTTGGTACTAGCAGCTGCCTGCAGAAATGTCTCTAGACTGTGAACTAAGCCATAGCCCCATGGCCAAGGAGGGGAAAGGTCTTTCTTTCTCAGCTTTTTTTTCCTTTTTGGGGAAAGATGACATGGCGTCAGCCATTTTATAAGAAGCTTTTTACTAAAATACAGAAACCCAAAACCGTGCGGCTGCTAGTGCAGCCACTCGATCTCATATCTCTTTATCCTCAGCAATGGAAAACAAATTATCAAATGCTTCCTTTTCAGCAGGTCCGACTTTAGGAGGGAGAAACTCCAAACAATAATAGTGAGTTTTTTGTTTAAATATTGAATGTAATCAAAGTAAAGTGAAAATAAAGTGAAATTTATCAGTTACACAGGTGAGGTGGGGGCTGGGAAGGTGGGGGGAAGGGGAGAGGTATACTGTGATTCTTGGTGGTGGAATATGTGCACTGGTGAAGGGATGGGTGTTTGAGCATTGTATGACTGAGACTTAAACCTGAAAGCTTTGTAACTTTCCACATGGTAATTCAATAAAAGAATAAATTAATTTTAAAAATAAATAAATTTTAAAAATTTTTTAAAAAGAACCTTTAAGGAGGTATGAACTTGGAGGCGCGGGAAGGAAAAAAAAAGAGGCATGAACTTGCAACAGCAGGACGCATAGGTGATCTCGGGACAGGAGCGATACCGGCACACTCTATGCCGAGATGCGATCCGGGTGGCCACACATTTATGTCGCCGCTCGGCTGCTGATAGACCACGATCCGGAGGCCAGCTATACTACTTTTGGTACCAGCAGCTGCCTGCAGAAATGTCTCTAGACCGTGAACTAAGCCATAGCCCCATAGTGCCCCAGGAAGGGAAATGATGCAATTTCTAACTTAAATCTCTCTGGACATAGTTACTAAAATACAGAAATCCCAAACCATGAGGCCACTATTGTGGCCGCGCAACTTCATATCTCTTCATTCTCAACAATGTAAAACTAATTATCAAATGCTTCCCTTTCAGCAGGGCTGTTTTGGGGGTGAAACTCCAACAACAATAGTGAGTTTTATGTTGAAATATGGAATGTAATCAAGGTAAAGATAAAGTGAAGTGAAATTTATCAGCTACACAGGCGGGGGTGGGGAGTGGGGGGGTGGGAGGTATACTGGGGTGTTTGGTGGTGAAATATGTGCACTGGTGAAGGAATGGGTGTTCGAGCATTGTATAACTGAGACATAAGCCTGAAAGCTTTGTAACTTTCCACATGGTGATTCAATAAAATAAATAATTTTTTAAAAAGAATACAAAATAAAAAAGAAATGTTTCTGGACTTAATTACTAAAATACCAGAAATCCAAAACCGTACAGCCATGAAACTTCATATGCTCTTCATTCTCAGCAATGGAAAACAAATTATCAAATAATGCCTTTTTGGCAGATCTGATTGTTGGGGGGAAATTCCAAATAATAATAGTGAGTTTTCTTTCTAAATATTGAATGTAATCAAAGTAAAGAGAGAGTAGAGTGAAAGTCATCAGCCACACAGGCGGAGGTGGGGTGGGGGATGGGAGATATATTGGGTTCTTTGTGGTGGAACATGTGCACTGGTGAAGGGATGAGTGTTTGATCATTGTATGACTGAGACTTAAACCTGAAAGCTTTGTAACTTTTCTCATGGTGATTCAATTAAGAAATAAATAAATAAAATTAAATTAAATTTTTAAAACTGCATGGTACTGAAATAAAGACCCTTTAATCAACAGGTCAGATCCCAAGCCCTGTGACAAGGCCCCTTATATATATGGACAGATAATTTTCAATAAAGTAGCTGAGAACATGAAAAGACATGTAAAGATAGCCTTTCTAGATAATGAATTAGAAAAAGATGGCACTCTCTGGGTAGACACATACTTGCAGGGTATTAACAGGGAAGCCCACCATTTTCCCTAGAGAGGTAGAACTAGATTCTAGCTTCACCCAGTCTTCAGAACATCAATAAGATTCAGGTAGTGTGAAACATCCTTCTCTTCTAGTCTCTACTAAATTTTCCTTCATTTCATCACTATTGAGTCTCAGTGATCAAGGGCATTGGCTTTGAAACTGGTCTCTCTAAGCAACAATCTAGGTTGTTTTCTTGCTCATTGATATCTTTACATAAATTCCTGGGTCACCCAGGACCAGTTTCCTAACCTGCAAATTAAAGAATACTTACATCAAAGGGTTCTTGAAGATTAAGTAATAAAATTCGTATAAAAAGCATAATTTAGTCCATTTCTGATACCTAGCAAGATTTCAACAAAAAACAGTTGATATCACTATCCTCTTTTCAGTAGAAAACCAGACTCTGTCTTACTTAGGTTAAACATATCTCTTTCATCTATAAAGCTTGTAATTATCATTCAAGAATGCTTTCACTCTTTGTTCCCATAACAAAAGCTTTTAAAACAAAGTTTCTCTCTGGTGCATCATTTTATTGGATCTCTTCTTAACTTCAAACTCTAAAGTGTATTTCTTACATGTGCATTAATTAGAAATGGAACATGCCTAAATACTCTCCTTTTTTAATCCCTAAAGCATAAAAGTCTCATAAAGGATATTGAGCTCCTTAAAATCAATTCCAGAGTGGTACATAAAAGGTATGCTCCAGGGTTAGGACTACAGTTGTTAAATGCACCACATGTCAAAATCCCCAAGAGCTTTACTTTCTATTTCCTCATCTTCCAACAACCCTGGGTTTCAACAAAACAATCACATTTTATAATAAAAAGTATCTTTAGGGAACTAGGGTTATGGCTCACAAGCAAAGAGTCTGCCATGTAAAAACGAGGACTGAAGTTCCTGGCACTGCCCCACATGCAGAGAGCAATTCTGGCTACATTACCATTATGATCCCGAGTCACAAAAACTATTCAATATCTGACACACTATTACCTAGTGTGTGTGAGCACCACAACAAAAAATGTGTGACTCCTGACAAGCATTGCAACTAAGTATATGAACAAAACTAGATGTGCACCCCTAGAATGTACCACAGTCAAAAATGTCCTAACCCCACAATCAAGTATTCAACCCCCTTGGAGAACTACAATGAGAGCATGTGAGAACTACAACCAAGTGTATGACTACCCCCCACTACTGTCACTGTCACTGTCATCCCGTTGCTCATCAATTTGTTCGAGCAGGCACCAGTAACGTCTCTCATTGTGAGACTTATTGTTACTGTTTTTGGCTATCCAGTACGCCACGGATAGCTTGCCAGGCTCTGCCGTGCGGGCGCGATACTCTCGGTAGCTTGCCAGGCTAGAAATAAATAAAATAAAGAAGAGAAGTAAAAAAGAATCTTCAAAAACATTATAATCCAATTTATGAGCATTTGTAACTCACTTTATCAAATCTTTGGATAGTCATTGTACTGATGTTATCAATACAATTATCAAATTGAGTCTTCCCAAAAAGTTATGGACTCTTTATAAGATGGTTGTGAAATCTTCATAAGAAAATTCAAACATTAAAGTATTTGTTTACCCTAACTATAGTACCTAAAATAAAACTTGCTTCCCCATGTGTACAACCTAGATGACAACTGCAAAAAATATATATGGTATATAAAAAATTCAGGAGAGTGTTTAACCAATTGAAATAAAACAAAGGAAAAGAACAGATTCCACTGACATTTAAATCTTATATTATTTCCCACTTACCATGACTGACCAGTCAAGTCTAATGGCCCTCCCAAAATAAAGGAAACAAAAGCAATAATCTGATTTCTGATTTGATTGAAATGTAATATTGCACAAGAAAAGTTAAAGATGACCCTATTACCCCTCTTTTGATAACACACACATAATATGTCTAAATTGTCACTTCACACTAAAACTCACCTATATTTAATAATGTCACACATTTTCAAATTTGCTGTTAGAAATAAAGGACAGAAATTTCCTGTGGCTACTCTGTATAACAATGCCTCTCAACTTAAGGACATTTTGTACCACATGAAAATTATTTTTAGGCCAAGAACCTATGCGATCCCATCTCATATAAGCCCAGCATGAAGGTTACCTACATAGTATTTTAAAAGCCAAAAATCTAAATTTATCCAACTGAAATATAATATGAAGATAACAAATATGTGAGACCTAAGAAAAGTTTTCATTAAATCACCCAGAACAAGATAATCTTCAGCTAAAGTCAATATGTTTAAATGGTCAGGGCAGAAATAGCGTGCTCTTTATTTATGCCTTGAAAATGACAGTGGCTTTTGTTGTTGCAAGTCCAGAGCTTGAGTCCAGTCCACACCATAAGACATATACATACATAAGACAGCTCTTTATACATTATAAGACAACTTAAACACACACACACACACACACACACACGCACACACACAATGAAATCTACCAAGTTCTGTTTTTTGTTGTTGTTGTTCTTTTTTTGTTTTTTGTTTTTTGGCTAAAAAGTACAGTACCAGTGGTTTTCTGGCCTTCTTTCAAAGTCTGTACTCGGGGTTCACTCGTGGCAAGGCTGAAGGCACTATATGGGGTATAAGGGATTAAATCTGGGTTGGCCACATGCAAGGTAAGCGCCCTATCTGCTGTACTATCTCTGCAGCCAAAGTCAATATGGTATTTTTGATAGACAGAACATAAAAATAAAATGATAAAGGAAGTTAAGTTCTTGTCAATCCCAATTAGAAACTGGGGGGGGGGGGTTGAAATCCATTCTTCTTTGCTTTAGAATATTAACTTTTCTAGGAGATTTCCTCTTTGACTAACCAAACTCTTTGAAAACACTAGTCATTTTTCTATAAATCTATTAAAACATTTGGGAAATATGATAGTAGCATGTAATTGGGGAGGGGTGTTAGGGGGCCTCTGAAGTGATGCTCAGAAGATCTAGGGTTCCACAAGTGATTCTCAGCTAACTTAGCTAGGAGTTTAATATAAGGGCCCTAGGATGTGATGATTGGGCCACACCAGTGGTACTTGGGGCCTCCAGAAAAATGCTAAGTAGTACCTAGGAGCTTCCAAAGCAACTATCTTGTCTGCATGGTCACAAGAAAGAGTTTTGAACAGGAAATAAAGGATGACTGCAGACTAGTGGGTGCTAGAATGAACAGTAAAATCCCCACATGTGATACCCTAGAAATACTGTCTTATCTGCAGACCTAAACAAAGGGTTGTCTTTGGGGAGAAGGGTAAACTGAGGATGAAATATCCTACCTTTAGGTTTATATGCAAGGACATGTTTCCTTGTCTATTATTGATCTTTGGTCTGATTTCACTTCCTTTTCCTAATTCTTTTTTATTGAATCACTGTGAGATACATAGTTATAAAGCTGTTCATGATTGGTAACATTTCCTGATGATTTTAATACAAGATTATTGTCATGGCAATATGAAAGAATTAATGCCTATTTACACTACTTCCTTTCATCAATAGATTAACATTAAAATCACTATCATCAAAATAATTTACCATTACTCTAAATTACAAGTGAAGAAATACAGTGAAGTCTGAACCAATTATTTTTTAAAATAAAAAGAAGGATGCATTATTCATTGTAGCACTTAATACAGTAACTAAGATTTGGAATCAACCTAGATGTCTAATGAGAAATAACTGGATCGAGAAGATGTGGTAAATATATATATATATACACACACATATATATAGACACACTGGAATACTACTTACACAGCTATAAGAAGCAATGAAATTGTGCAATTTGCTGCAACATGTAACATGGAACTTGGAAGCTAGCATGTTACATGAAGTAAGCCAAAAGAACAAACATAGGATGATGTCACTTACATGTGGCATTTAGAATAAATGAATGAGGGAATGCAATGGTTTAAAGGGGGGATGCCTAGGTCACCTGTGGCCTGAGAGTGTAGGGAAAAGAAGGAAAGAAATTGAGACGGGATGTGGGGGTGGGGAGAAGAGACCAATGAGAAGCAACAGGGGCCAGGAGCCAAGTAGATTCAGGTACATTGGTGGTGTAAAGGAACAATACAGTAAACATTCAAACCACAGAGTTAACAACACTGAAATCATGAGACCCAAACTTAAATAACCAATCTTTCTTTAAACATATGTCTGTCATCATGCCAGCTGGGGATGAGGGTGTCGGGGAGGGAACCTAGGAACACTGGTAGAGGGAAATTGACACTGGTGGTGGGGTGGATGCTAGAACACTGTATGTCTAAAATTCAATTGAGTAACTTTGTAAATTACAGTGCTTTAATAAAATATTTTTTTAATTTTTTAATAAAGAAGACATTGAACTGTGAGATCCTTTGAGAAAGGCTTTAGGAGTCAGCATCATGACAGAAAATATCAAAAGAAAATTCAAGAACTATGAGACTGCCCTGATTGACAGACCCTTTTCCAAAAAGAGCCAAACCTGGAATTGTTGGCAAAACTCCCTGGGCTTCCACAACTGCAAGAGTCAATGAGCACCAAAGATGGCAATGTTTCCGTGTGTGAATGGTACAGCACGTGTAAAGTTCATCTGTCCACTTTCCTGAGTGTTGACTTGGGATAACTGATGAGCAGAAAGTACATTTCCAGGAAAACTCTAAACTAGTTCCAACCCTTCTATCCTTTGTTCTTTTCCAAGAATTCATCTGGGGATCCCCAATCTGGAAATCCTGAATCATGACATAACTAATAACACTTATTAACTCCTTTTCCCCCCAAAACAAACAGAAGGGTGAAAACACAGTCTTATTTCAATGGGGAAAAGAATTCTCTATATATAAATGCCACAACTCTGAAATTTCTCTCCAAGTGCTCTTTGGAGTACTGAGGTATTGGACATGCACAGATACAGGAATCAAAGGAGAAATCACCCTGTCAAATTTCTGATGATGCTATGGATTTCTGTAATTTCTGTTGTAAAGTTCCCCTTTGTGTTTCTGAGTCGGTTTAATAGGGTTCTCTCTCCATTTCTTTGTGAGTCTTGTTAGTGGTGTATTGATCTTATTTATTTTCTCAGAGAACCAGCTCTTGCTTTTGTTGATCTTTTTTGGATTGTTTTTGAGGGTTCCAGCTCAATGATTTCTTCTCTAAGTTTTATGATTTTCTTCCTCTTTACTGGTTTGGGCTCCTTCTGTTGGTCATTTTCCAAGATCTTAAGCTGTGAGGTTAAATTATTTATGTCGGCCCTTTCTTTTTTCCTGATGAATTCTTGAGGAACTATAACTTTTCCTCTTAACACTGCTTTTGCTGTGTCCCACAAGTTCTGGTAGTTCATGTCCTCATTTTCATTTGTTTCAAGAAATTTTTCGATTTCTTCTTTGATTTCCTCTCTAACCCCTTGGTTATTCAGTAAAGAGCTGTTTAATTTCCAGGTATTTGATTTAATTCTCCACTTCTGTGATGAGTGACTCACTTCTTTTTTTTCTTTTTTTTTTTTTTTTTTTTTTTTTTGCTTTTCTGGGTCACACCTGGCATTGCACAGGGGTTACTTCTGGCTCATGCACTCAGAAATTTTTTTTTTTTTTTTATTGAATCACCAAGTGGAGGGTTACAAAGTTCTCAGGATTATGTCAGTTATACAATATTCAAACACCCCTCCCTTCACCAGTGCCCATCTTCCATCCCCAATCCCCCCAGTATATCTGCCGCCCCCTCCCACCTCCCTAGTCCCCACCCTTGTACGTGATAAGTTTCACTTCATTTGCGCTTATCTCGATTACATTCCAAGTTTCAACACACAACTCACTACCGTTGCTGGGGTTTCCCCCCAAAAAGAAAAAGACAGTCCTATTGCCAATGAGGCATTTGATAATTCTCCATTACTAAGCATATAGAGATATTAAGTCCTGCTGTTTGTTACATAACTTTTCTTTATCCCCCTTGCCCCGCGCCACCGAGTTCACGCCTGTTTAGTAATCGCCACGCTGTCTGACAAAGGGGAAAAAAAACGAAGAGGATGGTTATTTCCCGTCATCAGCCGGCGTGGGGCTCTGGCTTAGTTGATAGTCTAGTAGAGTGTCTGCAAGCAGTTTCCGGAACCAAAGCTCTTGCGCTGATATCGGCTCCGGCTCGAGATACCACCAGCGTCCCGCTGGTCCATGTACCTAATTTTTCCCCTTATTTCCCATTCCCACGCCACCAGGTCTGTTTGCTTAATGGACATCACACTATGTTTGACACCACGCCACGTTTCTTCCTGAGAAAGAAGGATATTTCTTCTCAGCCGGCGTGGGGATATAGCTTAGTTCAGTCTAGAGAGATGGCAACCATTTTGATTGCCTTCAATATTTCAACAAAATACTTACTATTCTTGTTAGGATCTCCCACAAAAGTCCGACCCATTAAGAAGGAACCATTACATACTGCTGATACTAAGATGACATTAGGTCACGCGGCCGCGGCAGCGGCCGCGCGGTTCTGGGTTTCTGTCTAAAGTCCAGGGTAAAAGTTGAAGGAGAGAGAGAGAGAGATTTCCGCACGGGGGACCTGGCGGAAACTCTCAAGTCACATACTGCAGGTTGCTGGTGGGCTGCCGGTGTCCCAAGCAGCTCCATCCTCTTTGTCAGTCATTCTGGGGGTGCGGGCGCGGAGAAATGGGAAAGCCCACGTGACATGCACTCAGAAATTACTCCTGGCGGTGCTCGGGGGACCATATGGGATGCTGGAAATCAACCCCAGGTAAGCTGTGTGCAAGGCAAACACCCTACCAGCTGTGCTATCGCTCCAGCCCCTCACTTCTATTTTCAGTGCATCATGGTCTGAAAAGATATTCGATACACTGTCTATCATCTTTATTTTATAGAGGTCTGTTTTGTGGCCCAGCATTTAGCCTATCTTAGAGAATGTCCCATGTGCACTGCAGAAAAATGTGATTCCAGCTTTTTGGGTATGTAAATTCCTATATATGTCAACTAGCCCCCTCTCTTGCTTTTCTTCCCTCAAGTAAAGTATTTTCTTGCTGAGCTTTAGTCTGGTTGATCTGTGGAGAGGTGACAAAACAGTGTTGAAGTCTCCAACTACTACTGTGTTGCTCTCAATGTCTTTCTTCAAGTCTATTATCAGTTGTTTTAAGTATCTTGCAGGTTCCTGATTGGAGCATATACATTTAGAAGTAAGGAAGGTATGCGTGCTTGCATCTTCAGTACACTTTGTTGATGGTCTGTGACTTAAAGGACTTTGCTATGAGACATTCCATTGGGGCAGGTACAAGAAACTGTATAGGTAGAATCTGTGCAGTGTTCTTTCATCACTGAAAATTCTATACACACACCAAAAAATGTATTAAATATATAATTTGGGTAATCCTGTTTAAGGAGATTGACTTCCTTTCCCCTTTTGTTCCCGTCTTTTGAGGTCTGTTCTGATTTTGGCTAATAAAATACAGAATCCTGCCTGAGGTACTGCTGTTAGAGTGGAAGTAGGGGAGAGTGGTGTTCCCAAACAGATAATCTAGAATCAAACTGGTAGCCTTAAACCTTTTCTGCATAGGGGTAGCCAATTAGGGAGTGGAAATAGCTGGGGCTGGGGGTGCGGAGAATAGAGAACAGATAAGCAAGGCATAAAAAATGCCACTAAACAAATATTTTCCCTTTTTTGGCAACACACACAGACTGCACAAGAAATGGATAATTACACACACACACACACACACACACACACACGTAAATGAAGAACAAAGAAACCCTAGGACAACAACCCTAGGACAGAGAGACAGACTGCAGAGCCCCAGAGATAGACAAGCAAATTATCAAGAGCACTGTGGACTGAGTATGATGGAACCTAGGCAGCCTGGACATGGTGAAATATGAACATTATGGAGCCCTGAACACCATGAATATCATGGGCATATAGGTTTAATGGCTACAGGCTATGGTAGAAGAGTACCTGTTTTAACTTTTAAATAAATACCTAATAAATCCCAAAACATCTGAGATTTTGCCTGCTGCTTTTACAGACAACCCCTAAAGTCCCAGAAGTTAGCCTGTATTTGCTGTAACACTGCCTTTTAAAAAAAGAGATTTACATTGGGGCTTAAAGAAACTTAAAGAAACTTTGGTACATCTACACAATGGAATACTATGCAGCTGTTAGAAAAGATCACCGTCACTGTCATCCTGTTGCTCATCAATTTGTTCGAGCAGGCACCAGTAACGTCTCTCATTGAGAGACTTATTGTTACTGTTTTTGGCATATCCAGTACGCATGGGTAGCTTGCCAGGCTCTGCCGTGCAGGCTCGATACTCTCGATAGCTTGCCGGGCTCTCCGAGAGGGGTGGAGGAATCAAACTCGGGTCAGCCGCGTGAAAGGCGAACGCCCAACCGCTGTGCTATCACTCCAGCCCATTAGAAAAGACGAAGTCATGAAATATGCATATAAATGGATCAACATGGAAAGTATCATGTTAAGTGAAATGAGTCAGAAAGAGAGGGAAAGACATAGAAAATTGCACTCATCTGTGGAATATAAAGTAACAGAATGGGAGACTAACACCCAAGAATAATAGAGATAAGGACCAAGAGGTTTACTCCATGGCTTGGAAGTCAGGCTCAAATGCTGAGGGGAAAGGCAGCTCAGATAGAGAAGGGAACACCAAGTAAAGGGTATTTGGAGGACCAGCTCGGGTTGGGAGATGTGAGCCGAATGTAGACTATAAATCGAACACAATGGCCAGTCAATGCCTCTAGTGCAAATTACAACACCCAAAAGGAAAAAGAGAGAACAAAAGGGAATGCCCTGCCACAGAGGCTGGGTGGGGTGGGGTAGGGGGACAGGGTAGGGTGGTGGGAGGTTATGCTGAGACCACTGATGGTGGAGAATGGGCACTGGTAGAGGGATGGGTACTCGATCATTGTATGACTGAAACACAAGCACAAAAGTTTTCAAGTCTGTAACTATGCCCCACGGTGATTCACTAATAAAAAGCTTTTTTTTTTAAAGAAAAAGGAACTTTGGAGAATTCAGACATCCCCCACAGAAGCATGTAGCAGGCAAGTAAGTAGGAGGACCCTGATAAAGTGCTTTTGGAAAATAAAACTTAAGAAGAGATATTCCAGCCTTTTGGAAAATAAAACTTAAGAAGAGATACTTCATGTCTTTGAAATAATTCAAAATCATGAAGACTATGTTCCTTTGAGATGCAAATATTGAGTTCTTTAAAGAGATCAAACCAAGGCATCACTCAGATGCAGAAGTCTGAGACCACATCCAGGAAGGAGTGGACCTCTTAGGCAAGAAAAAGCTACAGAAGAGGGGCTGGAGCGATAGCACAGCGGGTAGGGTGTTTGTCTTGCATGCGGCCGACCCGGGTTCGATTCCCAGCATCCCATATGGTCCCCTGAGCACTGCAAGGAGTAATTCCTGAGTGCATAGCTAGGACTAACTCCAGTGCATCGCCAGGTGTGACCCAAAAAAGCAAAAAAAAAAAGCTACAGAAGAATCTAAAGGCTGTGATGAGATTATGAAAAGACCATCAACAGTTGGGCGCTGAAGAAACACTATAACAGATGTTTTGTTTTGCATGCATCTAACCTGGGCTTTCTCCAGCACCCCATATGATCCCGTGAGCCCCACCAGCAATGACCTCTGAGTACCACCAGGTATGACCAAAAAAAGAAAAAAGATACTATCAATAGTCATCAATAGTCCAAGATTTTCTCCAAGACAATGTCCAGGTTAATTTTTATGTAATCAGAGAAATGGAAAAAAAGAAACATTTGGAGGAATTGTATATAATCTCTTCCTGAAAATCATTCATGGCTGGCTCCTCCAAATCTGTGTTCTCCCTGAACTTGTTCTGTTCTTTTTCATTCTGAAGAATTTGTGTTCTCTTTTGAATATGTTCTCTTTTGAATGAAAGAGATAACTCATTCATTCTCCTCACATCTTAGAAAGCTACAAGAAGAGATCCAATATGGAACAATATGAACATCCAAGAATCCTAACCTAAGGAGCTGTAATCCTGTCATGGGAAAGATTGAGGTGAAGAAGTGAACAAGTGTAGGAGGGATTTCTAAATTGTTAAAGCAAAAGAAATTTGCTCTAGGAAGTTGAAAGGGGGTTAAGACAAAATTCATACCCCAGGTTTACAATTCTTACAGCACCAAAACAGGAGATTAGGGTCTGTATCAAGCAAGATATTCAGGAACCTGAACCAACGACAAACTAAACCCTTTTGCCACCTTGCAAAGAGACACCATATATAATTCCTCTTTGAAAAAGAAACATCCTGAAGACAAATTCCTGAAATGAGCTTCACACATTCCAAGCTAAGGGCTGAATTACAATGGGCCGCTGAAAGATTTTTGCTTATACAAAACAGCTCCTCCCAGTCCACTTATTACTAAACATCAGACAACCCAACTGAACACCCAGTCAGGAAGTGCTTTCCAGCCAGAGTGATAGAACAGTGGGTAGGGCACTTGTCTTACAGGCGCCCAACCTGAGTTCAAACCTTGACATTCCATATGGTCCTCAGAGCCAGCCAGGAGTGATTCTTGAATGCAGATCCAAGAGTAAGCCCTGAACATCTGGTATGGCGACCACCCTATCTCCCAAAATAAGTTCTGTTTTGGAGAGTCCAAAAGTACTCTGAAGACTTCCCATTGCCTACTGAACTCCCTTCCATCCCCAGAAGACATGATCTGTGGCTAAAATCCAGTTTGGGTTTTTGTTTTTTGTTTTTTGTTTTTAAGCCAAGCTACATACACACAGTTTACCAAGCCAACTGCTATGTGATCTCAGCAGGGCAGCTTGAGGACTACTGAGCACCTGATGCAGCCATGATTTTGAGCACTTGAGTGAAACCTTTCTCAAACTCAGTGCCACTGGCCTCACCAAACACTGCATGGCCTAACCACAGGTATTTCCCAGGTTGGCTTCAGACTGGTATTGTAGCTGCTGCCACACTTTAGCAAATGCAAAAGCCCTGGTAACTATGTGGTTCTGCTTAGTGGTACAACTGTTATTAGGTACTTGTGATGGCTAAAACACCCTACGGATTGGGAGAAAATATTCTCACACAATACTTTGATAAAGAATTAACATCCAAAATCTGTAAAGCACTCATAAAGTTCAGCAACAAATAAAACAAAAAAACAATGACCCATTAAAAAAAATGGGGAGAAGAGACTAATAGACACTACCACAATAAAGACAAGCAGATTAAAAAAGCATTCATGATCAATTAGTTATCAAGGCAACACAAATAAAAATGACAGTGAGATATCAACTCACACCAGTGAGAAGAGAATATTTAAAAAAAAAAAAAAGACTCAGAACAGGGCCAGAGTGATAATACAGTGGATAGAGTGCTAGCCTCCTGACTCTACCTATGGTCACTGGAACCTACCAGGAGTAAGCCCAAAGCACAGAGCCAGGAATAAGCCCTGAGCACCACTAAGTGTAGCCAAGAAAAATAAAATTATACACTCACACACATACACACACACACATACACACACACACACACCTGTGCAGTTGAGGCAGGAGAGATAGGACAGCAGGTAGGGCATTTGCCTTGCACCTGACTGACCTGGGTTCAATCCTCTGAACCCTATGTGGTCCCCAATTCCACCATGAGTGATCCCTGAGTTCAGAGAGAGGAATAAGCCCTGAGCATGGCCAAGTCTGGCCACTCCACCCTCCCCCAAAAAACCCAAAACAAACAACAACAAAAAATGTGTGTGTGCTCAGAATAGCCTTATTCATAATAGGTTCAAAAAGTAATCTATTCAAATTTCCATCAACACATATAAATCATTTGCAAAATTATCATATTTATATATAATATGATAATGATATAATTATAATATAATATAATATGGCATATTCGATATGCCAAAAATAGTAATGATAGGTCTTATTCCCCTGACCCTGAAAGAGCCTCCAATCATTGGGAAAGACGAGTAAGGAGAGGCCGCTAAAATCTCAGGGCTGAGTGTAATAGAGATATTACTGGTGCCTGCTCGAGTAAATCGATGAACAACGGGATGACAGTGATACAGTGATATATAATATGAAAGAAAGAGAATGAACTATTAAGTAGCCAGAGCTAGTATAGGGGTTAAAGCACTTGCCTTGCACACAACCAACCAAGGTTCAATCCCTGATACCACATATAGTCCCAGAGAAACACCAGAATACCTGAGCACAGAGTAAGAAGTAAGCTCTAAGCACCACTAGGTGTGCCCTCCCTTCCTCAAAAAAAAAAAAAAAAAAGCAACAAGAAAAAAAAATAAAAATGAACTATTGAACTATTAATATACACAACAACATAAATATTCCTCAAAAGCATTATGCTGTTAAAGTCATACAAAAAAAGAAAAAGTACACCTTGTATGGTTACACTTACAAGATACTCTTAAAAGAGCAAAAATAGAAAACAGATCAGTAGTTGCCAGAAGTCAAGGCCTAAGAGTGTGAAAAGATTATAGAGTATACAGAAAACCTTTCTGGACTGATAGTAATGTTCTATTTGGGAGCCAGAGAAATACACATAGGGTGCTTCTGTCACATGTGGTCAACACATATTCAATCCCCAACACCAGATATGGTCCCCCGAGCATCTCCAGGAGTAATTCCTGAGTGCACAGCCAGGATTAACCCCTGAACATTGCCAGATGTGGTCCAAAAACAAAAATATATGTAAATATATTTTTAATGTTCTATTTTATTATGGTTGTGGTTATATGCCTGTATACAATTGTCAAACCCATCAATTTGTAAACTTAAAAAAGTAAAGTTAGTGGACAAAAATTAAATTTGACTTTAAAAATATTTTTTGCTCATCTCTTACTCCAGTGATATAGAAATTATCCCTGGATTATTTCATTTACAATTTAATTTCTGATTCCTACTGATACCCATGGGGTCTTTTAGCCCTTTGAGTAGATTTCTCATTAACATTTCTTTTTTTTTTATTTAAATTTTATTGAATCACCATGTGGAGGGTTACATAGTTCTCAGGATTATGTCAGTTATACAATACTCAAACACCCTTCCCTTCACCCGTGCCCATATTCCATCACCAACCACCCCATTATACCTCCCGCCCCCTCCCGCCCCTCCAGTCCCCGCCCTTGTAAGTGATAAGTTTCACTTCGTTTACGCTTTATCTTGGTTACAGTCCATGTTTCAACACATAACTCACTATTGTTGCTAGGGTTTCCCCCCAAAAAAGAAAAGACAGTCCCACTGTCAAGGAAGCATTTGATGGCTCTCCATTGCTCAGAATGTAGAGATATTAAGTCCCGCTGTTTGTTACATAACTTTTCTATTTTTTTCCCCCCTCGTCCCGCGCCACCGAGATCACGCCTGTTTAGTAATCACCACGCTGCCTGACAAAGGGAAAACAAACCAAAAAAGATGGTTATTTCCCGTCATCAGCCGGCGTGGGGCTCTGGCTTAGTTGATAGTCTGGTAGAATGTCTGCAAGCAGTTTCTGGAACCAAAAGTAATACGCTGGTATCGGTCCCGGCTCGAGATTCCACCAGCATCCCGCTGCTCCAAGTACATAATAATTTATTCCCTTGTATCCCATTCCCACGCCACCAGGTCCGTGTCAGCTTAATGGACATCATACTATGGTTAACGCCACGCCGCGTTTCTTCCCGAGAAAAAAGGATATTTCTTCTCAGCCAGCGTGGGGATATGGCTTAGTTCAGTCTATAGAGATGGCTACCACTTTGGTAGCCTTCAATATTTCAGCAAAAGACTTACTATTCTTGTTAGGATTTCCCACCAAAGTCCGACCCGTTAAGAAGGAACCATTTCATATTGGTGATGATTAAATGACAATAGGTTGCGCGGCCATGGCAGCGGCCTTGCGGCTTTGAATTTCTGTATAAAGTCCAGGGAAAGTACAGCCAGAAATTACACGTCGCTACAAACTTTAACCCTATTATGGTCCCCCCAAAGTCCAACCCATTACAAAGGAACCATTTCATATTGCTGATGATTAGATGACATTAGGCTGCGGAGGCCGCGTGGTTTTGGGTTTCTATATAAAGTCCAGGGAAAATTCTGCCTAAAATTCTATCGTTACAATCTTTTACCCTTCAACAAAAAACTCAGTACTATTGTTTGGAGTTTCCCCCCACAGTAAGCCCTGCCAAAAAGGAACATTTACACGTTGCTGATAATCAAGAGATATTAGGTCACGCGGCTGTGATAGCAGCTGCTCGGTTTTGGATTTCTATATGAAGTCCAGGGAAAATTCTTTTGGTAATTGCATCACTCGCTGGCAGCGCCTGGGCCAGAAGCTCCGAGCACACAGTTTGGAGGCATTTTGGGGGCGCCGCCCGTGTCCAAAGTGGTTCAGTTGCCTCCGGGGTCGATCTCGCGCGGGGCCGGAAAGGAGCGTCCCCACATGGCTCTGTGCTTAAATGTCGGCCGGCATGGGGCGGATCCGGAAGTCCCGCCCCACCGGCTTTCCCGGGCTTCCTGCATAGTCTAAAAACCAGCTATTGCCTCGCTGCATTCAAAAAGAAAGAGTTGAGAGAGAAAAGAGCATACCCCGCCGGCAGCGCCTGGGCCAGAAGCTCCGAGCACACAGTTTGGAAGCATTTTGGGGTCGCCGCTCGTGTCCAAAGTGGTTCAGTTGCCTCCGGGGTCGATCTCGCGCGGGGCCGGAAAGGCTCTCATTAACATTTCTAATCAAATGTTAATTAGCTGTCTCCCCCTCCTCCTGCCTCTCTTGCCTTCCCTTTGTTGATGCTGAGGTATTGACAGTAGTTGTCACACACTTTGTAGTGGTGTCTTGGAAATCATACACTTCATTCTTACTGTGGGATCCCCAAAGTCCTCTAGTATTTTTATGGTCAGGTGCTATACCATTGAGCAGTCCCCAGAGTCCCTAATTAATTTTTCTTTATCATCTGTTGACTTTTTGATACCTTACTCAAGTTATTTGGTCCCTAAATCCTACATAATACCTTAATAATATTTGTTTATAGTTTTTAAACTTCTGTGTGCAGATCCTGAAAATCATCCCCATGCATATGATGTGTTATCAACTCAAGGTATAATGTTTTATTTAGCTTTGTTTTGGGCTACATCTGGTGGTGCTCAGGGCTTATTCCCCACTCTATGATCAAGAATCACCCCTAGCAGTGCTCAGGGGATCATATACAATGCTGAGGATTCAACTAGAGTCAGACACATGCACCATAAGAATCTTAGCCACTATACTATCTCTCTGGCCCGAAGAATATAGGAATATATAATTTTTTGGCAAGTACTCAACCTGCAAAAGGCAACCCACATACATGTTTATATTACATGACTAGGAAAAAATTCAAGTATTTTCCTTAGTTTTTTGTGCTACTTATTTAAAAAAAAAAATCATGTCCTATTGATTTTTTTAATGTTTTCGTTTTGGGACACACCCAGCAGTATTCAGGGCTTACTCATGGCTCTGAGCTCAGGCATCACACTAAGCAGGAGTCAGGGGACAGGGTTGACAAGGATGGAATCCAGTTGGCTACATGAAAGGCAAGTGCTCTACAGCCCTTCATTTTTTTTAATTATTGGTGTGCCATTGGCTTACCATATTATGAAATGTCAGAAGTTTAACTTCAGTCCTCCCTATGCCCTCTCACCACTCCTGCTAACAAAGTTCCAATTCTATCCCACCATCAAAAAGCCCCTTCTATTTATTCCTGTTATCACTCCTTTGTTTTTTCTCTCTGGTGACATAACATAGGAGTTATATTGAGTTGGATTTTGGGAGCTTCAGTTCATTTGCTTTAGTTGTTCATATTCTACAGATGTGTTGAAATCATTCAGTAACTGTCTTATACTCTTTTATTTACCTTTGTATTAATACTTCGAGTTCCATCTGTTTTATGCCAAAGGGCATGATTTCAATGATCTTTCTGTTTTTTTGTTTTTGAGCCACACCAGGTGGTGCTCAGGGATTACTCCTGGCTCTGCACTCAGGAATCACTCCTGATGGGCTTGGGTATAACAGGGATCAAACTCAGGTCTGTTGCATGCAAGGCAAGCACCTACCCCCTGTACAATCATTCTGATCCCTCGATCTTACTTTTAATAGTAGAGTTTTTAAAGAAGACACATGGATGCTGGAGATATAATACAGGGATCAAGGACGCCTGCTATACAAACAACCAGGTTGGATTCCTGGAACTACATATGGTTCCCTGAACCCTGCCAGGAGTAATCCCTAAGCACAATGCCAGGAGTAGAGCATCCAGGTGCATCAAAGGCAGTAGTCCTCACCCTGTCCCATGATTTCGGAACCATCTGTGGCCCCTGCCTGGGTCCCTCAGACTGAAGAAGCCACACCCACAGCCCTCTCAAACCCAGCATCTGTTGACAACACCATCCTTTCATCCACACCAACTTGGGATCTTGGTTCTTATGTATTTCCTCAAATATGTCTACTTTAAACCTTTTGTAAAAAACAAATATATTAGAGACTGAACTGCATTACCAGTAAATAACATTCTAAGGTACACACATAGTTAGACTAACAAATTATGAAGCATATTGCTTGCTTAAAAATAACAAATTAAATCAAACCTCAAATATATAGCATCTAAACTCAATTTGTAGCACCCACAAATTTTTAAAGATGAAACAAATGATTTCACCTGCTCTGACACACAGGGACAGAAGTCCTGACAAGTCATGGAGCTCAAATAAACCCTCGAGCCTCATTGATGAGAAACTCGAATTAATGTTCCATGCAATGGTCATGGAACTAAATTGCTGGAAGAAATTAAATCACTGGAAGAAAAATCTAACCAACTTAAAAAGATAAACTGACTCAGAGTATCAAAGAGTCCATACAAATGGAATTGAGGGAATAAAATAATACAATAGTAAATCACAGCAGCATAATTCAACATGCAGAGGATCATATCAGTGACATTGAAGGCCAAATACTAGCCAAAATCAATAACAAAGTGAAAAAAGAAAAGTAAACAAGTGGAAGCAAATGTAAGATTTTAGGTAGATAAAAACAAGAGAAACAATCTTCAAATCATTAAAAAAAAAGACTCTACTCCACTGATGTACCAAGAAGTAGCACATCACATTTGATGGGGTATAAAGTATAAGGCAATTGATCTCAATCAAAAGAAAAAATATATGTACATATATAAATATATATATACATATATATATAAGTACACAGGCTCAACTTGTAATAACATGTTAGTAATCTCTTGTACAATGTCTTAATGGCTCCAGGGTGAGATAACAACAAACTTCACACCCTTTCTCTACGGAAACTTTTGGATCATTTTCAGCGGATTATTCATAATGATGAATAACTGTCACTGTCACTGTTATCCCATTGCTCATCGATTTGCTCGATCTGGCACCAGTAACGTCTCCATTGTGAGACTTGCTGTTACTGTTTTTGGCATATTGAATACATCACGGGTAGCTTGCCAGGCTCTGCCTGCGGGCGAGATACTCTCAGTAGCTTGCCGGGCTCTGTGAGAGGAATACAAAATAAATTATTTAGGTCCGGCTTTGGGGGTGGTAGATATATTCAAAATAATGGTGGTGGAAAGGTGTAATGGTGGTAGGATTGTTGTTGGAATATTGAGTATAATAATTATTGTGAACAATTTCATAAAAATTAAATTAACATTTTTAAAAAGGATACCAGAAGGAGAGCGAAACGGTTAAGGGAAATAACAGCTGGTCATGGCTTCTTATAGAAATGCAACTAGACTGTGAACTGAGCTACAACCCCATGCCGCTAGGGGAGGGGGAAGGATTTTCTCTCTCAACGCTTTCTTTCTAAGGGGGAGATGGCAGCGGCGCCCACGTGGCGTCCTCCATCTTGTAGAACTCACAACCCAGAGGTATGAGCTTGCAATGACGTGGCAGGCAAGAGATCATGGGATGGGGGTGTTACAGGGATGTTCTCCACCCAGATGAGATCCGAAACACGATATGGCCCCTCTGCTCCTTAAAGACTATGATCCGGGAGGTCTACTAACCCATTTTGGCACCCGTGGCGTCTTATAGAAATGCATCTAGACTGTGAACTGAGCTAAAATAACAGAAATCCAAAACCACAAGTTCATATAATCTTCATTCTCAGCAATGGAAAACAAATTATCAAATGATGCCTTTTCAGCAGGTTTGATTGTTGAGGGGAAATTCCAAATAATAATAGTGAGTTCTCTCTTGAAATATTGAATGTATTCAAAGTATAGAGAGAATAAAGTGAAGATCATTAGGGTGGTTGTGGGAGGGGGGTATATTGGGTTCTTGGTGCACACCAGAATATGTGCACTGGTGAAGGGATGGGGGTTTGATCATCATATGACTGAGACTTAAACCTGAAAGCTTTGTAACTTTTTTCATGGTGATTCAATAAAATAAAAATTTTAAAAATAAATAAATAAATATGTAAGAGGAAAACATTTAAATAAATTTAAAACATTTGGGGCTGGAGTGATGGTACATCAGGTAAGGCATTTGCCTTGCACATGGCCAACCCAGGTTCAATTCCCAGCATCCCATATGGTCCCCCGAGCACCGCCAGGAGTAACCCCTGTGCATCTCGGGTGTGACCCAAAAATAATAATAATAATAACAACTGTCACTGTCACTGTCATCCCGTTGCTCATCAATTTGTTCGAGCGGGCACCAGTAACGTCTCTTATTGAGAGACTTATTGTTACTGTTTTTGGCCTTTCACACAGCCAACCCATGTTCGATTCCTCCGCCCCTCTCGGAGAGCCCGGCAAGCTACCGAGAGTATGGATCCCGCACGGCAGAGCCTGACAAGCTACCCGTGCGTATTAGATATGGATAATAATAACAGCTGGTCAAAAATATAACTGATGGGGCTGGAGCGATAGCACAGCGGGTAGGGCGTTTGCCGTGCACGTGGCCAACCCGGGTTCGATTCCCAGCATCCCATATGCTGGGAATATGGTCCCCTGAGCACCACCAGAAGTAATTCCTGAGTGCAAAACCAGGAGGAACCCCTGTGCATCGCCAGGTGTGACCCAAAAACCAAATATATATATATATATATATGTGTGTGTGTGTGTGTGTGTGTGTGTGTGTGTATACAACTGATAGCTTTCTCTGATATCTTGTCTTGAGAGAGACTCCTGCACAGACACAAGAGGCCCAAAGAGTCCCGAATAAAATAGACTCAATCACCAAGACACACAGTAATCAAAATGGCAAAATCAAAAGTCTAAGACAGACTACTTTTAAAGCAGCAAGAGAAAAGAAAACCTTCAAATATAATGGAAACAACAGAAGAATCACAACAGACCTTCTATATGACATCTTACAAGACAGAAAAGAGTGGAATGACATATTCACAGTATTTCCTGAAAAATACTTCCAGCCTAGAGTTCAGTACCCTGCCAAGATATCATTTAGACTTGAGGGAGGAATAAGAAACTTTTTAGACAAAGAAGAGCTGACAGAATTTGCAACAACTGAACCAATCCTGCAAGAATTACTAAAAAACTAATTAAAAAGTATGGATCATAGACAAAATGAGAGAGACAGAGAAAGAGAAACAAAGCCCTTTATGTCAATAGTCTCTCTGAAAGTCAATGGACTAAACTCCCCTATAAAAAGGTATAGTGTAGCTATTTGTAACAAAAAAGAAAACCCAGCCATTTGTTACCTACAGGAAACATACCTATATCCTCAGGATAAATACATACTTAGAGTGAAAGAATGGAAAACAATCATACCAGCCAATGGAAGACCAAAATAAGCTAGGACAGTCGGTCTTATAATAAACCAAATTCCATTCAGTATAAGTAATTAGAGACAACGATAGACACTACTGATTTGTAAAGAGAACAACAGCAAGAAATGCTAATAGTTGTCAACATCCGCACACCAAATGAAAGCTCAGCAAAGTTCATAAAGCTTCTGCTCACAAACCCAAAGAAACACATTAGTAGGGAAAGACCCCAACACACCACTTTCCTAACTAGACAGATCAACCAGACAAAATATCAGTAAAGTCAAAAATCCTAAATGAAGAACTGAAAAAATTGGGATTGTTGGATATATACATGCCTCTATATTTCCAAAAACAAAAATACACATTCTTCTCTAATGCATAAGGATAGATCACATATTGGAGCACAAATCAAACATACATAAATTTACAAACATAGAAATCATACAAACTACTTTCTCAGACCACAATGCCATGAAAGTAGAAATTAACCACAGAAAGAAGATGGAGAAAACTTCCAAACCTTGGAAGCTGAGCCAAACACTGTTAAACAATAATTGGATCAAAGAGGAAATCAAGGAAGAAATAAAAAGAGATCTTGAAATTAATGAGAATGAAGACACAAGCTACCAGCATTCTATGAGATACAGCAAAAGTTGTACAAAGGGGGAAATTTATAGCAAAGCAAACCTACATTAAGAAAGAAGAAAAAGCCCAAATCAACAACCAAAACACCTACCTTAAAAATCTACCTCTCTGACACGTCTTGAACAGGTGAGGACCGACCGGGAAACGCTTCCCTGCTCTGTGCGGACCTGCAAGAAACTGCGACCCGGCCAGGAAGATTCTGGGGGTGTGGCCTGTATCTCAGTGGGCATGGTCTGAAAGTGGGCGTGGCCTTCTATCAGAGCGGCGGCCGCTAACGAGGCCGCAGATATTATCTCCACAGATATTATCTCTGACCTTGGCACAATAAGTATTGTCTATTTCTTTGAAAATCACTTTAATCATCTCAACCACCTATGCAAAATACCCATTAGCTTAGTCTAACTTTATACAACCTATCACTGAATAAGGGAAGCTTAGCACAAACAGAAACCCTCCTTCCCACAACAAGAGGGAACAGGAATAAAGAACCACAAAGTTCAGACTCTACACTTCCATATCAAGATGAAGAAGCAGCGAAAATCCCCTCCACCAAGAGAGGGAGAAGAAAAGATTCCAGAAACATTATCAGGGGCTACTCACATCTACGACCTCTCAGATAAACAATTCAGAGAGGAAATCTGGAGGAAAGTCAACCTATTACAAACAACCATGAAACAGACATCCAATAAGTTACGGGACGAGATGAATGAAGCACTGCAACGGTCTACCAAGAAAATGCAGGAAGAAATGAGAGCAAAAATTTCAAACCTACGAATGGAAGTCACACAAATAAAGGAATTGGTAGATGAACTAAAAATCTCATTAGATGGCCTCAACAGTAGAATGACTACAGCTGAAGACAGAATCAGTGACCTAGAATATGAGCTACAGAAAGCTTATAGACAACAACAAATCATGGCCAAAGACCTCAAAATGGCTATAGAGCGAATCAGAGTCCTGGGGGATGACTTCAAGAGGAACAACATAAGAATCATTGGAGTACCAGAACCACAGGGAAGTAACCCCAATGAAAAAAACACAGTCAAAGACATCATTGCTAAGAAATTCCCAGAGCTGGAGAAGGCAGGCATCCAGATACAAGGAGTCCGAAGAGTACCAGCAAAAAGAGACCCAAATAAAAAGACTCCAAGGAATATCATAGTCAGAATGACAGATGCTATGGATAAAGACACAATTCTGCAAGCAGCAAGGTCAAAGAAGGAAATCACATACAAAGGAGCACCCCTCAGATTTACAGCAGACCTGTCAGAGGAAACCCTCTGAGCCCGAAGACAATGGTGGGACATAGTGAAAAAACTCAATGAAATGAATGCCTCACCAAGAATACTTTATCTGGCTAAACTCTCACTCAAACTCGAAGGAAACATACACTACTTCTCGGACAAACAACAGCTTAGGAACTTCATAGACTCAAAACCAAACTTGAAAGAAGGTCTAAAGGGGCTACTGTGAGACAAGTAGGAGCCCCATAAGAACAACAAATCCCACAGAAAGATGACAAAAAAACCCATCACAATAATCTCTCTCAATGTCAACGGCCTAAATGCACCTATCAAGAGACACAGAGTGGCAAAATGGATCCGGAAATTAAACCCAACATTCTGTTGCCTGCAAGAAACTCACCTGAACAAACAGAGTAAACATAGACTCAAAGTCAAAGAATGGAAAACAATCCTTCAAGAAAACAACCCCCTTAAAAAAGCTGGAGTGGCCATCCTAATATCCGACAACATAGATTTCAGGTTGAAAAAAATTTAAAGGGATAGCGAAGGTCATTTTCTGTTTATCAAGGGATATGTACAACAGGAAGAAATCACACTCTTAAACATATATGCACCTAATGAGCGATCAGCTAAATATTTAAAACAACTCCTAACAGACTTCAAAGAGGACATCACTAACAGCACAATTGTAGTCGGAGACTTCAATACGGCCTTATTGCCTCTAGATAGATCGACAAGAACAAAACTCAACAAGGAAACAGACTCTGAAAGAAGAAATTGAAGAGAGAGGCCTAATAGACCTATACAGGGCCTTACACCCCCAAAAGAAAGAATACACATTCTTTTCCAGTGCACACGGAACATTTTCTAAAATAGACCATGTACTGGGCCCCAGAACATATCTCAATAGAATCGGAAAAATAGAAATTGTATCAACCATCTTCTCAGACCACGATGCGCTGAAGATAGAAGCTAACCACTCACCGACACAGAGAATCAAATTAAACACTTGGAAATTAAACAATTCAATGTTGAACAATGAGTGGGTCAGGAAGGGAATCAAGGAAGAAATCAAATAATACTTAGAAACAAATGAGAATGAAGACACGAGCTGCCAAAACCTATGGGACGCAGCTAAAGCCGTGTTAAGGGGAAAATTTATAGCTCTCCAAGCATTCCTCAGGAAGGAAGAAAGGGCCCACATAGACAGCTTGACTTCACGACTCAAGACCTTAGAAAAGGACCAGAAAAAGGAATCCAAACCAGATCGAAGGAAAGAAATAATAAAAATTAGAGCAGAAATTAATGACATGGAAACCAAAAAGACAGTCCGAAAGATCAATGAAACAAAGAGCTGGTTCTTGAAGAAAATAAATAAGATTGATAAACCGCTAGCAAGACTCACAAAGAAAGAAAGAGAGAGAACCCTAATAAATCGAATCAGAAATGAAAAGGGGGACATCATAACAGAAACCAGTGAGATTCAAAAGAGACTACTTCGAAAGTCTATATGCCACAAAAAAGGAGAACCTAAAGGAAATGGATGGATTCCTTGATTCTTACAATCTCCCAAGACTGAACAAAGAAGACTTGGAATACCTGCATAGACCCATCAATGTTAAGGAAATTGAAACTGTGATCAAAAACCTCCCCAAAAACAAAAGCCCAGGCCCAGATGGTTTCACTGGCGAATTCTTCCAAACATTTAAAGAAGACCTGTTGCCTGTTTTCCTCAAACTTTTCCAGGAAATTGAAAAAAAAGGAACTCTCCCAAACAGTTTCTATGAAGCACACATCTCCCTAATACCAAAAGCAAATAAAGACACCACTAAGAAAGAAAATTAAAGAACAATATCCCTGATGAACATCGATGTGAAGATCCTCAACAAAATACTAGCAAATAGGATCCAACAGCTCATCAAAAAGATCATACATCATGACCAAGTGGGATTCATCCCGGGGATGCAAGGATGGTTTAACATTCAGAAATCAATCAACATAATCCACCATATCAACAAAAGTAAAGATAAAAACCATATGATCATATCAATAGATGCAGAGAAAGCATTTGTCAAGATCCAACATCCTTTCATGATGAAAACCCTCGCCAAAATGGGGTTTGGAGGAACTTTCATCAAGATAGTCAAAGCCATCTATCACAAGCCTACGGCAAGCATTATCCTCAACGGAGAAAAACTAAGGGCCTTTCCTCTGAGATCAGGCACAAGACAATGATGCCCACTCTCACCACTCCTCTTCAATATAGTACTGGAAGTACTTGCGATAGCTATTAGACAAGAAAAAGAGATTAAGGGCATCCAGATAGGAAAGGAAGAAATCAAATTCTCACTATTTGCAGACTATATGATACTATATCTAGAGAAGCCTAAAGCCTCTACTAAGAAACTCTTAGAAACAATAGATTTATGCAGTAAAGTTGCAGGCTATAAAATCAATACGCAAAAATCCATGGCCTTCATATATGCAAACAATGAGGCAGAGGAAAGGGACATGAAAAAAGCAATCCCATTAACAATCGTGCCCCAGAAAATCAAGTACCTCAGAATCAGCTTAACCACGGAAGTAAAAGACCTCTACAAAGAAAACTACAAAACGCTACTCCATGAAATCAAAGAGGACATGAGGAAATGGAAACATATACCCTGCTCGTGGATAGGAAGAACCAATGTTGTCAAAATGGCAATACTCCCCAAAGCATTATACAGATTCAACGCGATCCCTATAAGGATACCCATGACATTCTTCAAAGAAATGGATCAAGCAATCCTAAAATTCATATGGAACAACAAACGTCCAAGGATAGTTAAAACAATTCTTGGGAAAAAGTCAATGGGAGGCATCACCCTCCCCAACCTCAAACTTTACTACAAAGCAGTAACAATTAAAACAGCATGGTACTGGAACAAAGGCAGAGCCGTAGACCAATGGAACAGGGTGGAATATCCCTACACAAAACCCCAAATGTATGATCATCTAATCTTTGATAAGGGAGCAAGAGATGTGAAGTGGAGCAAGGAAAGCCTCTTTAACAAATGGTGCTGGCACAACTGGACAACCACATGCAAAAAAATGGGCTTAGACCTTGACCTGACACCATGCACAAAAGTCAGATCAAAATGGATTAAAGACCTCAACATTAGACCACAAACCATAAGGTACATTGAAGACAAGGTCGGCAAAACCCTCCACGATATTGAAGATAAAGGTATCTTCAAAGGTGACACAGAACTAAGCAATCTAGTAAAAACAGAGATCAACAAATGGGACTACATTAAACTAAAAAGCTTCTGCACCGCAAAAGATACAGTGACCAGAATCTAAAGACTATCCACAGAATGGGAAAGGATATTTACACAATACCCATCAGATAAGGGGTTGATATCAATGGTATATAAAGCACTGGTTGAACTCTACAAGAAGAAAACATCCAACCCCATCAAAAAATGGGGCGAAGAAATGAACAGAAACTTTACCAAGGAAGAAATATGAATGGCCATAAGGCACATGAAAAAGTGCTCTACATCACTAATCATCAGAGAGATGCAGATCAAAACAACCACGAGATACCACCTCACACCACAGAGACTAGCGCACATCCAAAAGAACAAAAGCAACCGCTGTTGGAGAGGATGTGGGGAGAAAGGGACCCTTCTACACTGCTGGTGGGAATGCCAACTGGTTCAGCCCTTCTGGAAAACAATATGGACGATTCTCAAAAAATTAGATATTGAGCTCCCATTTGACCCAGCAATACCACTGCTGGGAATATATCCCAGAGAGGCAAAAAAGTATAATCGAAACGACATCTGCACATGTATGTTCATCGCAGCACTGTTTACAATAGCCAGAATCTGGAAAAAAACCCGAATGCCCTAGAACGGATGAGTGGTTGAGGAAACTTTGGTACATCTATACAATGGAATACTATACAGCTGTTAGAAAAAAGGAGGTCATGAATTTTGTATTTAAGTGGATCGGCATGAAAAGTTTCATGCTGAGTGAAATGAGTCAGAAAGAGAGAGACAGACATAGAAAGATTGCACTCATCTATGGTATATAGAATAACAGAGTGGGAGACTAACACCCAAGAATTGTAGAAATAAGTACCAGGAGGTTGACTCCATGGCTTGGAGGCTGGCCTCACATTCTGGGGAAAGGGCAACTCAGATAAGGGATCACCAACTATAATGTAGTCAAAGGCCATGTGGGGGAAGGGAGTTGCGGCTGAATGAGGGCTAGAGACTGAGCACAGTGGCCACTCAACACCTTTATTGCAAACCACAACAGCTAATTAGAGAGAGAGAACAGAAGGGAATGCCCTGCCACAGTGGCAGGGTGGGGTGGGGGGAGATGGGATTGGGGAGGGTGGGAGGGACGCTGGGTTTACTGGTGGTGGAGAATGGGCACTGGTGAAGGGATGGGTTCCCGAACTTTGTATGAGGGAAGCATATGCACAAAAGTGTATAAATCTGTAACTGTACCCTCATGGTGATTCACTAATTAAAAATAAATAAATTAAAAAAAAAATCTACCTCTCTGGGGCTGGAGCGATAGCACAGCGGGTAGGGCGTTTGCCTTGCACGCAGCCAACCCGGGTTCGATCCTCGGCATCCCATATGGTCCCCCAAGCACTGCCAGGAGTAATTCCTGAGTGCAAAGCCAGGAGTAACCCCTGAGCATTGCTGCGTGTGACCCAAAAAGCAAAAAAAAAAATCTACCTCTCCAATGCACCCCCAACAAGGCCCCGAGTTGCCACCCACAAACGGCTCCTGGCTCCTGAACAGCCATGATCCCAGAGGCACACAAACCAGCCTCAGAACCCAGCGGCTTTTGGCAGAAATCCCTCCAGACTTATTACCAAAATATCAGAAATCCAAAATCATCATATGCTCTTCAGAATCAGCAATAGAAAACAAATTATCTAATGATGGCTTTTCGGCAGGTCTGATTGTTGGGAAAAATTCCAAATAATAATGGTGGGTCTTTTGTTGAAATATTGAGTGTGAACAAAGTTGAGAGAGAGTAAAGTGGAAATCTGCCACATAGGCAGGGTGAGAGGTGAGATGGAAGGTATACTGGGGTTCTTGATGGTGGAAAATGTGCATTGGTGAAGGGATGGGTGTTTGATCATTGTATACTGGAAAGCTTTGTAACTGTTGTCACGATGATTAAAAAAAAAATCTGGAGAAGAAATCTAACCATGAACAGCCTTGCAAGGGTCTACCTCACAGTGATTCAACAAAATAGTAAAAAAAAAAAAAAAGCACAGAAAAAAATTTTACTCTGTAGAAGAAACAAAAAACAAACAAAAAAGCAGCAGAAGGAGGTAGATAATAAAAATTAAAACAGAAATCAACAACATAGAAACCAAGAAAGCAATTCAAAGAATCAATGTAACCAGGAGCTAATTCTTTGAAAAAAATTAATGAGATAGCTAAACGTTTAGCAAGAATCACTAGGGAAAAAAAGAGGAAATGTTCAAATAAATTGAGTAAGAGATGAAAGGGGAAAAAAATAACAACAAACTTCAGAAATTAAATATATAATGAGAGGTTACTATAAACAACTTCATGCTCTTATGCTGGAAAATTTAGAAAAAATGAATCAAAGCTGAACAATGAGGAAGTAGAAAGCCTAAAGAATTAAATTACAAATAAGGATATTGAAGCAGTAATTAAGAATCTCTTCAAGAACAAAAGGCCGTGTCCAAATGGGTTCCACAGGTGAGTTCTATCAAACCTTCAAAGAAGATTTGCTACCTAAACTCCTTAAACTTTTCCAAAATATCGAAGACACAGGAATCCTTCCTAACACCTTCTAGGGAGCTAACATTGCACTAATACCCACAGCAGACAGAGACACTTCCAGAAAAGAAAATTTCAGACAATCTCCCTGATGAATATTGATGAAAAAAATTCTTAACAAATTCCTAGCTAACTGAATCCAACAACACTCCAAAAAATCATACTCCCTGATCAAGTGAGATTCATCCCAGGGATGCAAGGATGGTTCAACATACACAAATCAATTAGCAAAATAAACTGCATTACAAGAATGATAAAAATCATATGATCATATTATATCAATTGATGCAGACAAAACCCCATATATATAGGCAGTTAATTTTTGATAAAGGAGCTGAGAATATGAAAATGGAGTAAAGATAGCCTCTTCAATAAATAGTGCTGGGAAAACTGGATAACTGCGTACAAGAAATAAAAGCTGCATTTATATTTTATACCTCACACAAAAGTCAATCAAAGTAGATCAACTACCTTAAAATCTGAACAGAAATTATAAAGTACATTGAGGAAAATTTAGGCCAAACACTTCAAGATTTGGATCTCAAAGGTGCCGTCAATGATCTGATACCACTAGCAAAGGCAACACAATCAAAAATAAACAAATGGAACTAAATAAAGTTAAAGAGATTCTGCATAGCAAAAGAAACACAGGCAGAGTTGGAGCAATAGTACAGCGGGTAGGGCGTTTGCTTTTCACGTGACCAACCCGGGTTCGATTACCAGCATCCCATATGGTCCCCAAGCACCGCCAGGAGTAATTCCTAAGTGCAGAGCCAGGAGTAGCCCCTGTGCATCGCTGGGTGCGACCCCAAAAAAGCAAAAAAAAAAAAGAAGAAACACAAGCTAAGACTTAAAGATACATAACTAAATGGGGAAAAAAATATTTGCAGTCAATACATCAGATAAAGGTTTGATATCCAGAATATATAAAGTATCAACAACACCCACAAAATTCAAAAACCCTGTCAACAAATGGGAAAAAGAAATGAATAGACACTTCTCAGAGGAAGACAGGTGGATTAGCCAGGAGGCACAACCAGCATCATTTATCATCAGAGAAATCCAAGTTAAGACAACAATGAGATTCCATCTCACACCAGTGAGAATGGCACATATCAATAATAGTAGGAGCAATCTTTGATGGTGGAGATATGGTGAAAAAGGAACTCTCATCCACTGCTGGTGGGAATCTGTCTATTTCCCACTACCCCTGTGGAAAATAATATGGAGCATTCTTAATAAACTTGGAATTCAACCGTCATATGACCCAGAAATTCCACTTTGGGGCATCTACCCTTAGGACATAAAAACATTCTCTCAAAAGGACATACGCAAACCAATTATTCATTGCTGCACTCAGTACAATAGTAAGATGTCCAGTGAGAGATGAATGGATTATGAAAATGTGATAGATATCACTTGTCATCCCATTGCTCATCAATTTGCTCAAGCGGGCACCAGTAACGTCTCCATTCATCCCTGTCGCATGCTAGTGTAGCCCAATGGCGTCTGCTCGCTTCAGAAACACAAAGAGAATCAAAACATTCACTCAGGGTCTTGATGAAAAAGTCTGACCATCTCGTAGGTGGGCAGCCAGGTGTTTTGATGTTTTGATGTCCCGTGGGATCCAGTCAGTAACAGATCTAGTCCAGCGGTTGTCCTCAAATTTCATTACATGTCCAGCCCATCTGATTTTTGACACCTTGGCAAATGAGGCAGCGTCCCTGATCCTCGATCGTCGACAGAGGTCGGAACTCTGGATTCCTTCTCTCTCCCATTTGAGTGAAATGTGATACTCTAAGCATAGCCCTTTTGATTCCTCTTTGGGAGACCCAAATAGCATTCTCATCCTGTTTTCGTAGAGCCCAGGTCTCTGAGGCATACATTAATGCAGGAAGAACGGTGGAGTCGAAAAGATGTGACCAGAGCCAGAGGTTCTTCGTCCTCTTAACAACTTCTTCAATGCTCTTGAAGGTGTTCCACGCCGCTCTCTTCCTCCTGCACAGCTCAGGTGTTAAGTTCTCGACTTAGGTACACATAACATTTGGAGGTGTTTGTTCCATTGAGAGCAAATGGAACGTCAGGAGTTCCATGAACATTGTCTTCATGAGATTCAACTGCAGTCCGACCTTTCCACACTCACAGTCGAAGTCAGCCAGCATTTGTGCCACTTGGCTAATGTTTGGTGTTATTAGAATGATGTCATAGCAAAGCAGAGGTAGTGTAGTTGCCGACCGTCTATCTTCACTTCCATTCCTTCCCATTGCAGTAGTCATCACATGATGTTCTCGAGGGTGGCACTGAAGAGTTTCGGTGAAATGGTATCACCCTGCTGAACCCCTCTTTACGTTGATGATCAATTCCTTATAGAATGGTGAGATCCTGGTGATGAATCCGTAATTCAGCTCGCTGAAAATTCTGATGTACTGAGTTTGAATGTCCTGTTGGCTAGGGCTTTGATGTCTGCTTCAGTCTCAACAGAATCAGAGGCCTTCTTATAGAGTACTGGATGAGGAAATGTAGTAAAAAGGGGAGGCCTAGATCACCCTTGACCCCAGTGAGAAGAGAAGGATAGAGAAGGAAAGAAATCAAAGTGGAGAAAAGAGAAAGAGAAGTAATGGGTGAACTGTAATCAGAGTTTCAGTTATACTGATGATGTGACTGGCATAGCCATATATCCAAAACACAGACTCAACAAAACTGAAAACATGAGATCTATGCTTAAATCGCTGAAAATGTGCCTGTCAAGTTGACAGGCAGTGTGGGGTGCGGGGTGGGTTGGGAAGAAATATGGAAACACTGTCACTGTCATCCCGTTGCTCATCGATTTGTTCGAGCGGGCACCAGTAACATCTCTCATTGAGAGATTTATTGCTACTGTTTTTAGCATATCCAATATGCACGGGTGGCTTGCTAGGCTCTGCAATGCGGGCTCCATACTCTCAGTAGCTTACTGGGCTCTCAGAGAGGGGCGGAGGAATCAAACACGGGTCAGCCTCGTGAAAGGTGAAAGCCCAACCACTGTGCTATCTCTCCAGCCATGGAAACACTGGTAGAAGGAAATTGACACTGGTGTGGGATTAGTGTTGAAATATTATATGCCTAAAACTCAATCAATAACTTTGTAAATCACAGTTCTTTAATAAAAAATAAAAAATATTTTAAGTTGTTTTAAACATGAGGAGTAAAGCACATTGCTATGTGTGGTCAAAAATAATAATAATAATAATAATAATAATAAATAAAAAATATAAAGAAACCCAATGCTTATTAATGTCTATGTCTTAAAATAGTTAGCCAAATTGTAATGGTTTTGCTCTATCTGTTTCAATATTATTGGATGTGTTGCTAAACTCTATCATGTACACAAACTGGGTTCAGTATGTTGCACAGCACAGCGTCAAGATCCTTCAACTTCAACATAGCAGCTGACCTTTTCAATATTTAAAGATCAAAATATATTAATAAGTCCTGCCTCTGAATTTTTTCTTTCAACCAATACCTTCTTTCCCAATTGAATTGACCCAGTAAATTTTGACCTAATATTAACTGAAGTTAATGTTAACTCTTTCGAGAGATTAAAAGAGCAAAAGGAAAGTAATTCCTCTCATTTACAATACATTAGGAAAATATTCAGCATTGAACTTAGTACTTCATATAAAATCACCAAATATATTTTATTTTATACAGTGGCTTGTTTATGTCTGTTCTAATGCATAGACATTTGATATTATTTAGATCAAAGGATTTTTTTAAACTTTTTCCACTCTCAGATCCCTTTTCACCTGAGAAATTTTTATAAAGCATAAATTCTAAACAAGTGCACAGATCAAAACTTGCTGATGACAAATCATAAAGAAATTTATTTTAAAAATGACCCTCTCATGCAGTTACTTGACCGTGTATGGGGTTCATGAACCCACAGTTTAAACTAGGAATTAGACAACTTGTTTCCATAAACTAAACCTCTTTAATCTTTCTTCTAAATTGAGTAACAACAGATTTTTTTGTGTTCCCAGAAAATGTAGAGCCAGAGTTATGGCCACATAAATCAGTGCGTGGGTTAAAAGAGTGGCTTTTTTTGTCTTTTTGTCTCCACCGAAACAAAAGTGACATTTTAAAGAATTTAATATTCACTGCCTAACATATTCTCCTTACACTGAACTACAACCTCTAGTAAGGGAGACAGCTGTTTCCAATGAAATTCCCCCGTAAGAATTCTATAAAACTGTATATTCTCTATCAAACCATAATAAATCAATGTCAAGAAACCATAGACAAAAGACTGCATTTTTGCCTGATTCCTCACTCTTTTTTATATGCTCGTACTTGTTTTACTTTCTTATTTTTTCTCCACTTTCCATTTATCTTATCTTGAATTTCAGGTAGACTTGTAAGTCATCTTAAATCCTTTCAAGAACACAAAGTAAGGGATGAATAATCATTCTATGTATCTGCAAAGGAAATCACTTCTCCTTCACCGTAAATAAAGCCTTAACACTTGAACTCCTTACTGCCTTTTCATATCCACTACCATATTCAATATACACGTATCAAAACTCACGGCTGCCTAATTTTTTGCTATTATCAGTTCTCTGCTTAGAAATATTTAAGTCTGCACACAAAAATGTAGAAATAGCATCATTCATGCCCATTTGTAGAGGCCCATAGTAGATATTAAATTGTTTGTGCAAATAAGAAAACTACTTGCTGCACAACTTTTTATATAAAAGAATGTAAAGCTTCCAGTGCTGTGTATCTAAGCTATACAAACAGTACTAGCTTAGTTACACAGTAGGAATTTTTTAATGGTCTGATATAAGATTACTATAGCTGGGTCATTGAAACATGAGGATTGGTTTTAGTACTATTTTTAAAACCACTAATAAATAATCCAAATAGCTGAATTAAGCCTCTCCCCAAATGAGTGTACCTCAGTTATGAAAGAAAAATGTGTATAAGAATTAACATTTTTACATAAATCTGATGGTGGCTAATCTACTTGGGAAAGCAGATATTTATAAAATAGAAACTTTCATGAAATGATTCAGAACTTAATGGTATTAAAAATTAAATTAGTTCTAAAAGTAATAAATGTACAAAATAGTTGTTTCTACTCAACTATTTTAAACAAATATTGTCCTTCATTTTCTTCCGCGCAGTTAACTAAGCAAGCAATACAAATCTATATTAAGATTTGCCTTACAGCAAAGTTTGACTTTAAAAAGTTTGACACTTCACTCACCTACCGCAGGACAGAGTATTGCCCAAATACAGATACTAAACCAATTGTTTAAGAAATTTCTTGTGCTTAAAAATTCAGTGCCACTGTTATGGCTCACAATTTGGCTTATGATGCATCTGTGAGCAAACAGCCTGACAAGTACCCTAGTGTATTTCAAGAAGATTGACGGGACACAGAGGCTCAAGCAGGAAGGGGGATGGGTGCTCTTAAAGCAACATGGCAATGAATAGCGACATCAACCAGCAGAATCAGACTTGAACTTGTATTTTTCAAATTATCAGTGACATATTGTCCATCATCATCTTTTCAACATAATTTTCTGTGTAGCCCAAACACCATACATTTCAAAATGGCTTCAAATATATATAAAATTAGAAAGAAGAAAATGGGCATGTTATAAATTTCCTTTTATCAAATTTCTCAATTACTTAAGACTTGTCCAATTACTTTTAAGAGGAATTAAATAGAATACTTGGATAAAAGCAGTTTTTATCTTGGACTTTTTCCTTTTATTACCCAGTTATTTTCACAACAGCTATTTAAGAATAACTCATGCAAATAATTTAAATATCCTGGATTAATCAGTTTTATCAAGAATTTATACAAGAATTCCATGTATTTTGCCCCCTGCTGTTTTCCTTTCCTACAGCAAGCTTCTAGGGTTAAAAATAAATCAAAAGATTACAATTATGGGTGTATTCATAGTAGTTTCACTTCAAAAAATAATTTAAGTAATACACTGCTTCACTCCACACTGATAATCAATCCGTTATTATTTCACAATACTCTGCATGGTTCAAACCTTTTTTGCTTTGTTCTGTTTTGTTTTTGTTTGTGGCCCACACCTTGAGGTGTTCAGGGCTTTTTCCTGGCTCCGTGCTCAGGAATCACTCATGGCGAGATTCCGGGGGGCTATATGAGGTGCAGGGGTTGCCATGTGCATGGCAAGCGTGCTGCTCACTGTACTGCCTCTCAGGGCCTCTGGGTTCAAACCTTTAAAATATAAAAATCCTTTTTAGGGAGAGGGAAAACTACTCATTTTTCATGCAATCCCACATTTAGCCAGTAGAGAGTATCATTTGATTCTGAAAAACCACAGTTTCAGATTCCAATATTCATTTTTATACTTAAAATAGGACCTTTTTTATTAAATGTGTTTAGCAAATACCTTCTCCCCCCCATATAAATTTGCCTTGCAGAGCTCACATTAATTTAATACTCTGTAATAAAGTCCACCAAAAATGAAGTCTCTTCCTCTGTCAGGAAAATTAGGAGCATCCTGAGAGTGATGAAGAAAAAGTACAGTTCTCTAAGAGGTAACAGCCCTGAGTTTCTATTACATATGAGAAAAACAATTAAACAAATCCTTAAATAAAGATTTCAAGTCTCCTTAGAAAATCCAAAACAAATTCCAAAAGAAATGAACTGTGCTATAAAATAATCTCCTTAAAATTCAAGAGATTTGTAAACTGTTTTATTAATATTTTCTAATTTCAAAGTGTAATATTTGCTAATTGTCCATTTACATTAAACGTGAGACTAATTTTAGAAAATGTAGTTTCTATTGTCACATTATTTATATTTCTCATAAACATATGGTGTTATAATAACACAAGTACTCATATAAACTATAAATTCTATATTTTATAACTTGGATCACCCACTCCAGTTTGAAAAAGCATGAGCATTTATTTTCCTGACCTGCTCTAAAAACATTTTTCTAATTGCCTAAAATCCTTAAATATCAAAAATTTATCTTAATTGAAAATAAAAGTTTTCAATCATTCTGTGAAGCTATTAATCATGTTCACCAAGTCAATTATATACAAAATAAAACCAATGTACAGGCTCTTTTTTCAGGGTCCTAGACTTTCTTTTTTTTTTTTTAGGGTCCTAGACTTTCCACTCAATGACACATTCTTTATACTAAGCATAAATTTTTACAAAGAAAAAAGAAATAATCATTCTCTTCCTCAATTGTGATTCAAAGTAAGAAACTATATCATCTCTTTCTTTAAAAGAGAACTCTATTTCAGATAATGAAAGGAAATTTTAGGTTCTTTTCTGAAACAAATGGCTTTGTAAAATCATTTTTAATGCCAGAATGTGGTAGTTTCTTTTCTTATGTAATAAATTAATGGTAACCATGTAAAAATCCTATTTTATATTTGGAAAAAACATAGTACTTCCTCTACTGTTATTATTTTCTTCATGTAGTTTTTTTTAATTTTATAAACTGATACATTCTGTTAAAAAAATCTTAAATCGGTTGGGGAGTGTGATGGTGAAACACGGTGTGCTTAAACCCCTATTACTAACAGCATTGTAAATCATGGTGTCTCAAATAAAATTTTAAGAATAAACACAAAATAATTTTTTTATTTCCAAAAAAGGGACCAGAGAAATAGAACAGCGCTTGCATTGCAAACAACTGACATGGATTTGATCCTTGGCACCACATATGAGCCAGGAGTGATATCCAAGTACAGACAGAGCCAGGTGTAAGCCTTCGGCACAGCCAGGTATTACTCACACCACCACACACACTCCAATAAAATTAATTACTTTTTATATTTGACTTGTAAAATATGTGCTCCAAAAAAAGCTTAAGTTTTTCTCTTAATGATAATTTCATCACCCTTATACATTAGAATACACAGATAACTTTTTGTTTTCTTTGAACTGCTTAATTTAACCTTCCAACTCAGTTTGGTCCCTGACTCAGGGTCTCCTAGACTATTATAAACCTAACCTTAGTATTTGGTTTCCAGATGTCTTAGAATCTACATCTAAAAGACTTATTAGTCTCAATTTTATTTGTAGCTAAAAAAATATTTTAAACAATAATATTTTAATAGAGAGGGAAAGCTGAATTACTAATGAATATGTATCACCATATCACTGCCATCCCATTGTTCATCAATTTACTCGAGCAGGCACCAGTAACATCTCTATTACACTCAGCCCCGATTTTAGCAGACTCTCCTTACTCATCTTTCCCAATGATTGGAGGCTCTTTCAGGGTCAAGAAAATGAGACCTATCATTACTGTTTTGGGCATATCGAATACGTCACGGGTAGCTTGCCAGGCTCTTCGTTCGGGTGGGATACTCTCAGTAGCTTGCCGGGCTCTCTGAGAGTTATGTACATATTTTGAATATATATCAATGAATAGGTACTTCTTATTATTAATCAATTCTGTTTTTTGAGGGGTCACACCCAGCGATGCTCAGGGGTTACTCCTGGCTCTGCACTCAGGAATTATTCTTGGTGATGAGTAGGGAACCATATGGGATGCCAGGGATTGAACCTGGGCCAGCCTTGTGCAAGGCAAATGCCCCACCTACCCACTGTACTATTACTCTGTACTATCCAATTCTTTTATTTTTAACAGAAATTTCTCCATGCATTTTATGCTCCACTTGAACTACTTTTTGTAACTAGTTTTTACAATAGCATGAATGATATAAAAATTATATTGTAATTATTACAATTTTATATCATTCATATTATTGTAAAAACAACCTACACCTTCCTAAATAATTGCAGCAGACTGAATCATAACATAATATTTACACCAATAGTCAAACTTAGAACAAGCTCTGTTTTTTGTTTTTGTTTTTGTTTTTTGCTTTTTGGATCATACCTGGCAATGCACAGGGGTTACTCCTGGCTCATGCACTCAGGAATTACTCCCGGCGGTGCTCGGGGGACCATATGGGATGCTGGGGATCAAACCCAGGTCAGCCATGTGCAAGGCAAACGCCCTACCCGCTGTGCTATCTCTCCAGCCCCAAGCTCCAAATCACATAAAGTAGATACAAGTTAAAGGTGTGCATGGCATGTAAAAATGAATTATGTCCCAGGAGCAACTGGAAATTTGAAATCTTGGGGCTCAGGAGTAAAACCAAGTGTCAAGACACAGGGCCTGTAAATCCATATTGTGCCTTAAATTAAGAGAGAACATGAGTTCTTCCCAGGCTAAGAGTATAGAGAGATTAATACCAAAGATGGTATTTTGAAAAATGAATAAATACCCCATTAAGAGTAGAAAAAGAAGTAATAAAATGATTAGGAAGCAATGCAAAATAAACTTGGTTCAAATACAAGCTCTCCTTGACTCTTCTTGGCTGAATCCACATTTTTTTACTCTTTAGCCTGTTTTCCTCATGCTGTGAAATAAAGCCAGTAAATTTGCGATAAAGGGTAATTACATATAGGATTATTTAGAGAAGCTAATGGAATGTAAATTATAGTGCTAATAAGTCACTAATAAATTGATATTTTGTGTTTATAAAAAAATACTATTCTCTCTATGGAATTCTACACTTCAAAATCAAATTGCTCCTGGATTTTAGGAGGCTGCCATGAGACATAACAGATGTCCATCTGATTCGAAATGGATAGAGTCATTAAATTCACACATATTTATTCATCAAATTGAATCCGCTACACAGAGGTGTTATCTACTCTTTGTATGATAGTACTTCATAATTAGGTAATAAAGATACATGGTAATAACATGGAAATGCTTAAGAGCTGCTTCAGAAGTTGTAGCAAATGCTCAATAGAGAAAAGGAGACACTAATAATACTAACGAATTGTCTGTTCTTTAGAATATTGGGTACAGAAAACTAAAGAATAGAATCTTGAATTAAAAACAAAATAATAACACTAAATAAAAAATTTAAACCTTCAAAATCTTATTCCCACACAAGACTTAAGAATTGTGTCCATCTGCCCCATTACAGAGCAGAGCCAATCCATTGCTGACGCTATGTTTAAGAGGAAGAAAATCCTTTCTCCCACTGTTTCTAAAGATATAATAAAAAACTGAAAAGTAATGGATTTCACTATTTGTGGGGGATAAAAGGGGCAACAGCCAGCTGTGCTCAGGGATGACTCCTGGCTCTGCACTCAGGAATTACTTCTGGAGGTGCTTAAAGAACCATATGGGATGCTGGGGATCAAATCCAGATTGGCCACATGTAAAGCAAGTGCCCTACCAGCTGATCTATCACTCCACTCCAGTCCCTGGGTTTCCCCCATTAAGTAACTGTTTTTTTTTCTTCACATGACCATTTTCTCTCTGAAAATCAAGTCTGCTACTCTAGAGTACTGCCAGGTGTAGCACCCTGGAGGTCCCCAACTCCCACACCCAGCACTCATGGTGATCTAGAGGCTCACTATACCACAGGGTCAAAGGCAACTCCACCAAACTTCTGACTTGGTAAATGAATATCACCAGGCATGGCCCCCAGGTCCCCTTGGGAGTCTCTATCACACACGAAAAAAGTCTACTAATTATGTATTAAGAGGAAAGAAAATGTGTATACAAAAATAAGAAAAATTAATTTTGAAAGCTTGTGATATCTCTACATTGTGTAGAAAAATAGCTGCTATAGTAACCAAATTTAAACTATAACATTGTTCCTATCAGAACTTCAACTGAACTAAAACAAATGAAGTTCCTTATAGAATTTCTTAAAGTTATTTGTAAATACAGTATATCACGTTTCTTGGATTCCAAATAATAACCCTAAAAAGTAAAGAAATAAATAATCACTGTACCCAATAGTTTGAATAACGCACACACACACACACACACACACACACACACACACACACACACACACACACACAGAGTCTGACATTTTCTCTCCCAGGTCTTAAGTGTATAGAATTAGATTGACAATCAATATTGTCCATCAAGCACCTCAGTAAAAGTTAAATAGATAGAACTTATCTACAAAGGACTCAGGGCAATGTTTTGGTTGGTTGGTTGGTTGGTTGGTTGGTTGGTTGGTTGGTTGGTTTTTGAGCCACTGGCAGTGCCAATAGGTATCCTTTTAGTGAACTTACTTTTATGTATTTCCTATTTTCTCCTAATTTGCCTGTTCTTCCTTACTGATTTTCAAGAATTCTCTATATTTTCTATATAGAATTTGTCAATAATATTCCTTGAAAATATTCTTTCCCATTGAGTACTTAAAACGCTACATCATCTATATAAAAATTCCATTTTCTTAGTATCATTAAGGAACTTTTATTATCAGATATTACCTTTTACCAATCTAATACATACAATAAGGCAGTCCATACACATTTTAACCTATCTATACCTGATAACTAGTGAAGCAACATATTTTCATTTATGGGTATCCCAATGTTTTCTTCCATAAATTACTTTTTTACTTATCATTGGCCTACTGGATCGACTTTCCCATTATACTGTAATATTTTTACAATTGATTTTTATTGAAGTGTCATTTATAATTATATCAATATTAGCGTTTTAAGCATACAATGTTATTGTACCATACCCAACATAAGAATGACAATATGCTTCCTTCCACCCTGCACTCCCTACCACTAAAGGACTCAGTTCTATAAGCATAAATTGGATTATTCTTTTTGCTTGTCTATTTTTAGGAGATCTTTATAAATGCTTATGCTAAATCATTTCTGTTGAGTAATCTGAATCAGCTGCTTCTACAATAATGCTACTTAGCAAACCACCCTAAAACTCAGTGGGACAAAATAACATATATTCTTTCTAGTAGATGTATCAAGTTGGCTGGAGTATAGTTAATCCAGGATAGACCTGGCTGGCCCTACACTACGTTAGTTTTGAAATACAGACCTACTCCACATGTTTCTCATTCTTTTGGAACAAATAAACTATGACGCATGTTCTTTCCTTGGCAAAGGCAGAAAAAGAAAAAGGTTAAGTAGAAATATAGTGCTTCTAAGGGTATAAACCCCAAACTGGACTCTGCCTCTATGTTCACATTCCAATTAGCGAACCAAATCACAATGTCAAATTTAATGTTAAACAAAGAAGAAAATGTTCTTCTCCTGTAGTGGAAAGAGCTTCAAAGTTATATAGTAAGGGATAAGAATGAAGAAAAACAATGCCATCCACTTTGATAGGATTTTAAATTATATTCCCTCAATTATTTGGCGGGTATTTTTTGTCTTCTTATATAGGATCTTTAATCACAAATTAAGCTCTTATATTTATGCAATTAATTTTTTTTTACTTTATGGTTTCTGTTTTGCGTGTCTTATGTGGAAAATCATCTCTTACTCTACATCATGAATATCTTCTTTTATATTTCACCATAGAAGAATATAATCATGAAGATCAGCAACATATTTTAAATTAATGTGTGCTTAAATACAAGATTATGTCACATAGACTAAGGGCCAAGGTACCAAGTTAAACAGGTAATCTAACATAAAAAGTAAATACCTAAGGACTAATTATTAGGGGTGAAAATTTTATCTGGAACTTTGTTAATGATTAAAAATATTATTAGTGGTTAACAAGGAAGAAAGGGATGCAAGAATCATTTTTTAAAATCACACTGAGGGAAATTGGAGAAGGCCAGAGTGATAGCACAGCAGGTAGGGCATTTGCCTCACACACAACCAACCCAAGTTGAACCCTCAGTACCATATGGTACTCCAAGCCCTGCCAGGAAGTGATCCCTAAACACAGAGGTAGGAGTAAGATCTGAGTATCACCAAGTGTACCATCCTCTCCCTCTTACAACCACCAAAAAAAAAAAAAAAAACTGGGCCAGAAAGATGACTCAATAGGCTGGTGCGCATGCTTTGCATACAAGAGGCCCAGAGTCAATCCCCAAGCACTCCATGGCCTCCCAAAGCACTGCCTTGAATGAGCCCTGAGCAAAGAACTGGGAGTAATCCCAGAGCACCAAAAACAAAAAGATTACAACATTTGATACTATTTCCTAAACAGATCTTCCTTAATCTAGCTATAAAGTTTAAACCCCATAGTACAAGATGACAGAAAAACAGTCTTTGCAGATTTTGAACTATTATTTAAAAAAAAGAAATTCATAGAATTTATAAGTATAAAACAATATGTGTCAGAATGTCATGTTTACAAAGTATATATGGTAAGAGTATGATTTGCTTTAGCAATTCTGGGTAAAGATTAGGTCCCACCTATTAATTTCTTCAAATAAAATTTGCTTTCCAACTGCCAGATTGGCAATGAGTCCAGTATGTCTCATCCCTCAAAACATTCAAGAACACTGGGGGCCTTTTGATCTGCATGCCTCAGAGAGAGAAAACTAGAGAAGTTGATTAGCTTGGTGGAGGCTGCTGCTGGAGTTTTGCTTCTGGCACACAGTTTACTGATGAAAACTGATCCCCCACAGACAGGTGTGACCTTTTCGCCTTCTGTACCCTGCCTTTTCTGCAGCAAGACCTGGCGGTGGCCACAGTGATTCCTCAACAGAGAAGTAGCCTGTGCCCTCAGAGGCAGGGCATGTTTCCATGCCTTAGGCTTTATCATTTTTGCCAAGTGTCTGCAACAGATGGGCCTTCAGGCTCCAGTCTTGCACTTACTGCAACAGCCTCTCCCACCTGGTAATACTGGACACACAGGGATTCTAGAGAAGGGTCAAGGGCTTTTCTTCCTATGTCATCTTAATACCCCCGTGGCCACATTTGTTAGATTGGAAAGTGATGATATTTCCATCTATTGTTTAATCTGTGATATGGGATGCAAAGTCATCTGTCAAGAAAGAATGGAACAGGGGCTGGAGCGATAGTACAGAGGGTAGGGCGTTTGCCTTGCACGCAGCTGACCCGGGTTCAATTCCCAGCATCCCATATGGTCCCCTGAGCACCGCCAGCGTTAATTCCTGAGTGCAAGGGCAGGAGTGGCCCCTCTGTGTCGCCGGGTGTGACCCAAAAAGCAAAAAAAAAAAAAAAAGAATGGAACAGCTGGAGCCAGGAGCCAGAGAGAGAGTACAGTGGGTAGTGCTCTTACCTTGCACTTGGCCCATTCAGGTTTGGCCCCCAGCGCCCCAGATGATACCCCTCAGCCTCCCTAGCCTGCCAGAAGTGATCCCTGAGCACTACTGGGTGTGGAACAAGAAAAACAAAGGAATGGAACAGAAAAAGTTAGGACATGATGGTAAAGAAGTGGTGAGTGGTAGTCAAATTGTCAAGATTTAATTTAAAGCATTCAAGATGATGCCATGTCTTTAGGCTCAGATAGAAGTAAAATCATCTCTGTTTAGGTTATTTCCAGAGATCAAGCACTGCTTTCATACACTGTCTTCAGTTCCTCACATTCTGTCCTAAAATATTAGAACTAGAATCCCATTTTGGCAATATTAAGGTTTGCATTGTACCTTTTGGGACTATAGGAGATACAATTGGTTTTCATAAAAATGAAACAAAAGTGAATAATATAACTAAACTACCTCCTCTTCAATTAAAGTTCACCTCAGCAATGTCTATAATGCTATCATTTATCAACAGTCATAAAATAGCTGAGCTTAGTCACCCACTTTGCAAAGAATTTTGAATCAACCAGGGAAGGAAGGAAGGAAGGAAGGAAGGAAGGAAGGAAGGAAGGAAGGAAGGAAGGAAGGAAGGAAGGAAGGAAGGAAGGAAGGAAGGAAGGAAGGAAGGAAGGAAGGAGGGAGGAAGGGAAGGAGGGAAGAAGGGAAGGAGGGAAGGAGAGGGAGGAAGGGGAGGGAAGGAGGCAGGGAAGAAGTTGTGTTATATATAAACATAATGGATTGCTAGTCAGCTATGAGGAAAGACAAAATCATGAAATTTACCATTATGAGGCTGGATATGGATAATATCATGCTGAATGAGGTTATCAAAAGCAGAAGGACTGACACAAAATATCTCTCATATGTGAGATAGAAAGAAACACAGTCAGGAAATAACAAATGGTCAAAGGCAACAAAACATGAGAATTGGTTTATAGAACTGAGCTTATCATGGTGGTAGGTGGGGTAACCTGAGACAATGGTGGAGATAAGCAGACACTTTGACGGATGGTGTGGTGTTGAATTGTTGCATAGATAAACTGCTACCATGAAGAGTATTGTAAATGACAGTGCCTCAAATAAAATTTTTAAATAAAAACTGTTGGGGGGGTCAGTGAAATAGCACAGCAGATCAGGTGTTTGCCTTGCATGTGGCTCATCTAGGCTCATCCTGGCACTGCATATGATATGTCCCCTGACCCCCACCCAGGAGCGATCCCTGAGCACCTACCCCCCCAAAAAAAATTTTGGTTATCTCCAATAACTTACAAATAAAAATATTCAGCAAAATAGTAAAAAACAATAATAATTTAAATATGAATTGAAAAAGCTTTTCTCGGGGCTGGAGTGATAGCACAGCGGGTAGGGCGTTTGCCTTGCATGTGGCCGACCCGGGTTCGATTCCCAGCATCCCATATGGTCCCCTGAGCACCGCCAGGGGTAAATCCTTAGTGCAGAGCCAGGAGGAACCCCTGTGCATTGCCAGGTGTGACACAAAAAGCAAAAAAAAGAAAAAAAGAAAAAAGAAAAAGCTTTTCTCTCCTCTATCTTCTATAAGTATTTCACTGTTCACAAAGATAAGAGAGGAACAATACTGCTATTTTGAACTTAATTGTTATCAACAAAGAGGAGTATGTCCATGAAGTGAAAGTGACAGGAACCTTAAGAAAAATTGAACATATCACCTTAATATTCATTACACCTCAGTATTCATTACACCAAGGAAGAAAACAGAAAGTAAAGTAAGACAAGTATCTTAAGATCGTTTAGCAAATTCAAAGAAACACAACACTGCACCAGACCCAGACATGGGTGGTAAATGAAATGGAAAAATAGGTCAAAAGATAAAACTCACTACTACAATCATAAATGAAGAGAGAATGGGAGAGAACTACACTAAGTAAATAAATAAATAAATCTCAGTGTTGTGTGTAGGGAACTCTCTGAAGAACTATAAGTTCTAAAGGCTACACAAAAGAAGGAAGGAGGTAAAGGCATTAATGAACTCATGAGTCAGTGTTGATCTACTAGCTTCTAATAGATTTCTAATGGATTAAACCTAAAATGAGCTAAACCTTGTAAAAAAAGAAAGAAAGAAAGAAAGAAAGAAAGAAAGAAAGAAAGAAAGAAAGAAAGAAAGAAAGAAAGAAAGAAAGAAAGAAAGAAAGAAAGAAAGAAAGAAAGAAAGAGAAAGAAAGAAAACACTCAAAACACCACAAAAACTTTTAGATTCTATTTGAGTGAAGAAGGACAAGGCAAACCTACCATGCTAATTTCATGGTACTGATAAATAATAGAATTAGTTAATCATATTATTTTAGACATTGCTTTCACATTGTCTTCCAGGAGAATGATCCTGATATTCATTCTTTATAGAAAGATGTAACAACAATCTTGAGAAGAAAGTCATAAACCAAACAGGAGAAAAAGATAATGAAAGAATGTTTCATCTCTGATTAGGTATCCATTTCCAGGCATATTCTACTGCATCAAGGTTTTTCACTCTGAGCTGTTGGAATTTTGGCTGGAGTCTTTGTTAAGTCTGTCTTGTTTATTGTAATGTGCTTATAGGCATCCCTGGCCTCCACCCACTAAATGTCAGTATAAACTAGCAACCTCCTAGTGGTAGTAACCAAAAATGTCTCCAGCCATTGTCAAATGTCCTCTGGGGAGTGAAAATACACTGTTTGAGAGCCTCTGTATTACAGAACACTTAAAACCTGGAACATATTATCACAGAATTATTCTGGCATCTTTGAGTAATTGTGTCATTAGGAATTAATGGATGTGCCACATATCCAAAAGGTAGATTCAAGCCTAGGAGGTGATTCAAAGGATTGACACAAAGGCTGTGCATGTGGGAGCCACAGGTTTGATCACCGCTGTATGGTTCACCAAGAGTGGCTCCCAAGCATGAGAAGATTTCAAATATTAGATTTCATAAAACAAGTACATCTGCTGTTGACTTGCTAGAAACTGTTAATAAAGTATAAGAATATAATTAGAAAATAATGCAATAATTTCACAATATATAGGTATAGTTTCATTAAATGCCCCTTATTCTAAACTAATTTAATGTTATTAAATATCATTGTTAAGGAGGATAAACTGTGTTTTAAAACTTTAAAAAAAGGGGGTTGCTGGAGCCATAGCACAGCAAGTAGAGCATTTGCTTTCCACGCGGCGGATCCGGGTTCGATTCCCAGCATCCCATGTGGTTCCCTGAGCACCACCAAGAGTAATACCCAAGTGCAGAGCCAGGAGTAACCCCTGTGAAATCACCAGGTGTGACCCAAAAAGCAAAAAAAAAAATCTTTGACAAGATAAAGAAATGCAAGCTATCACACATACTGGTGCCTGATACATATACTGGCAAAATTTCTTTGAAGACATTTTAGCAATATCCGTAAAAATTTTATACATATATTCTTCAACTAAGCCATATTGCTTTTAGAAATTTGAACATGTGTGCAAAGATTGTATGTGAAAGATGATAGGGCTGTTTATAAAATATGTGCATGACTATGGGACAATTATTATATATTCTCAATTCATAAATAAGTTACTATATGCCCTTTCAATGGTGTGACTTTCACTGGAACTAAAAGGTCACGAAAAAACTTAGAAAATATTCAGAATCCAATAGGATGTCATAAGCCTAATAGTAGCACTATAGCACTGTCATCCCATTGTTCATCAATTTATTCAAGCGGGCACCAGCAACATCTCCATTGTGAGACTTGTTGTTACTGTTTTTGGCACATCGATTACACCACGGGTAGCTTGCCAGGCTCTGCCATGCGGGAGGGATATTCTTGGTAGCTTGCTGGGCTCTTGGAGAGGGACAGAGGAATGGAGCCAGGGTCAGCGGCGTGCAAGGCAAACGCCCTACCAGCTGTGCTATCGCTCCAGTCCAAGCCTAACAGTAGGGGGAGGTATTAAAAATACATGACAACTAGCTTGACCCCAAGCATTCAGAACATAGTAGCATAAAGTTGAATCTTGTAAAGCTCCTGCTGGGCCTTGTATTCACCCTTTAATCACTGTACTTAGGAAAGATTTGGACAATCCCAGAGAGAAGCCAAGTGGAGAATGCCATCCATGACCAGGATAGGGAGTACAAAAACATTTTTATGGTAACCCTCAGGAATATTAGTCCTCACCAAAAAAAAAAATAGAAACAATAAAATAATCTAGAATATAAGAAGTAACAAGTTGGTAAAATTCAAACAACTAGCATTTAAAGGAAGAGTAAAGGAAATTTACATGTGCTGATGTGGAACAATTTTTTTCTATTTGTACCAGAAACTGGTAGCAGTTTCCCTGTGAAAAGAAACCATTGAACTGAGGAATTAAGGTCAGGGAAGACGATTTATTTTTACTGTACAATCTTTGTGGCAGACGCTTTGAGTTTGTTAAAATTACTTTCAATCTTGCCCCAGCTTTCCTGCTCTACTAGAGAGGTCAAAAAGCTAAAAACCTACTTACACCAGTGCCGAAGATAGGGCTCCATGGTAGAGCAAATGTAAGGTTCTGGGTTCAATCCCTGACACCACAAAAAAAAAAAAAAAAAACGAACAAACACATACTCATTGTTCCAGACTCCCTTATAGTTGACCCAGATTTTTATCAGTCAAACATAAACTGAGTGAAATGTTAAAAGGCTACAGTTACCAGATCTTTCTGTGATGGGCTTCCAAAGCCCAGTCCAAGAGCAGAAATAGAAAAAGTTCATATTTCTGTATGATTATGGGCATTTTTTCCAGCTTCAATGTCATTGACTGTTTCTCTGACTCTCTTGGAAATGCTAGATCTATCTGATGCTATAAATTTATAAAGTATCTTTAATCACTGGTCCATAAGCCAGTATCAATTCACAGGTGTAGAAAGGTTGGAAATCTTTGATATAAATTAGAGAGTGAGAGAGAAAGGAAAGAAAGAAAAAGAACAGGAAAGAAAAAGAAGAGAAGAGTAGTTTTTTCAAAAATTTAATACTTAAAAGTATGCGTAAATCTATGAGTATAAATTTAGAAGCCAGGAGTGTAACTTAGCAATAAAGCATTTGATTTGCACGTGTATATTTCTGGATTGATCCCCGAAATCATAAAAAACTTAGTTTAATTTATTTAGATATAATAATTAAAATATAAATCCTTTCTAAGTAAACAAAAATCTCAGAAGACATGAAGAAAATAAATTTTCAACTTGTGTACAAAAATATTTTATTTTATATACAAGTCAAAAAAGAAACAAAGTCAAAATAATCAACAAATTATGCATAAATACTTGCAATGTACTAACCAGATGAAAGATAAATTTACTGAACTTATTAAGAAAAGAAAGAAAAAATGGGCAGAGAATGCAAAATAAATGTAATATACAACAGAAAATAAAATAAGCTAATAAATAATTAGAAATTTTTCAACCTTTTCATGAGTAATTAAATGTACGTTAATCACCGCCGAGATGTGATCCCGGGGGCCGCACACATGTGCGGCCTCTCCGCAGCTGTACAAGCGTGAATCCAGACCCAGCAAAACCTCTTTCGGTGTGAGCAACTCCTCGCAGAATGTCTCCAGCCTGAGAACTAAGCCTCGGCCCCGTGCCCGCCCGGGAGGGGAAAGGTATTTCTCTCTCTCTCGCCTCTTTCTCTCCGGGGATGAAGGGCGCGGTGGCCGCCATATTAAGACGACCACAGATTGGGTTTTCAAGCCTGCAATTATCTAATATCTGGAAGAAATCTCCCTGGACTTCTTGTTAAAGTACAGAAATTCAAAACCTTATTTGTCTTCACAGTAGGTCTGAATCTAGTGGGGTACTCCTAACAACAATAGTGAGGTTTGTGTTGAAATATTGAATGTAACCAAAGTAAACAGAATGTAAAATGAAACTTATCAGTTACAAGGTAGGGGGTGGGGGGGCGGATGGGAGGTGTACTGTGTGGGTTTTTTTTTTTTTTTTTTTTTGGTGGTGGTACATGGGCACTGGTGAAGGGATGGTTGTTTCAGCATTGTATAACTGAGACCTAAGCCCGAAAGCATTGTAATCTTCCACACGGTGATTTAATAAAATTTATAAAAAAAAAAAAAAGAAGTTCAGCATTGAAAACTGAAAAAAAAAAATAAAAAATAAATGTACGTTAAAAGATATAGTTTTTTTTGGTACATCTACACAATGGAATACTAGGCAGTTGTTAGGAGAGATGAAGTCATGAAATTTGCTTACAAATAGATAGACATGGAGAGTATCATGCTAAGTGAAATGAGTCAGAAAGAGAGGGGCAGACATAGAAGGACTGCACTCATTTGTGGAGTATAGAATAACATCACATAAGGTTGACATCCAAGGACAGTAGATACAAGGGCCAGGAGGATTGCCCCATAGCTGGAAGCCTGCTTCATGAGTGGAGGGGAGAAGGCAGATGGAATAGAGAAGGAAGGGATCACTCAGAAAATGATGGCTGGAGGAATCAGTTGGGATGGGAGATGCGTGCCGAAAGTAGATAATGGACCAAACATGATGACCTCTCAGTGTCTGTATTGCAAGCTTTAATGCCCAAGAGTAGAGAGAAAGTATGGGGAATATTGTCTGCCATGGAGGCAGGGAAAGGATGGAAAAGGGGGCGTATACCAGGGATATTGGTGGTGGGGAATGTGCACTGGTGGAGGGATGGGTGTTTGATCAATGTGTGATTGTAACCCAAACATAAAAGCTTGTAGCTATCTCATAGTGATTCAATAAAATTTTTTTAAATACCTATTAATGTAGCACTGTAAATAAATAAATAAACTTCAAGTGCTTAGGGATGAATTTTTTTTAAATGATAGTTTTTACCTATGAAAGTATCAGTGTGAAAAACTGTAATTGAGTGTGATTACTGTTAGTTCATAAGTTCACATGGGGCCAGAGCAATAATACAGTGGGTAAGACATTTGCCTTGTATACAGCTAACCTGGTTTGATCCCCAGCATCCCATATGGTTCCCCAGCACAGACAAGAGTAATTCCTGAGTGCAGAACCTGAGAATCACCAGGAGTGGCCCAAAAACAAATAAACAAAAATTTTAAAAATTTCAGGGGCTGGAACGATAGCACAGTGGGTAGGGCATTTGCCTTGCACTCGGCCAACCCGGGTTTGATTCCCAGTATTTCCATATGGTCCCCTGAGCACCGCCAGGAGTAGTTCTTGAGTGCATGATACAGGGAGTAACCCCTGTGCATCACAGAGTGTTACCCAAAAAGTAAAAAAAACAAGTTCATAAGCTCTCAACATGCACTGTGAATAGAAATCTAACCACATAGAAATACTAAAATTAACAAATATATCCATCAACACAGAATAAGCTAAGTATAAAGTATGCTATATTTCATTGTTATAGTGATGAATTATTGAAAAGAAAGAAGTCCATAGACATTACTACATATGTTTTAAGAAAAGCTAAGAAAAAAGAGGAGGAAAAAAGTAACAAATATCAATATGTATAACAGTAAGTATGCCTTTTCATTTTCCTTGATCTAACCCAGATTGTATAAATTAACAAGAAGAGAATGCATAACTATTACATAGGGAATCAACAGATAGATTTGATTCTTTGAAACTGCTGAATTTCACAGAAAAGCAAGTTAATCCTACAAATTCCCATGGAAACACTGAGCTCCAATCCTAAACTAAAATTGACCCTGATACATCTTCTGGATGATCAACAGAGAAATCAATTTTACTTCTTACTCTCCTTTCATCCCCACCCACAAAACATATGCACCAAAAAATGCACTTGATGTGAAACACCATGAAGCCTTTATTTGGGTCACTGTCAATGCCCAACAATTAAAGAAATGTCAGGTGCATAGATCAACTAGAATTAATAAATTCCAAAGTCAAGACTAAACAAACCCAATATAACCTTTTCACCAATATGTTGCCAATCCAGGACCTCTTAACATTTGTACTATCACCAGAAGTCAACTGAGACCTGGTAATTTATCTAATTATTTAGATCAATACTTGCATTGTACAGTTTAAGCAATGCTTCACAAAATAAAATTAAGTTTTTGGACCAGATGTTCATGTCCAATGTTCCCATCCTTCATCTAGAAATCATTGACACAAATCTTAGGATATAGATTATTTGGCTACAAATTTCCTATGTCTGTTCATGGAGCATAAAACAATGGCTGTATGCCTGAATAATAACTGTTGATCATCCTTTGAAAAGCCTTTTAAAATACTCAAGTTCTAGTACTTGAGAGTCAACATTGCCTTCTCTAGCAAATCTATTTCCTCTTTAACAAAGTGACATAAGCAGCTCAAGCACATCAGCTGAACTGCTTTACCAGTAATAAAGAAAGGGAAGAAAAAGAGCAGCCATTTTCTACAAGTCAGCAAGAAGCTCCAGGTATGAGTGGCGGTGACGGCAAATCCCAAATGTTGAGGTATTGGGGAAGAATGGGCCCTTCTCCTTCCCCCCACCCTGATGGGACTCCGATATGATGCCACATCCACTCACTGTCTACATAAGCTACAACACAGCCACAATCCAGAGACACACAAACGCATCTCAGACCCAAGCAACTTGCTGCAGCAATTTCTTCAGACCCTAATTATTAAAATCTTAGAATTCCTAGAGTGCGCACCAGTCTTGCAGCCATGCAACATTATATTATATCCATAACAGCAATACAAAACACATTGTCTAGCATTGCATTTTCGGCAGGTATGAGGGATGTTAGGAATGGTCTCAAAATATCGAAGGTAACTAAAGTAGAGAAAGAATATTTTGCAAATTCTCTGCCACACAGGCAGGGGGAGGTGTGGAATAGTTGGGGGGGGGAGTACTGGGGATTCTGGTGGTGGAAAACATGCACTCGTGAAGGGATGGGTGTTTGATGACTGTATGATCGAAGCTCAAACATGAAAGTTTTGTTACTGTACCTTACGGTGAATGAGAAGAAAGAAAGAAAGAAAGAAAGAAAGAAAGAAAGAAAGAAAGAAAGAAAGAAAGAAAGAAAGAAAGAAAGAAAGAAAGAAAGAAAGAAAGAAAGAAAGAAAGAAAGAAAGAAAGAAAGAAAGAAAGAAAGAAAGAAAGAAAGAAAGAAAGAAAGAAAGAAAGAAAGGGACCACAAAAAAAAAAAGAACAGGGAGTGGAGGAGGCTATATGCCATATAAACTAGATTAAATGTACAATTTTGTACATAGAAACTTAAAATCACTTCTCACGCCTGAAAGTCAGTGATTCACTTGGCAGCTGATTACTATCTTATCCCAGACTCCAATAACATAGCCAAAAATAGTAATTAAACATGTGAAAATCAGGTGCAACATTAATGGTCTTCTTCACTCTAGAAGAAAAAATGTGTAGTTTCAATTACCTGTCACTTTTCATTAGTCTTGCAACTTAACTAAAGTCAGTTTTATCACAATTTCACCTAAAATCCAGAATCTAAAACAAGAACCAGAAACTAACATTTTGGGCCTCTAAACTAACATTCCCATGAGTCGATGATTCATAAAGAAACAGTACTTTTAAATCTTCAATATGAAGTTCATAGTTTCTCTTCAGGGAGAATTGAGTTGCAACTTTTTTTTCTTAACCTTAATTCCTCATATTCAAAAAAAAAAAAACTCTTGGGAAATAGAGATTGCAACCTATAGTCTTCCTCTAGAATCATTTGTGGAATTTTTCACAAATTGAAAAAATACAAGAGAATATCTTAAGAATTCACAACTTTATACCTCACCTCTCACCAAATAATACTAATTATTTCCACTCTACTTTGATTTTTCTGAACAAGCCACCACCACAACCAAAAACCAAATAGGTTTTTTATCACTAACTCCTTAGAGTTTCTGCTTTGGTAGTCTATATGTATAGCCATAGCTCCCAAATTCAAAACTAACAAAATTCAAATTTTATACATTCCTCAACTTCCACTCAAGTCATTTCTTATTCCATTTCCATATTTCCCAAGTGAAAAAAAACAACACAAGTCTTAATTTTGTGTGTGTCCTTTATCTTTTTTATTTCTACTCTGCTCTCTACGGATTTTTCCAAAAATTTCTAATCTCCCAAACTTTTATTATAACTAAAAGACTTCATCCTAATTTTAAACCTTTATTAGTTAGATCATACAGCTAACATAAGTCAGAATGTATAGATGATACTCTAACAAAATTTATTTATAAATTTTATTGTTCTAAAGGTCAATAACACTATTAGTTTCTGGTAAAACTGAAGCATTTCAACACTGATGAGGAGCTCACTGATATCTGTGAAAGTTCATAAATAAAAATGTTTAAAATTGAGGCGATTCTGTCCTTCCAAAACTAATACCTTTCTATCTGTATACCTGACCACAGTATTTAGTATATCACAAACAATAAATTCTTCATTTGGTAGACAAAAGGATATTGTAATGCCTTAAAATAAAAGCAATGAAAGTCAATCATAATAAAATCACAACTTTGCCATCAACACATGTTCTCAGATAACCCAACAAATCTACAACTAAACATATAATTTAAAGAAATTATAATTTAAAATAAGCAAATGTAGAGCCAGAGATATACTACAGTAGGTAAGTCTCACATGTGGCAGACCATGGCTCAATCCTCAGAACTCCATATGGTCCCCTGAGCACCACCAGGAGTGATCCCCAAATGTAGAGCCAGTAATAAACTCTGAGCAGGTGTGGCCTCAAAACCAAAATAAATAACAATAAGTACATACAAACAAAGACTTTTTTATTTGGGGTCACACCCAGCTCCCAGCTCAGTGCTTGGAGGTCACTCATGGTGCTACTCAAGAGATCATGCAGCTCTGAGAATAGAACCCAGGTACCTCCAGGCCGCCACATGCAAAGCATGTGCTCCAGATTTTTTTATCTCAGCCCTATATACACACAATAATTAGTCATAGCCAGTGACTTAGAAGAATATTATACAATAATTTAAACTCCATCTACATAAAATAGCTAATACTAAGTGCAAATGTTTTGGCATACGGTTAAATGTAAAAACAAGATTACAAATTTTATCTACATTATGGTTATCTACATTATCTACATTATGTTTCCAATTCAATTTAAATTATGCTGTGGAAAAAAGACAAGAAAGAAATGCACCATGCAAGAGACTGCAAGTACAGTTTGTAAATCATGCTGTCTAAAGTAAAATAAAATTTAAGTCTAAGAGATTGCATGTAATTTTTTCTGTGCTTTCAAAATTTCTTCAATAAGCTCAGATTTTATAATAAAAAATATGTTTTACTACAAAATTTCAATTTTTCTGCACAAGCAAGAAGGAAGATACGGACAATATATAGGAGGTAATAATGGAAATAATTGTATCTATACCGTCTGTATTTGGGGTTTATACATTTAACAGATGTATGAAATTTATTATCACATGCAAATATTCACTCAAATATAAGAAATAGTTGTCCATATTTCTGAATCACAATTCTCTATATGTTGACCTTTCAGTTTCTCTGAAAGAAAACCACAAACTCAAAATCAAGGTTAATTTGGAACACTACTATTCCAAATTGTGTGCTTTAGAGAAAATTGTTGTATCTCATATATCTTGAGACACAGAAACAGTCTTTGAGTGTTATAGATCAGTGCCTTGAAAACTACCTGATGCCTTACAAATTTCTCCTTGTTTTCCTTCTAATGTATTCCACCCATTTCTGTCGATGCAACCAAAAGCAACTGCTGGCAGTAACTCAAACCCTACCAGATCGTGACTGTCTCTGAATAGAACTGATGATTACATGACATATTTATCTCGTATATAGTGATTTTTGTTTGATCACAAATGATAGCAAAATAATCCCAAGCACTCCTCTACCTTCTAGCTTTACTGCCAATTATAAAAACAAATATGTGATATGTAAATTTTTAAAATTATGCTTTTGACACTCACACACACAAAAAAAATGTTCATTTACCTGAATAAATTTTTGGTTGAAATTAAAAGTCCCTCCAAATATTAATGGTTTCTTTTTGCCCCTATCCCATGCCAAAGCACAAGCTTCTAGGCTGTATCTTATCTTTTTCTGCACAGTGTCCCAATAGGCTTTTTATAGCTAGAAACTCTTTGAATGCAAAGCACGACCTTGGCTCCTAACTTTCCCTGGCTCTAGTTTGAAAGTTATTTATAACTTTAAAATTAGCATGAAAGCCTACATTTCTCATCATAACTAGTCAAAACATTCCCATTTTATATAATAATATGATGTTCTTTAATTCCAAAGGAAAAGCCACATTTAAGCCTACAATCCAAGACAGAATAATTCAACACAGAAAAACAAGAGTTAAGTTCCTGAACTTCTCTTTACAAACTTCACTCTTACCTTTCTGTCGCTTCCTAGAAAGTAGATGTATCTAAAATTCAGTTCTTGTAGGTATTTTTCCAACGAGAATTTTGGGAGGAAAAGGATAAGAAGACTTCTTGATTAGTCAGAGTTAAAGTACCAATTGAGAGGCAATGACATTGGGGCAGTCACTTTAGCTGAGTGTCTTTCACTCGGGATAAGAAAGGGGAGGTTACAAACCAGGGTGGGTGGTATCTAATCCTGAACTGCTAGTCACTGACCTCACTGACAACTTGTTACTGAAAATACATCCTTGAAAAAGGCCAGACACATACTTTGCCTAGAGATCTACAAACATAGCTGTCAGGAAGTTTTGAATAAGTTAGATTTACATTTCTCTAGACCCTTTCCAAAATAATGACCTCGTATCAAATTAAAGCTGAAGACTGAAAGCGAGTGAAGAAATTACAAAAGGGCAGTAATAGTCATCCATAAAATTCATACATTAAAAATCAGTTATGCACGCCCAAGAATAGTAGAAATAAGTACCAGGAGATTGTTTCCATGGCTTGGAGGCTGGTCTCTCATTCTGGGTAACTCAGGGAAGGGAACACCTAGTAAAATGTGGTTGGAGGTCATGTGGGGGAAGGGTGATGCGGGCCGAATACAGACTAGAGACTGAACACAATGGCCACTCAACACCTTTATTGCAAACCACAACACCTAATCAGAGAGAGAGAACAAAAGGGAATTCCCTGCCATAGTGGCAGGGTGGGGTGGGGGGAGACGGGACTGGGGAGGGGGGGAGGGATGTTGGGTTTACTGGTGGTGGAGAATGGGCACTGGTGAAGGGATGGGTTATAGAACTTTGTATGGGGGAAACATGAGCACAAAGATGTATGGATCTGTAACTGTACCCTCACGATGACTCTCTAATTAAAAATAAACTAATAAAAAAAAAGAAAAAGAAAGTTTGAGAAGAATAATATTGTACTTTCTGATAGTTTGGCAGAATTCACTAGTGAAACCAATAGGCCTTCGATTTTAGTTCTTATGGAGAATTTTAATTATAATTTTTATTTCTGTACTTGTAATTGATCAAGCTATAATTTGATCTGATAAGCTATAAATTTCTTCCCAATGGAGGATTAGAAGGTTGTATAAGTCTGAAGATTTGTCTATTTCTTCTAGGTCACCTAATTTGTTTACATGTTCATGATAATATCAGCATCCTTTTATTTCTGTAGCATTTATTATAATTCTGGCACTTTCATTTCTCTGTCTCACATAGCTAGTTAACCAATTTTATTTATCTTTTCTAAGTATTAACTCGTTAATTTTGTTGATTATATACATTATCTTTTGGGTTTATATTTTACTTCATCAAGGATCTTTAACATGTGTCCAAAATGTCTTAAATAAAAGATTTGATCCTTAAAAAAAAATAAAATAAAATAAAAAAATAAAAATCAGTTATGCAGACTAGAGATGTGACTCATTGGCAGAATTCTGGCCTTGTACATGTGAAGACCTGGGTTCAATCCCCAAAACCCCCAAAAAATAAAAATAAAAACATGTCAAATTCAGTGTCTTCAGTACTAAGGAAGAATGTTCACATCTTAGATTGTTATTTTCCTCTTAAATCGTCCCAGTTATATGCCCTTGCATCAAGCATTCAATTCTCTACTCCCAAAATTTATGTAGAGCAACGTAACTGTTAATTTAAAATTTACAGTGAAGATTTACCAAAACTTAACAAGTAAAACACTATTAAAAGTTATCCAAAAAGGTCTTCACTAACAAAATCTCCTCCCTCCCCAGAAAAAAAGGAAGGTTATCTATTTTTAAATTTCCTCTTCCCTTTTTTGTTATATCTCTCCCCTGCTACCTTAACATCCACTGAACAATCTCATATATCCCTGCCTATGCTTGATCATTTCATCAAATCCTTGAAATCCTGCCTGAATTTGTGATCATTTCCTTAGACATTAGCATTTTGTGATTTTCTTCTAACAGCTCCTAAAACAGTAGGTGGTAACTGCCCCTAAAATAGAACTACTCATTTTGAGTTCGAACATTCCTGTTCTTAAAAAGACTGAATCCAAAATTCAAAAGAGGCATTTATTTACTAACTCCACAAAAACTTTTAGAACAAATATTAGAGAACCAAGTGAAAAGACAGAATTGATTGTCAAACAGATTCAACCATAAAATAAGTCTCATTTTATATAACGTGTAGAGAAATCTTAGAAATAAATGTATTCTATTCAGTTTCTTTTAAAATGTGGCATTGATAATACATTTATCTAAATATTCTTACTTGCCACCTACTGTCTTCCCCAGATTTTTTTAAAAGCAGACTTTTCCCCTAGAGAATCTAGGAATAGGCTCTTTTCACAGTGAAAACAAAGAGTATGTTTTATGTCTCTCAATCCATCTTTTCTTAAATAAAGAAATCAGTTGACACTTGCAAAATAGTTTTTGTTTTAGAGCTTTAATAATGAATGTTTTCTAAATCAAGACTGTTGAATTGAGCCTAAGACAAGATATCCAAATTCTATTATCAGCCAGCCTGTCTCCACTGCAAAACCTCAAATAAGTTTCCTGCCTGCTCCATGGCTTCTCCCTTCATCTGCAAAATGGAGATAGAAACCCCTATTCTTTCTGTTTTCTTTTCAGAAGATATGTGAATTAAATAGATAAAATCTTAAGTATTTCAAATTACACTGAACTCCTCGGAGATGCCATATAGATGCAATGATAGTATGTGGTATTATCAGAACAAATATTACACATATCTAAAACGCAATTTTTAAGTGCTTTGTGGAGCTGGATTTGTTTTTAACATTATAAAATGTCTGCAGCTTCAAATAGGTTTGAGCTAACATATTTCCCATTACAGCCACAAGAGGGCCTCCTCCTAGCAATTCAAATCACGTTGGATTTGATGAGCAGAGGCCCCAAGTTCTCTGTATTTATATCAGTTTAGCTGACAGAAACACAGATCACCTATGTCTAATTTCCATAGCTAACTATAGGGTAGCAAACAAAACCGAGCTTTCTCTGAGTGACCACTGAAGCATGCTGAACACTAAATCCTGTAAACTACATAGCTGCTACATTTTGTACCCTGGCCCCCTTCCAGATTTTCACAGTAATTCCTTCTTGTCACCTTGCCCAGTCTTGTTCAGTATTTATTCTCCTTTCCTATTTACTTATTTTCATTCTTTATATTCTTCAAACTTTTAAATTTTTGGCTTGCATTCTTCTCTCCAACAGAGAGCGGGGATAGAAGAGATGGAGGAAAGGACAGAAAAGAAAGGATAAATCAGGCCATAAATAGCAATCCTCTTGAGGAAATCAAAAGCGTATCTTGACTCGAAGTATCAGACATGGCTCCAGACAAAGTGATTAAACCACACATTCTGAGAGGCTCATTGATGTAAATCCCTATATTAGGAGAAAGCTAGATTAGAAACAGAAAAGAATGCTCAAAAATAAGGTCTTTTTTTCCCTATCAGCAGCTCCTCTCAGAAAATAAACTATCCAATATGTTAATTAAAATGGAAAACTATTTCTTTTTCTTTTGAAGGGAGCAGAGGGTTGAGCCATATGCAGTGGTGCTCAGGGCTTACTCCTGGCACTGCACAGGGGACCATAAGCAGTGCAGGAAATGGAGTGAGGGTGAGCTGTATTCTAGGCAGAGCCTTAGCCCCTATGCTTTCTATGATTCCACCACTTTTTTGTTAAAACCCTTAAATAACAAAAGTAACTTTTACATGAACCATGAGTCCTATTTTATTCTATATATATATCAAAATAATGTTTATTAATTAATATTTTGTTAATTATTAATAAGTTTATCAATAATTAAAATATTAAACTCTCTAAACGTCTATAAAGCCTTTCTTTTCTCCTTCTCTTCCTGTTGTTGTTACTGCTGTTTCTATAACCAGTTCATTATGATGTTCAGTAGGGTTGTACTTGTGTGTACAGTTTGCGTAAACTTTTATTTGTATTATTCACAAAAGAGTGCTCGCCTTAGCAGCAGTGCTCACACACAGACTGACTAGAGTCACTTGTGAGACGAGGGAGGTCACAGACAGCAGAACTGGCAGGCATAAACAGCAGAGTACAGGTATGTAGATGCTACTGGGGAATGAATTCAAGAGCCCAGCTTTGAAAAGAAGGTGCTTTAGTCACTAAGTCATCTCTCAGCACCTAGAACAACACATTTTTAAAATGAAACTTAAAGCTGGCAATAGTCTATGTCATTAAAATTATTTATTAAAAATGTGATGAATAGTTCAGGCTATTTGTTGGGTGGTGAATCTAAATGAGTGTTTCAATGGACTTAAATATCGCAGCAAAAATAGATGGATGTGTTTTCCCCATATCTACTCTTCTGCCCACCCTGTTAATCTACCTCTTGCCTCAGTGAAAAAATTAGAAGCCATCTGGAGAGATTTCAATTGAAAAATTAATAGCATGAAGCCAACTGCTTCTCTCTTCTCAAAGACAAAAAATTAGAAGGGTTAAAAAAAGTTGAATTTACCCCATCCCCATTCCAAGTCACTCAAGAGGACATCTGATCAGTGCTGGAGGAAGAGAAGGTGAGATTCAAATTGGGATGCTGATGGTTTTAAACTGTACTTATCAGGTCTTTATAAAACTGAAAATGCAGGGAAATTACAGAGCCTACCCAAGATATCAAATGAGATGCAACCAACGAAAATGAAATGTAGGAACTGAAGAAAGCTAGTTCGCTCCAAATATCAGTTTACACAAACCTTTTTTTTTTTATTTTTTTATTTTTTTATTTATTTATTTATTTTGCTTTTTTTTGGGTCACACCCGGCGATGCACAGGGATTACTCCTGGCTCTGCACTCAGGAATTACTCCTGGCGGCGCTCAGGGGACCATATGGGATGCTGGGATTTGAACCTGGGTCGGCCGCGTGCAAGGGAAACGCCCTACCCACTGTGCTATCACTCCAGCCCCTACACAAACCTTTTAAACTCTGATAACAAATAATGGCTGGTAGAGTGGAAGGTGAAAGGGTGTGGTATATGTAATTTCAAAGTGAGAAACTGTACAACTGAAACCCACACATAAGGTGTTGCAAACCAAAATTCTGCAATCAAAATTAGCTAACATAACAAATATGCAATATGCATATACTAAGTTATATCCCCAAACCAGAGCTCTCTCATGAGTCCCAGGCATACATTCAACTGCCTTCTCAATTGGATAGCTAATACTGAATTTAGTGTGTTCTAAAAAAGACAACTCTTTTTTTGGGGGGGAGGGAAGGAGGAACCACACGTGGGAGGTGCTCAGGACTTATTCCTAGGTCTGTGCTCAGGGAATCACTCCTAGCAGGCTCAGAAGACCATACAGAATGCCAGGGATCAGAGCCCCGGCCAGTCACATACAAGGCAATAATCCTACCCGCTGTATTCAGTCCCCTGGAAAAGAGCTCTTAACACTGCCTCTCAAAGCTATTTCTCTCTGTTATACATATTCTAGCAATTGGTTCTATTACCTAATTGCTTAAACCGAAACAGAGAAGTCATCTTTCTTTCATTTTTTTCCTTCACAATCAAGAATTTCCATTAATCCTACTTAATAAAATTTATCTTAGACACAACCACTTACCTCTATCTCCTCTGTCCCAACTATTCTGAGATATTTACAACTCATTCATTCTACATAGCAAAGTGATCTTTCAGAACACAGCTCACATATTCTGCTTCAAATAACCCAATGACTTCTTTTTACTTATAACAGAAAATCTAAATTATTTGCCAAATCAACCAGACCTTAAGTGACCTGGCTCCTATATATGTTCCCATCTTGACTAAGCACTCTTTCCCCTTAGTTCATTGACTTTGGTTGTTTAGGTTGTTTATACAATACCCAAGTTTACTCTCTTTGGAGTGCTATACTGACTCTTCCCTATACAAATCATTTTCTTCCAGCTATTTATATGTCCCTTCATTCTTATCCTTGATATAATCCTTCACCTCCTCTGAGAGTCATTGCCTGATTACTTTATCTCACTACCTCCAGTCACTTATCTCAACCTTGCCTGCTTATTTATGTTAACCTATTCTGTCTTCACCAATATAAAGAAAGCCAGGGTAAGTGGCAGTATCCATAACAACATGGCTCATGAAAAGTAACTGTCATATCAATAGCTATGTGACTTCAAAAGAGGGAGAACTAGCTGTAGAAGAAGGTACTAATTCAGGAATATTTCCTGGATAGAATTATATATGTGTTGATGCAGAAATGAAAAATATCAGCACCATAAGTGAAGGATATTCTATTAATTTTCTCAAATACCCTTCAAATTCATTGCCTATCTATCTTTTCAGCTATTACTCTGGTACAAACTACAGTTAATGCCTTTTTTTGTTGACTCTATATATTTGCCACCTAATTTCTTCCTCTCTATTTCATTTTATGTAAATACAAATATAGCATTTAAATGCTAGTCAGGCTAAAATTTAAAATCTCAACTATTGCCTTAATGATAACAGAAGGGCTAAAATAAATGTTTTCCACATTAATTTTCATTATTTAATTTTCTCAGAGTACCATGCCTCAATTTTGACAGCCCATCTTTGCTGATAATCAATAACCTTAAAAAGAACAGTAATTACAGTCAATCATGCCTGCTTTAGTTCATTGATTACTTTGTTATGGCTTTTTCAATTTAGCAATGAAAATTCCCAACATAAAGCTTCTAGGTGACATTTCTTTTATTAGTCACCCTATCTGTTCCTTGAGTGTATTAATAAACCAAAGTATCAGATATTGATAATTCTAAAAGTAATTTTCTCTTAAGCTTTGAAAATCACAAACTTTTTCAAAGATACAGAGTGCCTAGAATAAAATCAAACATTTTCTGTCACTGAACCTTAATTTTCACTTGAAATTATTTGAACAAAGACATGTTTTGTATTCTAAAGAATTAGCACACTTTTAATTGATAGCTTAAAATGTTAAATTGTGGGGCTGGAGCAATAGCACAGCGGGTAGGGCGTTTGCCTTGCACGCAACCAACCCAGGTTCGATTCCCAGCATCCCATATGGTCCCCCGAGCACTGCCAGGAGTAATTCCTAAGCACAGAGCCAGGAGTAACCCCCGTGCATTGCTGGGTGTGACCCAAAAAGCAAAAAAATAAAATAAAAGATGTTAAATTGTCTTTTTACTCTAATCTCAAAAGTTTTGGTAAACAATGTAAGCAGTAAATAATATAATGTAGAGGCATTCAAGAATGGGTGTATCGGACCCTCTGCTCCTAAAGACTTTGATTCCAGAGGTCTTCTAACCCATTTTGGCACCCAGAGCTGCTTCCTACAGCAATGCACTGGGACTGGGAGCTGGGCTACAACTCTGAGCTGCCCGGGGATGGATTTTTCCTCTCCACCCTGTTTTTCTGCACGGAAAATGGCAGCGGCAGCAATATCCACGTGGCGAGAGCCACCTTCTAAGACTCCTAACCCAGAGGTATTCGGTTTTTACAATTTGTGGCTCATAGGCAACTATGGAAAATGGGCATTACCGGCACACCGTTGGCCCAGATAAATCTGGAGCTGCTGAGTGCCAAACTGACCCTCTGCTCCTAAAGACTTTGATTCCAGAGGTCTTCTAGCCCATTTTGGCATCCAGAGCAGCTTCCTACAGCAATGCACTGGGACTGTGAGCTGGGCTATGCAGTTTCTGGCAGAATTTTCCCTGGACTTTATACAGAATTCCCAAACTGGCGCAATTTAACATCTCTTAATTGTCAGCAATGTGAAACGGTTCCTTTTTAGCAGGCCTGACTTTGGGGGGAAACTCCAAACAATAACAGTGAGTTTTTTGTTGAAATATTGAAGGTAATCAAAGTAGCAGCCACTTCTCTAGACTGTGAACTAAGCTATTGCCCCACACCGGCCTAGAAGAGGAAATATCCCTCTTTCCCGGTTGTTTCCCATTTTCGGGGAGAAACGCGGTGTGGCGTGGCGTCCACCATATTATGAGGCACGGGAAGGGGGATGAGAAAAAAAAGGGAAAGAAAAAAAAAGAGTTATGTACTTGGAGCAGTGGGACTATATATCTCTTCATTCTAAGCAATGGAAAACTAATTATCAAATGCTTCCTTGGTAGTAGGGCTGTCTTTCTTGGGGGGAAGCTCCAACAACAATAGTGAGTTTTGTGTTGAAATATGGAATGTAATCAAGGTAAAGAGTAAATGAAGTGAAATTCATCAGTTACGCAGTTGGGGGTGGGGGGACGGGGGCGGGAGGTATACTGGGGTTTTTGTGGTGGAATATGGGCACTGGTGAAGGGATGGGTGTTTGAATATTGTATAACTGAGACATAAGCCTGAGAACTTTGTAACTTTCCACATGGTGTTTCAATAAAAAAAAAAGAATGCGTGTATCATGTTAATATTATAAACAATTGAATTACTTTTGTCCTTCAAAGAGCACCAGGCTTGGGGCTGGAGCGATAGCACAACAGGTAGGGCAATTGCCTTCACTCGGTCGACCTGGGTTCGATTCCCAGCATCCCGTATGGTCCCCCGAGCACTGCCAGGAATAATTCCTTAGTGCAGAGCCAGGAGTAACCCCTGTGCATCACCAGGTGTGACCCAAAAATCAAATAAATAAATAAACAAATTTTTAAAAAAGGAGAGAACACCAGGCTTAATTTACCTTTAAAACAAACTGTCTTTTTGTTCTGAGGAAACAACTACTGAGGATTTCCAGGTTATGCAAATGTAAATCTCACTTAAATGTGAAAAGAGAAGCACTTAGGATAATATTATGTAAATAATATTACCTGCAAAGTTATAAATACACAAGATGTAAAATATAAGCCTTATATAAAGAAAATAAATTGTATTTTCGTACAGAATTTTATATTGTCCTAAAGAAAACTATTCCTTTTCCCTGTATAATCTTAATTCGTGCAAATCCAATAGAATTTATGGGATGAGTGGGTCCATGTGGCAAGACTCCAGGTGTAGGGATCCCTGGGCAGGTCTGGGGGGCAGTGGGGTGGGGTCGGGTACCTGCAGTGGTGGGTGCATTCAGGATTGACGCAGCAGCACTTGGGACACTTGTTGAGGACCTCTCCAGGTTTCAGCTGCAGCCTTTTTCGTGACATCATCTTTGGGCACAGCCCCCTGCCCACGACAAGCACCCCTCAGTCCCCTCCCCTCCCACACAGCCAGGATGGGCCCCAAACAGAAGTGGGTGAGAGGCTCAACACTCTGAGCTCAGGCTGTGCCTGCAGGGTCCCGGGAGTCTCAGGTCGAACACACCACATGGTTCCCCAAGGTCGGATGAGCCCCTAAGCTCTACCCCGGGTGGTCCCCCAAAACCAAAATAAAGCAAGGGCAGTAAACAAATATTTCCAATATGTTTTTTTAACATCCTGAAATGAAATTCATAATTACTAACTACACATTGATATATTTTATGCAAAAAGTATCACTTATGTGTAATTATCATATTTGTATAAATGATATGATTGCATTAATTTTTCAAATGCTCTGGCACTTTATCCTGGATCACATAATAAAACTTTTTTTTTTAACTGAATCACCATGAGAAAGTTACAAAGCTTTCAGGTTTAAGTCTCAGTCATACAATGATCACACACCCATCCCTACACCAGTGCACATGTTCCACCACCAAGAACCCCAGTATACCTCCCATCCCACCCACCCCCATCTGTGTGGCTGATGATTTTCACTTTAATCTCTCTTTACTTTGATACATTCAATATTTCAACAGAAAACTCGCTATTATTATTTGGAATTTTCCCCCAACAATCAGACCTGCCGAAAAGGCATCATTTGATAATATGTTTTCCATTATTGAGAACGAAGAGCATATGAGGTCGCAAGATTTTGGATTTCTGGTATTTTAGTAATTAAGTCCAGAGAAATTTCTGCCAGAAGTTGCATCACTGCAAGCTCATACCTCTGTTTAGTGGGTTCTAAAAGATGGCGGTCGCCACGCCGCTGCCAAAAGGAAAGGCCGAGAGAGAAAAACCTTTCCCCTCCCAGGGCGGCATGGGGCCGTAGTTTAGTTCACAGTCTAGAGGAATTTCTGCAAGAAGCCGCTGGGTGCCGAAAGTAGTTAGTGGGCCTCCAGGATCATGGTTGCTCAGGAACAAAGGAGCCGTTCTTGTGTGGCCGCTCAGGGTCTCTCTGAGCCAAAACTAACTTTTAAAAAAGTAACCCTGTGTACTTAGAACCAACAGGAGGTGACAGTCAAAAACATAGATTGATAAAAAGGTTTTATATTGTCAATTCAAATGCCACAAACAAAACTGCAATAGTAATATGATTATTTTGAAATGGTGAACAACTTTTCATATAACATCAAACAAACAAACAAAAAGAACAATCTTCTTTGGGGCCAGAGCAATAGCACAGTGGGTAGGACATTTGCCTTGCACATGACTCACTGGGGTTCAATTCCCCCCGAATCCCATATGGTCCCCTGAGAACCACCAGGGGTAATTCCTGAGTGCAGAGCCCAGAGGAACATAAAGTGTGACCCAAAAAAGCAAAAAAAAAAAATCTTCTTTGATATATCCATGTGATTGCATTCAGGAAAAATTCAGGGGGAGGGGAAGGAAAAATTCATGCATGTTTAAACTGTGCAAAAATACTTTGTGATTATAAGTAAAGCCAGAGATAGGATCTAACTTAGAAAAACGTAAGTAGGGCCTACAAGAATGCTCAATAAAATTTACGTGGAATTGGGACATTTCACTGTAAAGGGGAATCCTACATACTAAAGAAAGGCCCAGTCTCTTGATTCGGATAGACTATCAACTTGGAGAACTAGGAACAAAAGCACTGAAATAAATTATTAATAATGGTGCATAAGCATGGTTAATGGAAACAAGCTAAAAAAACAGTTTACAAGGATGGCTTGGAAATGGCCCAGAACATATATTGTGCACAGCCAGTAATGGGTACTATTATTATTTGCTTTGTTTTTGCTTTATCCTGCCTCTTTCTGTAAAGTCTGATTGAAAAGGCTATGCTCACCAATCTATGAGTAGTCCCTGGCCACCATTGGGTGCAACTTAATAATTAATGAAAAAAAAGGCTATGCTGTGGAATAATTAAGAAAATATTAAAGAAAGGGCCCAGTCTCCTGACTTGGATAGACTATCAACTTGGAGAACAGGAGCAAACACATGACAATATCCAACACACACACACACACACACACACACACACACACACACACACCACACACAAGAACATGATGCAGCTCTTCCTAAACACATTTGAGAAAGCTCTAGAAAGAACTCAGGAATAGTCAAGATACACTTCAAAGGAGCTGCTTTCTGGCACTAAGATAATGGGCACTTGAGCTACTAAATCTAGATATTTAAAAGAATATGCCGAGAGAGAGAGAGAGAGAGAGAGAGAGAGAGAGAGAGAGAGAGAGAGAGAGAGAGAGAGAGAGAGAGAGAGACCTATTCTTAAGGTCAGAGACATAGTACAGTGGGTAAAGCGCTTGCCTTGCATGCAGCTTACCCAGGTTTGATTCCTGGCACCCCATATGGTCCTCTGAGCTCTACCAGAAGTGATCCCTGAGCACCTCTGAGTGTGGCCCCAAAATTAAAAATAAATAAATATGTGACCTTATTCAAAAAACATGTTGAAACTCAAATATTTGAATAATATATTAAATCATTTTAAATATTTAGCAAATGGTATATAGTTAATTATCTATTTTAGACAGATTTCACCTCAATTTTAGCAGTGTCCAGATACAAGAGAAAGGACCAACTGACAATATGGAGCTAAACTATGGTCAGGCTGAGATTTATAAGGTTATCCTCAAAAGACCTGATGAGCAATCCAACTGAAGTGATTAGGGGATAAAGAGGAGGGAAACAGCAAACTTGAACTTATTTAGCATTAGTTATATTATTCAAGAACTAACAAACAAGTAAATGAGGCACGACACAGGGGTCTCTACCCCACAGAGTTATTTCACGTTGAGTAGTGGTGATATTTCATTTCAGGTTCACCTGGGAACTAGTAACTTTGTCTTCAAAGAGTGGAATATACAAACTAATATAAGCTCTTTAGCCAGGCACTCAAAATCCTTTATCATCCAGGCATTCTATCTTTTCAAATAGAAATTCCTAAACAAAAGTAAAAAAACATACTAAGGACAGTGATAATTCCCTGACTACCTTTCAGTGAAAAGCCTACAGAGTATTTTCAAGTTTTTACATAAACCATGACCTGCTTTTTTACTGTGATTTGCAAACACTCTCCTATCAACTCATAGATTTCCATTTCCCCATATCCTTACTAGATATTTTAGGCTGGGGAGATCATTCAAAGTACTGGAACACATATTTAGCAAGTGGGAGCCCACATTCAATTCCCTGGAGAACACAGTCCCCCTAGTAGACCCCAAACACCACACAAACAAAAAAAAAAAACCCTAAAATTCTTACATTACCAAACATTTTTCTGCTAATATTATGAGTGAGAATAATTTCCATGTAACCCAGTCTCTAAATTCTTGATTCTACTATATACAGGTTTTCTCTCTTAGTTGACTAATAGTCACTACTTCCAGATGATGGCGATAATAAAAGATGAACCAGCGGATCATATTCTAGCACTTCTAATTTTCAGTGTACTCATGTCTTCTAGTAATTCTAGTTTGAAATGTTTAAATATGATCCATCTGCAGTTAATTCTTAAATAAATGAGTTAATACACAATTTTTCTTCTTCCAAAAGGAAAATGAGCATAATTTTCTCAATAAAGCTTTTCTCACTAATTTGCAATACACATATTCCCATATATATACTAGTCTACTTGTGGATCAGTGTTCTTTTCCTGATCATAAGCTAACATTAATTTTTTTCAACCACTATAGTATGATAAAAATCTTTTATATCTTCCTTTGAGAACTATCTATTAGGACTCATTAATAGTACTGTAGATGGGGCTGGAGCGATAGCACAGCGGGTAGGGCGTTTGCCTTGCACGCGGCCGACCCGGGTTCGAATCCCAGCATCCCATATGGTCCCCTGAGCACCGCCAGGGGTGATTCCTGAGAGCATGAGCCAGGAGTGACCCCTGTGCATCGCCGGATGTGACCCAAAAAGCAAAAAAAAAAAAATAGTACTGTAGCACTGTCACCCCATTGTTCATCAATTTTTGCTCGAGCGGGCACCAGTAACGTCTCCATTGTGAGACTTGTTACTGATTTTGACATATCAAATATGCCACAGTTAGCTTGCCAGGCTCTGCCGTGTGGGTGGGATACCCTCGGTAGCTTGCTAGGCAATCCAAGGGGGACGGAAGAATCGAACCCGGGTTGGCCATGTGCAAGGTAAACACCCTACCCACTGTGCTATCACTCCAGTCCAAGACTTATTAATATTCTTTTTTCAGTATTTTACCACTATTAACACATTCTCAAATATGAACTTCAGAATTAGCTTGTATAATTTCAAAAATCCAATTAACACTTCAAGATAACACTAACTACATAAATCAATTTAAGAGAAGCTAAACTCTATAAGAACAAGAACTGTCTTCTCATTTATTGACATTGTCTTCTATTTCCTTAAGTAGGGCTTTAGTTTTCTTAATGTTTGTGCTCAGCATTTCTCGTTATTTTCTCCTTTGATGCTATTATAAGTTTTATCTAGACCTCCCTTTTAGTCTAAGATAAGAGAAGGTTGAATAAATTATATACTTTCAGTTTATGGCAATTATCACCATTCATCTGAGCAAAATCCCTTGCTAGTTACTTTATTCCTCATACCCTGAATGCTTTCTTTTTCTCTCATACCCTCAGATACAAACATTCTATATGCTCCAAACTGTATCTTTGTGTCTGCATTTGTTCTGGGGGAAAAATATGTGCATCATTATGTCCACACATATTTTTAATTGACATAACCAGCATGTTATCTCCTTCCCAAATCTCTATTGCGATTCTTGCAATGACCAGGGGTTTCGCTCACACTTGGTTAGGTTGCTCACCCATTTCATGCCACTGTGGGGTTTGCTAGTAATCACACTTTAGGTTGCAATGGTCTCACACTCAGCCTTGTTGCTCACCAGGGTTCATACTCCTTTAATTGTTGTGCCCAAATGCATGCTAGACAGGGGGTAAGTTCTTTAAATGTGGTGCTCCCACATATTCTGATTGGATCATACTTCCTGGCCAAGGTTGCAATTGCACATCTCTTCAGTTGCAGTGCTCCTTGAATTGATACCCTTCAAATGCAGGGCTTGCACAAAAGTTGGCTGCAGTGCAGTTGGGAATTGCTAACAGCACTGATTGCAGACAGCAAAGCTGCCAAGCACAAATAGCAGGAGACAGGGCCACAATTGGTGAATGTGACAGCATTGACGATCAGACTCATGTCCTTATAATTGTTAGGCAGGCACTCTAAGTCATTGAGCTACTCCCAGTCTCGAGGTTTAGCTTTTCACTCAGCACCATGATCATATGATTCATTCATGTACATGTGCTTTCACTCCCAATTATTATGTAAATTGTCATGCTGTGTGTCCACCTTTTTAAGCTACCCACTTACAGTGATAAACACACAGGTTACCTTCAACTCCTCCACCACAAAAACACACAAAAACACTGAAATGCACTAAGGTGATAATGAATAAAAGATATACTGTTATAACCCCCAAATTTCAGTGCTTATCAAAATCCATTTATTGATTGCCTATATAAAAATGCAAAGCAGGTAATCCTGACAATCTTCTTTCCTTTACATGGCTGCATAGGATAATATAATTTTTCCATGATCTCACAGAGTGTACCCAAAAGTGCCTCCCTTGCAAGTGTGAAGCTATAAATTCAATCCTCAGCTCAGTGCAACCCTCATGTAATGAGAATGATCCTGGCAAATCTGCAATTTGTGACTTGAAGCTCAGCTGTCTGTGATCCCAACACACAATTTCCAGTCATACCACAGCTAGCTGTGTGCAATCACAACTGAAGAGTATGGCCCCTGAGTGAGGACCATAACTAAAATGATATGCAAACACCAAGGCCCTGTGAGCTCATGTGTAGGGACCACAACTGAATGTAACCCCCAGTAAGCACATGTGCATGTACCACAACTAAAGGGCTGTGATCCCCAGAGCACCACAACCAAACTCACAAATACAAAAAGCAAGCATCTGTAGGGCACTCACTCATCACAACAATAACATCAACAGAGGTAAGGAAAGGAGGGGAAATTAAAAAAAAAAAATAGTGAAAACAAAATTCAAATCTAAGTCATCTCATACTAAAATCTATGTTCTTAACCATTTTGCTATGCATGTCTCTTTATTAGCACATGTTAAAATTTGTAGTATTGTATTATACCTTAAGATCTCATAGTGTGTTGAATATTAAACTGCTATCAACTCCTGAGCTACGGTTCCTATACTTTGCTTTGTGATACTGGAGTTGAAACTTTACAAATATTCTCCTTTTGCCAAAAGACTTACTGTTCATTTCTTCCAAAGACCCTAGAAGGCAAGAAATTAGATGGAATTTATTCACTGCTTTTTCCTTGCTAGTCATGTATCAGTTCACCCAGCAGAGGTTCCTAATTCCACTAGTAAAAGCCGTTCCAGTGTCAGCACTGATTGCATACTCCCTGAAATTACCCCTCTCTGTTCTCTCAGCTGTACAGTTTGAGTCCCTTGGATGACTGAGTCCAAGCTCCTCCAAACTCCTGCTCCTGCTTGAAGGTTCTAAAATCCCAAACTCTTTTGTTTCCAAAAGTGATAGTCGTTTCTTCTTTCCTCTGTTTCACTTTGGCATTTTTTTATTTGGGGGCTACACCCAACAGTGCTCAGGGCTAACATCTGGCTCTGTGTTCAAGGACCATACGTGATGCCAGGGATTGAAGATAAGCCTTATGCAAGGCTGTGCTTTGGAGGTCCTGCAGTGCCAGGAATCTAATGTACACAAGATACGTATTTCAACCTTTTCAGCTCTCATATCCAGACAGGCACACCATTTCATTTGATGCAAGTGATTTCAGACTGTTAACATTTAGGATGTGATTAATAATGAACTTACTACCATTCTATCCTCTTACCCCTGTTTCTTTTGCATTTCTGTCATTTCCTTTTGTATTATTTCTATCTGCCTTTCATCTGATGGCTTTTCTTTGTGAATCTCTCAAGTTATGATTTTCTTTCTAAATGTCTCTGCTCCATATTTTTGTGTTTCAATTACCATGAGTACTATTTCATCTCTCATATTTTTTTTCTGTGCTGGTATTGATTAGTCATCTTTGCACTAAACTGATCCTGTCCTATTCAACTCCCACTTGATGTAGTTATTGACTCATTTGATTCTTGTTTATGTTCTGATTCTGTGATAGTATTTATTGCCAGATTCAGGGTTTAATCTCTTTTTGCTTTTGCTTTTCCTGTAATTCTTGTAGTGCAAGTCTGGTGCTGTTAAACTCTACTAGCCTCTCCTTATCTATGGAAAACCTTTATTTCTCCATAATATTTGATCACTCTGAAGAGCATTTCATGTTTTCATTTTTAGAAATATGAATATGTAATTCCATTGTCTCCAAGCCAGTAATGTCTTTGCTGAGAAGCTTGATAAGAACAAAACCAGATTATATTTTTGTTACTTTCTACTAGCAAACTTAAAATTTTTTTCTTAAATATAACTTATGATAATTTAACAATATTAAACACCACCACTACCTGTGGTGGTGCCCTTAGGTCACACATTTGGTTGAGTTGTAAAGTGCTTGATATTGTCATGGATGCAACCCACAAATCATACACACAGGAAAGCATTCCACTACCAAACCACATGCCTAGGACCTATTTTTACTTTGACTAGGCAGGAAGTTATTTCACTCTTTCTTCATATTATGATAATCCAATTATCATAATATTACCCCTTCTAATGCAGTCTGATATTTCCCAAATGTTTTTTCTCTAAATTTTATTTCTCTGCTACCATTTTGATCAATCCTAGAAATTTATCTTCAGTTTCAGTTATTCTATTCTCCCTAAGTAAAATCCTACTTGTTGTGCCATCCATGTAGGATTTCATCTCATTCACTCGCTGTATTTTCCACCTCCAGTGTCTTTTTTATTTTTATTTTTATTTTTTTTTAAATTTTATCACCATGTGTAAAGTTACAGAGTTCTCAGGTTTATGTCTCAGTTATACCGTATTCAAACACCATCCCTTCACCAGTGCCCATATTCCACCACCAAAATCCCCGGTATACCCCCCGCCCCCCACCCCAAATGTATAACTGATGAATTTCACTTTATTTTCTCTTCACCTTGATTACGTTCCATATTTCAACACAAAACTCACTATTGTTGTGGGAGTTATATCCCCAAACAAGATAACCCTAATAAGGAGGCATTTGATAATTAGTTTTCCATTAAAAGATTGTATGTTTTCAGTTTTTAGAAAAGGTTTGGATGTGTCCCAGTCCCGAATCCTGGAACCGTGTTAGTTGCTGCTCAGTGTCGCCAGGGCTCCATCTGGAGAAGGTGTGCTGGCAGCACCTCCTCCTTCCAGCCCCCTGGTGTTGCTGGCCCCGATTCGGGTCCGGAGCATTGTCCGGGCCGACCTGCAGTGTCTTTGTTTAGGATTTTTGTTTGCTCAAGTATCATACCCATCTGTGATCCGGGCTTATTCCTGATTCTATGCTCCTGGCATTGCATGGGGTCCAGCTGGGGTGCTGGATATCGATCCCAGTCAGCCATGGATGAGGCAAGCACTTTAGGATTTTTCAATAACTTCATTCTCTGGTTTCTCAAAGAAGAAATCCGAATGGCTCAGAAGCACATGAGAAAATGCTCTATGTCACTTATCATCAGGAGATGCAGATCAAAACAACAATGAGATAGCATTTCACACCACAGAGACTGGCCCACATCCAAAAGAACAAAAGCAACCACTGTTGGAGAAGATGTGGGGAGAAAGGGACCCTCCTTCACTGCTGGTGGGAATGCCGACTGGTTCAGCCCTTCTGGAAAACAATATGAACAATTCCAAAAAATTTAGAAATTGAGCTCCCATTTGACCCAGCAATACCATTCCTGGGAATATATCCCAAAGAGGCAAAAAGGTATAGTAGAAATGACATCTGCATTTGTATGTTCATTGCAGCACTGTTTACAATAGCCAAAATCTGGAAAAAACCAGAGTGCCCCAAAACAGATGACTGGTTAAAGAAACTTTGGTACATCTATACAATGGAATACTATGCAGCTGTTAGAAAAAATGAAGTCAGGGGGCTGGAGTGATAGCACAGCGGGTAGGGTGGTTGCCTTGCACTCGGCCAACCTGGGTTCGATTCCCAGCATCCCATATGGTCCCCTGAGCACCGCCAGGGGTGATTCCTGAGTGCAGAGCCAGGAGTAACCCCTGTACATCGCCAAGTGTGACCCAAAAAGCAAAAAAAAAAAAAAAAATGAAGTCATGAAATTTGCATATAAGTAGATCAATATGGAAAGTATCATGTTACGTGAAATGAGTCAGAAAGAGAGAGACAGACATAGAAAGATCGAACTCATCTGAGGAATATAAAATAACAGAGTGGGAGACTAACACCCAAGAGTAGTAGAGATAAGGACCAGGAGGTCTGCCCCACAGCTTGTAAATTGGCCTTACATGCTGAAGAAAAAGGCAGCTAAGATAGAGAAGGGAACACCAAGTACATGATGTTTGGTGAGAGGGATACTGGGATGCTGTGGTGAGAGGGATACTGGGATCATTGGTGGAGGTGAATAGGCATTGGTGGAGGGATGGGTAAATGATCACTGTATGAGTGAAATGCGAACACAAAAGCTCATAAGTTTGTAACTGTACATCACAGTGATTCTCTAATAAAAAAAATTTAAAAAAAAAACAAAAAAAAACTCTGCTCTTGTATTCCATTTATTATTCATGTTTTCTTATGTATTATATGTATTTAACATATTAATTTACTTTCTTCATAATATTTCAATTCATTTTCTGTTTGACTCCCAATTTTTGTGACATTGAGGTTGATTTCTAAAGATTTCTTTCTCATGCTTAGCACTAGATTTAACCTTTTTCCACTAGGGGGCGCTATATCTAGGTTTGTTTGTTTTTTTTTAATTTCTATATTGAATCACCGTGAGAGTAGTTACAAAGGTTTCCTGTTTAAGTCTCAGTCATACAATGATGAAACACCCATCCCTTCACCAGTGCACATTTTCCACCACCAGAATACCCAAAATACCCCCCATGCCACACCCTCCCCCTACCAGTGTGGCAGATGATTTCCACATTACTCTCTCTACTTTCATTACATTCAATACTTCAACACCAGAGCCACCTTTGTTATTTGAGATTTTTTCCCAACACTTAGATCTGTCGAAAAGGCAACATTAGATACTTTGTTTTCTATTGCTGGCTATGAATAGCATATGATGTTGGAATTTTGGAATCCTGGAATTTTAGTAATTAAATCTGGAGGGATTTCTGCCCAAAGTCGCTAGGTTCCAAGATTTGTTTCTGAGTCTCTGGGATCATGGCCATCAAACTACTTGATCAGGAGCCAGAGAGCTTTTAGTTTAAATATTTATCTTGGTTTGAGGCTCTAAGGTGTGTGAAGAATAGAGTTATAGGTGGTTTCCTTCAATCACTGCCTTGAGTGGAAAGGATCAACTTGCTTATGAAATCCCTTGCTGTTCCATCTCTTGTGACCAGAGTTAACCCTCCCTCCTTGGAAAGGAGGCTTCTCCTGTGACACTAAATTTCCTCGTTTCACTGAAAAATTTGTTCATTTGGAATTTTTGGTGGACTTGTAGTGAATTCTGACACAACAGGAAACACTACCTAGAACGAACCAACATAGACTGTGGGATTTTGAAGTCCAAGAATGACAAAACACAGCAGTGTTCATCTAGGAAATGCTTCAGGGTAAAAGGAAGGGTAAAAGCTAGGGACCATTCAGAGATAGCAACAAGGAAAAGATGTTAAAATAAAAACTGTCCAACTCAGGTGGGCTAGTGTCTCCAATGCCACAGAAAATATTCCTCTTTCTTTTTACTTTTTGTATGTTTTGAGGCTACACTCAGAGATGCTCAGGGGTTACTCCTGGCTCTGTGCTCAGGAATCACTGCTGGTGGTGCTTGGGAGATCCTATGGGGTGCCAGGGATCAAACCCGGGTCGGCCACATGCAACCAAGCATCTTATCTGCTATCTTATCTCTATGGCCTCTTTTTCATTTCCTTTTGCTAAACACTACTGTGTACTATTTTGTTATCCTATTTTGTGTCTCCTGATTGAATTCTCTTTGCGGGGACAAAAACCAAGAATCCATACTAACATTTTGGACTCCCTGTATCTGCCTAGGATGACACAGTAGGTCTTTCCCTCCTCAGGATCCCACTAAGATCCTGGAGTACAAGGTTGTGCCCTTTCCTCTACCAGGTCTACAACTCTTGCCAAGAAACTGCTATCTTCTTTGTCTAGGCAGCAATAGGAGTGCCAACCTCTATTTCCCTATTCCACCAACACCACAGTTTTTTAACAACCCACCTTCAAAACTACAGACACTCAGATTGACAAGAAGTCTTCAGATGATAATCTAGTATGAGCTACATACTAGATTATAGTTGGGGAGTATACTTGGGGACTGGAGCAATAGTACAGTGGGTAGGGTATTTATCTTGCATACTTGACCTACCTGGGTTGGATCCCTGATACCATAATTGGCCTCCCAAACTCCTCCAGGAATGATTCCTGAGTGCAGAGCCAGGACTAAACCCTGCCAGAGCACCACCAGGTGTGGCCCAAAACAAAACAAAATGTATAGTTTATTTTATTTTTAAAAGATATTTCTCGGGGCCGGAGCGATAGCACAGCGGGTAGGACGTTTGCCTTGCACGCGGCCGAGCTGGGTTCGATTCCCGGCATCCCATATGGTCCCCCAAGCACTGCCAGGAGTAATTCCTGAGTGCAAAGCCAGGAGTAACCCCTGAGCATCACTGGGTGTGACCCAAAAAGCAAAAAAAAAAAAAAAAAAAAGATATTTCTCGTTATCAAGGTCTACTCCACCATGTTTTGTGAGTATATCCTCTATTAGTTATTAATTGGACAAGGAATCAGGGGACTTATCAGGTAGAAAACTCCTGAAAAGTAAGCTGATCTAGTGCTAAGATCTATCTTCAATATTTTCATAACATTTAAGTAACATAATGATTTAAAAAACAATCAACTATTGTTTTTGTCTGAAAGTACAGTTATTTAAAATACATCAATTCCATGAGAAATTTTCATATCACTTTTCATGATGCTTGTAATTTATCAACTATTTCCATGACTGTTGTCAACAACTTAACAAGTTTTTGTCCTACCTTAACCCTTATATATTTTATATATTTGTCCAAAATGTTGAATCAAAGTTATTCTGCTGACAATTAGACCAGAGGTGACATAAGAGTAGTGGAAGGCCATGGACACTTTGATGGTGATAAGATCCCCACCAACTATGTATGTACACATCCTCCATAATCCCCAAATACATTCAAGCAGGACTTGTGAACAGGCTGGAATAGTCACCTCTGTAGTGACATTACATAAAACTCCATTGTAACAGACGAGAGAATTTCTTCTGATGACCTTGAAAAATCCAGCTATCAGGTTATGAGAGGGCCACATGGCAAGTTACAGTGGACAGTTTGTAGAAGTTTGATAATAGCACTCTACTGACAGACAAGTCCTATAATCACTGAGGTTGAATTCTACTAACAACAATTTATATATGGAAGAGGACTCTGAAGCCCTAGATAAAAATCAAAACTCCACTCACCACCATAACATCTGGTGAGCCCCCAAAGAGGACCCACAACCTATGACCACACTCCTAATCCACATAAATACAAAATCACACATTTGTGCCTTAAGCCAGAAAGCTTGTGGTAATTTGTTATGCAGCAGCAAAATATTAATACAAGTAATGTGCCACCCCTAGCCAGAAGAGGGATATGTACATTAACAGCAGAAGTAATGTTGTATCTATCTTGTGGGAATGAGGTGGTCCAGCTTATGCTTAATTTAGCTGCCATCAATTGACAGAATGAATACTGGAATAAAGAACAAAAACTATCTACCAGAATATATTCAATATCTAACATCATAATAAACCTTTGACATTCAATTCACAATTCTTGCCTACTGTTGTCTTTATCTACTTCCACATATATACTTTATCCACATGCCACTGACCCGAAACTAAGGAAGAATACATAAGGACAACAAAGTCTACCAAGAATCCTGGGTAAACATAATTAGCTATATTAATTAGCAATGTAACCTTGAGAAAGCCAATCAATGGTCACAATTTCCAAAATAAAGGCATTGGATTCATTTTAGTATTTTTCATTATTAAATTTTTAATTAAAAATATTCACCAAAATAATTGATTTGCTATAAAACAGTAAAAGTTTAGAGTTCTCAACCACTTACTCCAATTCTCTCAGTATTTTGCCTCTGAAAGTAGCCCAATAGGGTCTTTTTGAGAAAGCCGTAAGATATTTGTCTTCCATACCCAAATTAACTTAATTCGAAAATACTGCATAACTGAATAGAATTTGTGGGTAAAAAAAGATGGGAAGGCAATCAGAAGCACTAGAAAACTTTACTAAACTAAAATGACTATGACTCAATGATAGTTGGAAATGATCACTCTGGGGAAGAATTGAATGCTGAGGAACCACCTCCAGTACCATGTAAACTCATCCCCCAGCCATGATCCAGAGACACATAAATAAATCTCAAAAGAGATCAACAAGTCCCAGAAGATATTTCTGTATATCTGCACATGGCTGGGTCATCAAGGGCATCCCAGAGGGAGGTAGGCCCTGAGCTGGCCCATCCAAACAAAGTCCTGGCAACCAATGGCTCCCATATTCTAAAATCGCCACCATGGCCCTGACCAGACTCCATCAGAACTGAGCCTCATCCAGAAATTAATCTGCTGAAAAATTTAGGTAAGCAGGTTTTGTGACTGAAATCACCATTCTTTCACGAAGTCGGAGAGCTACCTCCCCCATCTCTATCTTCCTATTTCTCTATACTTCTGGAAGCCCCGGTAGTCACACACATATCCCAAAGCCACCACCCAGTCACAAATTTAACTCCAGCTGTATCACTCCATTAAAAAATCCAGACTTCCTGGAGTCTCAAACTCTACAACACTGATAAACCAGTAGTAGCATACCAGACTGGGTAGGATGTAATGCAGAAGGCAACTAATCTCAATTAACAAAACATAAACTCAGAAGGCTTAACCTGTAACATCTTAGTTGTTATATACAAGGACTTAATGACTCTGTGATGAGATACAACAATTATCACTTTCTTCTAAGAAAACAATTTTGAGCATTTGTCATCAAATTATTGATAAGAAGCAATATAAAATAAATTATAGAGGGCTACTATGGGAGCAGGCTTAAGGGGTGGTTGGGAAAATTGGAGACAATGGTGGAGGGAAGGTGTAATGGTGGTGGGATTGATGTTAGAATATTGAATGCCTATAACAAATCATCATGAATAACTTGTTTTTTGTTGTTTTGTTTTGTTTTTGCTTTTTGGGTCAGACCCAGCGATGCACAGGGGTTATTCCTGGCTCATGCACTGAGGAACTACTCCTAGAGGTGCTCGGGGAATCATATGGGATGCTGGGAATCAAGTCCGGGTTGGCCCCGTGCAAGGCAAATGCCCTACCCACTGCGCTACCACTCCAGCCCCCATCATGAATAACTTTATAAACCACAGTATTAATATAAAGTGTAAGGAGAAATTTTACATATGTAGTCCTTACTTATTCCATGTAAACTCCAAAACATATTGACACAGAATTGCTTTAAAAGTTTTGCTAATGAGGGGCTGGAGCGATAGCACAGGGGGTAGGGCATTTGCCTTGCACACACCCAACCCAGGTTTGATTCCCAGAATCCCGTATGGTCCCCTGAGCACCGCCAGGGGTAATTCCTGAATGCAGAGCCAGAAGTGACCCCTGTGCACCGCCGGGTGTGACCCAAAAAGAAAAAAAAGAAAATT